>NC_053041.3:543650260-543964447 GCF_002575655.3 Aegilops tauschii subsp. strangulata
TCGATACTCCCACCATCGCTCCCTCACGATCGGATTCGGTGAATCCGTTTGCTCCATGGCCCAGAGGAGCAGCTCTATGTACTCTGGCGCGACTCCCTCCGGGAGTATCGCCGCCTTTTCGCTCTGTTGCAGATATTTGGTGATGGATGTCGCCATCGCCGCTAGTTGGTCCTTGTTGTCAAACCAAGACTGTATCTCCTACATCCTAGCTAGCTTCACATGGTCGCCGTCTGCGATCCTCATGTATCGGTTGTACTCCTCCATCGATCTACTTCTCCACAACACCTTCACTCGCCGGCGGTGGTTTTTGAATGGAAGAGGAGAGGAGCAACGCTGGTTTTGGATTAGAACGGGAGAGGAGCGACGCTAGTTTTTGGACTGGAACAGGAGAGGAGGGGCGGTGGTTTTGAAATGGAAGAGGAGAGGAGCGGCGCTGCATTTAGATTGGAATAGGAGAGGAGCGGCGGTGGTTTAAGAGGAGAAGAGCGGAAGAGCGGCGCTGGTCTTGGAAGTTTTTTTTGTTGTTTTGCGTATTTTGGGTCAAAGTTTGACCAAGTACTGTATTTGACAACCCAGTAAAAAAAGTACTGTATTTGACAAGCAAAATGTGAATGCATGTCACCAAAAATTGTATCGTTTGGTTCGTATCTGAATGTACTTTCAAATTATATTATTTTTGCAACGTATAACATATATTTTATGTGCGAAAATCATGGTCAATTATGACCCAGAATAAAAGGGAGACTAGTTAATGTGGGGTCGCTTTCTTAATTGAAGGGTAAATTGTTTTTGATTTTGATCCAGTCACAGTGCGCCGGCCCTCTCGTCCAATCCTAAATCGCTGCCGCACGCTCCTCTCCCTCTTCTCCATTGCAAAACCACCTCCTCTCCTCTCCATCATCTCCATTCCAAAACCACCGTCTCGCCTCTCCCTCTTATGATCTTCTCCATTGCAAAACCACCTCCTCTCCTCTCCATCATCTCCATTGCAAAACCACCGTCTCGTCTCTCCCTCTTCTGATCTTCTCCATTGCAAAACCACCTCCTCTCCTCTCCATCATCTCCATTCCAAAACCACCGTCTCGCCTCTCCCTCTTCTCTATTGCAAGACCACCGTCTCTCCTCCCATCTTCCAAAGCTAGCACCGGACCACTCAGAAGGACATCTATGGAGAGGATGCAGCAGCGAATCAGGCAGATCGCCGGCGGCGACCAGGCAAAGTTAGCCAGGTTGAAGGAGATCCTTAGTTGGTTTGACAATGAGTGGGAGATTTCGAGGACGGTGCGGGCCATGTGGCAATGTATGCGAAAGAGCGAGACGGCGGCGATGAGGGCGGCGATGTACATGTACTCCTCGGTGGCAGTCACGCCGCAGTCCTCCGAGTTCATCGAGTATCTCCTCTGGGCGATGGAGCAGACAGATTCGCCCGAGGCGACAGTTAGGCGGAGGTGGTGGGCGTACAGGTCGAAGGTTGAGCACCCAGAGGATAACGAATCGATCAAGTATGGTGTGCCGTTCGTGAGGGTGCAGAGCCAGCCGGAGCCACAGGAGTATTCGTTCTCCCACCGCAAGAGGAGGCCGGATGGCGCGACGTCGCTTCCCCGCCATTCTCCACGGTTCCCTCGACGCTCGCCTCGTTTCAACGGCGTCGGTAGGGTTTAAGGTAAGCTTCACACTAACCTAATCTTCCACCTGCTCATGCTTACAATCAGTGTGACAGCTAATGAAAATCATGCTTACAATCAATCTCTGACTACTACGCAAATCACCCTAAAATAGCTCTAGACCTTTGGGTCAAAGTTGTGACACAGTGTACAAATAAAGAAAAATAGATTGGTGCTTCTTTCAGAAAAGAGTACTCCCTAGAAAACTGCCAATATAAGCTACTAGTATTTGGTTAGATGATTCGCTGCCGAGAAAGATCCGTCCACAGAGAGTGCCACACATCCCACTGGTGGTGGTGGATGCCAATGCGTGCATGCAGCATGGTTGGTGTCGGTAATTTTTACTTGGCACACCTCGCACTCTGCATATATGCCGGTTCCATACGTACATTTGTGCAGTTCCACCAAAATGCAGCTGAATAACCCTGTTTGCACAGATAATGAAAAAGCGTGATTACATTATAGTGGCACTAGTTGATGAAACACACAAAATAAATAGAAGAAAATATTGCGATAGTATCATAGTATGCCATGCTGCGAGGGCGAGATGGGCCCTGCGACGCCTCATACGGTACGCCTCATACTGGACATCGTCCCAAGTCTCCCAGATACACCTTCTGCCAGTGATGAACATCAGTGTACATCGGTAGTACAAGGAGGCGCCTTGAGACATTCAAATCTCTATTTTTGTACATATCAACTAAAATTAAGCACCCCAGTTTGCAGAAATGCTTAAACATTAACAATGGGACTAGTTGATGAAACATACATTAACAAAGAGAAGCACTTTCTTTATCTACATTGGAAATGAAATGATAGAGATGACACTCGCTCTATTTTAACTGTACTATTACTTCATTTTATCAGTGACACTAGGGTCGAGCAGGTGGCAAACGAGGTGTACCGTGCGTCGCAAGGATGGAGGCCGGGGGTGCTTAGACTGGGATGCTGAAGCTGGCTCTTTCAGTCACCAACATGGATGATTCAATTCATGAGACCTTTTGGTGCAGTTCACCTAAAATGAAGCAATGTCCCGTGAGCTAGCAGCTTCTTCTTCAATTTTTTTTAAGAAAAGGGCTCCAGCCCCGGTTCCATTTCCATCAGAAAATGAAACCCACAGAGCTTCTTCTTCATTAGTTGCAATAAAATTGAGCAACATCAAGGTTGGTTGTGAAGCTCCTGGAATGCTCAACTATAATTTCGATATCATTTGTGCAGTTCAACTAAGATCGAGCGTGAAATGTATATCTCTGTTTGCACAAAAAAGGTGGAAAGGAGGGTGACTAACAAGTGATGAAACATGCATCAAATGAAAAGAAGCATGTTCCTTATCTGAATGGAAATCCTACAAGGACAGTAGCAATTTCTAAAGCACTGGCATTGCTAGATATTAGTGTGGGCATTAGGATTAACTATGACAACCGTTAAATACGACATTACTTTGGGCACGGGAGAGTAGGCGGACCAGGACAGTTGCATTTCTAACAAAAAGAACCAACTTATCTTAATGGGAAATTTTAGCAGGACATGTAAAGAAGTGCCATTGATTCATATTACTGGAGGCATTACATTGAAAACAACATTGGTTTAACGTGTCCTTACTTTTAACAGTGCGACTGCTACATTTTACCAGTGGCATTACATAAGAGTGGATCGGGGCAACAAACATCAGAACAAGATATCTGGGTTGGTCCCATTTTTGTTCGGTATAGCCACCTTATACTGTGTGAGGCTAGCAAATCTAGTGCTGGACTTACTCTATTGACTTGTCCCCCAGTCCCCACTTTCTTTCCTTTTTCAACCAATAGATCGGGTTTATATTGAGTTTGTACTGCGTTTCCCTTTATTTCCCTATTAGACCTAGAGACCAGTTGGATAGCCAGTCTCTGCTACTTTTCGCCCCCATTATTTCCTCTTTCGACCAAGTCCTAGATTCAGGTAACAAATCCTCCCCCACCCCCACCCCCTTTCTTCCTTGTTTGAACCAAGTAGTACTAGATTCGAGTGCATGAACTAGTTTTACCTCTTAAACATAAAAAATTAGGTGGTTTTCGAACAGCCGATTGATCCTATCTACGAGGGGGCCTGAGAAATAGTAAAAGATACAAATGCAGCGACGTCAGGAGCTCGGGAAGTAGAGCAAGGCCGGTTTCGAAGGAAGTTATACCTGATGGTCGCTGGGATGTCGCTAGGTGGGCGGCGGGAGGCCGGATCTACCCACACTACGGCAGCGAGGAAGAAGGGGTCGGAGGCCCTCCCTCGGCAGCGGCGCTTGGGAGAGAACGGCAAGGCAGGCTGATCGGGACGCGCCCAGCAGTGGGTAAGAGCCGTCGCGAAGGACGACCGCGTGAACGTTGCACCTTCTCACCTTCCCCGGCGGAGAGGATCCGGCTGGATCTGTGACCAGCGGTGAGGAGAGAGAGAGAGACTGTGGCCACCGCTGTCGTGTTTAGATCTGGAGAGGCCGAGACAGTGTGAAGAGAGCAACACTAGCAAGCAAGCGCGGAGGCTCCTGCCTATATAGTGGAGTAATACTAGTTTTCTTTTGTCTACCGGAGCCGGCTTGACCTCGTCAATGACTGTCGAGAAGTGCCCGGAGGCGCAGTTGTCGTCATTTTGATCTGAAGCGCCGGATTATAACATATAACACGAAAAAATGCCACATGACAAGAAATCATAACCTCACTGCCCAAAGGAGACAACATGAATCCCGACGGACAAACTAGACAAGGAACAAAGCTCAAATTAAAGATAAACTCGTAGAAAAGGGGTCCGTCGATAAATGTCCTAATTAACATAGCCGGCTTGACCTAGATGGCAGCCGAGTAGTCACTATTCGTGCATGTGCCCCCAATGACTAGCCCAACTCAGTTGTCGCTGTTTAACCCTCGCAGTGATCCGAAGCACATGACACCTAATTTTGCAAGATGACAAGAAACCTTTTTTTAGATTTCTCACCACAACTACAGCCATGTACAACACAACCTGCACGATATGTACACGATAGCCAATCCAGGCGTGTCTGCTGGAGTCTGGTCACATGCATGGACGAACTGATCTTCCGTGTCTTGCGGGGATCGTCCAGGCACAAACGTAGTACAACAATTCTCTAGTACTATCGCTCGTCTCCCTCTTCTATTAAGTCACCTGACTTGCGGGGCCGGGGAGTGTGCCTATGGTCGGTTCTCAATTGCCGTCCCACATGTGTGTGCAAACGCAACATGACGCGCGTTCCATTCGGAGAGCAGCGTGCCAGACCGACCGACCGTCTGGGGTGCGACGCGAACGCGACGGGCGTGCTGTATACTCCGTACATGTGTATCGCCGTTTTCTAGACGCTTTGCTCCATGGCGCGGGCACAATCCATGGATACAAAATTAGTATACTATATACTATTTAAAAGTTGAGGGCAGGGCTTTTTCTGCGCGGTAGGCGGCAGGGCAGTTCCGCCTAGTCGGTTCGACAGAGACGCGAGAAGACGAGGGAGTAGGCTGCTGCAAACGTAGGGCTGTGTGATTTGACAGCGAGTTACTGCTGGACAGGTGGGGCCCTGTGATTTGACTTGCCATTATCATTTTAACTGCGGCGCTACGACCGGCGTGAGTCTCCCGATTCCTGACCACCTCCATACAGGTGCCTCTCCCAATGCTCCACCATGTAGTAGAGGCTGGCTCTTGCATGAGAGCCCACTTCTCCACTTTTTCCTTGCCTCTCTTTCCTCCACATATGCAAAAATGCCATGTAAAGCGCACTATTGTACTTACTTTTACTTGCTCCTACAGGTGCTTAAGCTTGCCACATAGGCATAAAGTCTGATGTGGCAAGTTAATCAAGAAGAGAGAGACTAGTTTGGTGACCCAAGGATGAAACGGTGCTAAGTGCGTGTACCTAGGTGAAAAGACAATTTTGAGTCTATAGCTAATTAAATGAAGCAAACTTAGCAACACCATTTCATTGGAAGAGGTCACTCCTTGGCAAATGCAATAAATACTAGTACTCCCTGTGTCCCATAATATAAGAACGTTTCTGGCACTACTCTAGTGTCAAAAACGTTCTTATATTATGGGACGGAGGGAGTACGAAGAAAGAGATAGAGAGGAGTAAAAAAATACACTTATAGCCAACCTTATAGCCAACCTTGTTGTAGTATGAGTGACTAAGTGATGACTATGTATGACATGCCAACATCAGATAGCCTAACGCACCGTGTTAAATCTCCAAGGGCGCGACCGCACGAGCGACGCGACGGTCGTGGTAGGCGCGACCATGATACGGGCTGTTGGTAGCCCTTGGATCTGAGATCAAACGGTCGCATGCTAAGTTGCTAAAAATTTGCAGAATAACCCTCCATGATAGGATATTCACCCATAGGTCTAGAATCACGCCATGCAACCGTTCGATCTTAGATCCAAGGGCTCTCGGAAGCCCGTATCATGGGAGAATGGAAAGCCACTACCCTGCCGTTCGCACGCTGGCAGTTCGCTCCTACTCGTCCCCGCACGTCCTTCAATACTACGGCGGTTCGCTCCTAGTCGTCCCGTCCATTCACATTACGGCAGTTCCACTAATCCTAACCCTCCTCCCAAATCCATGGCGTCCCAAATCTCCACGATCGGCGGTGAGTACAAGGTTAGAACCATCACCGGCGATGAGTTCGACGTCATCTACACCCGTTCTTCCGCGACGGTGAAAGGATGCCTTTCTCGCTTCAGACGCATGTTCGAAGACTCAGATGATGAGTGGGTCGCTGGGCTAGATGTTGAGTACACCACAGTCCTGGGATGAGAGAAGGATCTAAAGGACGAAGAGAGGAAGAAGCCCGCCGTGATCCAGGTTTGCGTGCATGACTTATGCTTGGTCTACCACATATGCCATGCCGACGTTGAGTGCCAGGATTTTCAGGACTTCCTCGAGAGCAACCTAGTCAAATTCGTTACTGTAGACTTTGGTAACGACAAAGAAGTCCTGTGTCGGATAGGCCTCGTTGTAGGCAACACCTTCGACCTCCAGAAGAATCGGCTGGTGTCCTCTCGTCAGCCTTCAATGCTGACCTTGGCAGGAGCCATGGTTCATCCTTCGTACGGTAAACTGGAGAAACCTCCATACACGTTTCATCATCATGCATGGTAGCGGAATGTACTAGATATAGACCACATCCACTACGCTGCAATGGATGGCTACCTTTGCTTCAATATCTACAAGGGTTGGATGAAGAGCAACAACCAAGTGTGCGGTTCAAGCAAAGAAGTATCGGCCAAGAGGAAGAGGGACAAGGACGAGGTCGAGGACGTGGACGAGGACTCCGAGTAAGGTGGCAGTGTCGTTTCTCATGGTGGTTCTAATGCAGTGTCTACCGGAATAGTTGCAAAGTTTAATTTCGGGTGTGCTTAATTTAATTTGAGGGGTGCGTTGTGCTGAGCCCCCAGCAGAACTATGTTATGTTTCTTCTCGTTACTTCAACTCTTCAGTACGTACATACTAGTATTTCTTACATTTCATCTTTTAGTTGATATAGTACTACCACTCGTTTCTTCACATTATATACGTACAATATATATGGCCAACATCATATAGCCAGCAGTTTAGTTGTCAAAGAATTTCAGGGTGCTTAGTTTTGTCAAAGAATTCCAGGATGCTTAGAGGGTGCTTGGATCCAAGGGACTTATTTTAGTCTGACTAAAAATAGTCTCTTTAAGAGGCTAAAGTTCCAAGCACCCCTGACTAAAGAGGGGCTAATACTAGTCTTGAGACTAATTTTTTTTAGTCAGGGGTACCCCTACTAAAATGTGGATTAGTCCTCTCTCTACGCATTTAAATCCTCTCCTTTAACATAGGCGAGTTCTGGATTGGAGGGTTTGGAGGATAATAAATGCTCATTAACTTGATTTTAGCCTTTTTAGTATTTGGATCCAAGCATGGGTGAGGCTAGCATGTTTTAGTCCCACTACTTTTAGTCATGGGACTAAAACGTATCCAAGCACCCTCTTAGTTTTATTTGAGGGGTGGGTTGTGCTGGACACCATTATTGTGACTAGCCTTTTTAATAGTACTATATGCATAATTTGGCGACGAGCGCTCTCTATATGTACCACCTTTTTTTTAATTTCAAGTTTTGCTCCATGGCGCAATCCATCGATACTACTGCTGTATGAAAGTATACATTTTTTAAAAGGCTAGAGGGCGGGGCAGTCTAGCTTGGTCGGTTTCACGAGAGGCGAGGGCCTTTGTGATTTGACGGCTCATTACTGCTGGAAGGCGGGGCCTTGTGATTTGACTGCTCGTATAAATGCGCCGACGACCTGATCGAGGAGGAGCAAAGAACCGTGCGGTATACTCAAGTTTTCCACTGGAGTAGTATTGCAACGAAGGAGCACGAAACACGGCAGCCTAGTGCCATATGGCGATAAAAAATGATCTAATTTGCTAGTCATCTCATTGTTAGCATTGTTCTATTCATTCCCTAAAAAAAACCATTGTTCTATTCATGCCTCGCAGAGAACGTGACACGTGCAGCGAAACACCCGAAGCAAAAGATGAAACACAGGAGCAAAAGAAGAAGGAAGATTATCACCCCAAATGATCTAATTCGCCGCGGAGTCGTAACTGCTTCTTCATCGCCTCCACGACCTCTATCTCCTTGCACGTCTCCTCCGCCATCTTCTTCATTCTGTCCATGACGTGGGATTTTCTCGACGCGAGCCTTCATCATCTGTTCCACGGCCGCATTACGTACCTTGACAGCAGCCGGGTGCTCGATGTGGAGCTTCGCCAACTCCTCCTTCTGTTCCATGACGAGGGCCTGCAGCATCTTCATCGAGGAACTACTATTCTCATGCAGCTTCTTCCAGCCGACGTTCTTCTCCTTCAACAGGTCGATCTCGTGGCAGAGCTTCGCCTTGTCCTCCTGAAGTCGCAGGATTTCGCCGGTCGCCTTCATCTCCGAGGCAATGCTCTTCTTCAGCAGCATCACCAAGCCGGCGGTTAACTCCCCCTGCTGATTGAGCTTAGCAGGCATGTCGTCGAGGCTCTCCTTCAGCAAATCCATCAAGCCTTGGATGAACTCCTTCTGCTTATTGAGCTGATCGGGCATGCCGTCGAGGGATAACGACTCCAGCTCCGCCGGCTCGGTATGTTCGCCTCCGTGGCTAGGGTGCTCCTGGGAGCCATCGCCTGCCCACGAGAGATCTTTTGAGGTCTCTGCGTGGCGGCGAGCCCTCTCTTTTTTTCCGCAGCCTTGGTTGCCGCTCCCTTGTTACGAGTAGTTCTCGACCTAGAGCTCTGCTCATCGGCCATGGCAACGACGGACGAAGAAGAAGCACTTATGAGGAGGAAAGGTAGAGTAATTTTTGGTTAGGTAGTTCCCCTTTTTATAACCTAAGTACTAGCACTAGTACTAATACCTGCATAGTGGGAACACGTTCAGGTTTGGTACGTACTAGTAGGTGTGAGCAGGCTTTCGAATGTGATGGGAACAAGGTAAAGATTAATTGATGGTTTTGGTTTCGAGGCCCGAAACGGCTCCCGATGAGTTTAGCGGAACATAAATTTCAAGTACTACACTGCTCAAATGCGTAAATATTATGTTACTGTCAAAAATTGGCACAAAATACGAAGGAGACCAATGGAAGTACTACTAGCAACCCACGATTTAACTACTCGCATGCGCGCAGTGGAGTAATAATGTCTTTCTTCCGCCCTCACGTCCACTCAATTTGCATGCGCTGTATTAATTGACCATCAATGAAGTGAACGACTTTACACGCGTCAAATTATCACATGGGGTGGATCTTGATACAAAATTGCGTCCGCCCGTGTACCCGCGTGTGCGTGCGAGGGAATGAGTGCGTGCGTGGCGTGCGTGCACATCTTCGCTTCGTGCATGTACCGCCAGTATGGCTCAGGGAGGACGAGTACATTTTCTGGAACCAGCAGCACGTCACTATGATCAATCCACGCAAGGAGGTCGCGACAACGCCTCCACATGTGCCACGTGGCTTCATGAACTGTAAGAGAGACACTGTGTAGCGTGCCATTGGTATTCTAATTTACGTGTTTTGCACATACTCGAAGTACTAGTAAGGTACACGTGCATTGCACGCATCAGATTTTGCAACCAAATTATGAATAAATACCACACTATAGCATGTAAGCTCTGAGTCATATATGCCTGATGTAGCCCTTCGTTTAATTCTTATAGTTCATCTCATTCAAAATCAATTAGTTTTTATAAAAAAGCTAAGAACGCGGGAATAGGAAAAACATGGGATTATAGTGTTATGTCGTCTTGAATCCTACAGGATTGTACGAGTGTTTGATTGTGCATAGAAAAAACGCAGAATTCTTTCAAAGAGGTTTGAGTGGATGGGATGTTTCCTATGAAATCTAGTGCAAATGAATCATATGGAAAAATTCCTATGGTTTACAATCCTATGAATCAAACAACCAAGATAGGAAAAATTCCTAATGATTAGAATCCTCCAAAATTCCTTTGAGAATCCTTTGAATCAAAGAAGCCCTTAATCTATTTTATGATTCATGGAATTGTGCGTTGTAAAGCATAAAGTAAAAACAAATAATGGCAATTTAACTGGAAAAAAAGTTTGGGCAGTTATGGTACGGAAGATTCTGGAAAAAAAGAGAACCACTGTTGTTTTGAGGTTTGTGCATTATGCTTAAGTTCAACCATGGAGTCTGCTAGATTGTACATGTGGCAAAATCCGGTGGGGGCCAGAAGATGGTGCGAGGGGCCGAGTGGAGGGAGACTATGAAGGAATGTACAAGTGCGAGATCGATATTTAGAGAGAGGGGGCGAACACGTGCGCTGTTGCGCGCAGTGGCGGAGCCATGAAAAATAAATGAGCTAGGGGCCAAGCATTGCTAATCCTTTACGAGGAGGGTCAATTCATGAACTTAAACCATTTTTAGCAGCAATTGTCTAATGATCACATTCATACTAGGCTCGATATATAGTGATGTTAGGGGGGGAGGGGGGCAGGGCCCTTACTGCCCCCTGTCTTCGCCATTGTGCACGCGTCTGAGAGATGAAGCGGAAGGCATGGATGATGAGAGGGGGACGTTGGATATATAATTAATGTGGGTGTCTTAGCTATATATGTTAATCCTATATAGAGATGTATAGATTGATCGATGTGGACGTGGGAAAGAGGGTGAGACCTCACTGGATATATCGATTGATCGGTTTGTGTGGAAAACTATGAAAGACCTAGCTATATACACACATACATAGAGGAACATCAATCGTTGCGCATGCACGCGTGAGAGATAAAGAATGCCCGATATGATGGAGAGGGGGATGTGTGTGGGTGTGTGCCTTCATGGGAGACCGACCTGAAGAAAAAGATTGCATGCGTGCGATGGATAATGCCGACTGGTAGTGTGTGTGCATGCATGCACGAGAGAAAGTTAGTGGTACAATTATAAAGAGAAGACTACTATGTGGGTGTAAAAGAGTAGGTGAGGTCATAATCAATGTAAAGTTGAATTCAAATATTTGAATAAGAGATCCTGATGTTTGAAACCCATGCATGCATGAATATAACGGAGATCTGCGCGGTGTGGTTTGGAAACGAGCATGTTGTAATGTATACACATTGAACAAGGTCAGACTGATTTGAATTTGAGATACCGATGGCAGACATCATTTGGCCACGTCGCATCCGTGCATGGACACACTATTCTAATTGGAGATGATGGGCGGCTTTCGCATCACATATCTATATCGATACCCCTATATATATTATATATATTTTTATATTGTGTGCGGGTAACTTTAACTTTGAAAGATGGTCGTTGGATGAGGCGAATCCGATGGTCCAAAGATGGCAAATTTGAGCACTACTGGCTGTTGGATATCATCTAGATTCCACCAGATTTCGCCACATGTATAATCTAGAAGACTCCATGGTTGAACTTAAGCATAATGCACAAACATCAAAAAACAAGCACTTCTTATTTGTTCTAGAATCTTTCGTATCAAAATTGCCCAAATGTTTTTCTACATGATTTGCCATTATTTGTTTTTACTTTATGTCTTACGATGCACAATTCCATGAATCTTAAAATAGATTAGCTTTCTTTTAAAAACTAGATGATTTTGAATGAAATGAACTATTTACTTCTTATCAGTTTCGACAGCAAAATTCAGTTTCGACAGTTAAGTTCAGTTTCGACAGTTAAGTTCAGTTTCGACAGTTAAGTTCAGTTTCGACAGTTAAATTCAGTTTCGACAGTTAAGTTTAGAGATGAGCGGCTGATGTATTTTACATCTAGCACTTTGTGGTTATGTATTTTACGTCATGTATTGGAGATGCTATTAGAATTCCACTCAGGTTAACGTTGTTCGTTGTCTCTCTTGTCCTGCTTCAGCCTCAGCGTCGTACAACTCACCGGAGCTGCTCCAACGACGAAACCCTCCATCACAGTGGAGCAGTACCTCGGGCTCCATCTCCAGACGCCTAAGATCTTCTTCCCCTCCTCCGACAGCCAAGTCAGTCGGAGCATCCTCACCGGCCAACCCAATCACGCTGAGATCGACATGGCTTCGCCAAAGAGGTTGTACACTTGTTGCATCTCTTTTTTACTCTACATGTTATATATATTGTCCACTGAGCAGTCGTAGTAACGGGAAATACGATTATTTTATCCTACTATATGACAAGCAGTGAGGTACCAGGCAACTTAGCTATCCGTGATGGACTCTCTTGAACGCCATCATTATTTATCTCTGCGCGTTTGAGCTGTGCATTTGTCGATGGGCCTGGGAGTTGAGCTAGTATGGCAGTGGCCTGGGTCCAAACTAATAGAAGTAGCACAAAAACATTTTTTTAGTGTAGGATTTTCCTTGCTCAAGCCTGCCTACTAGAATCGCCAGTGCTTGAAAGGAAAAGTGAATGAAAAACATCGGAATTGGAAAGTTTCCTATGGTACTACTTTTCATGAATTTGGTGCAAAGGAATGGAGCAAAGGAAAACTGTAGGATTTGTTCCTTTAGTGTCTCCTTGAAAGAAAAACCGTAGGAATTCTAATTTCCACTTCTACTCCTTTTCATATTCCTATTCATCAAGCACAAGGCTAAGAGATAGTAGCATAATAGAATTATAACCGTACATTTTCTTGTGGTTTGACTTAATCTCACCATGCTTTTTTGCATCCTGTGATCTTCCAATTGTTGTGAATCAAACACCCAGATTGGCAGAAATCCTGTGTTTTTAAATTCTCTGTTTTGCACGTGCATTCCTATCCTATTCCTGTCTATTTCCTATCCCTGCATTGTTAGAATCCTCAAATTCAAACAAGCCCTTACTCAATTACTTCTGTTACAGATATGTGTCAAAGAAAACCTTGTGTGGTTTGTCCTGCTCCTGCGGCGCTGTGTTCCACCCCAGCTCAGCTGCTCCAACGACGGAAGGGTTCACCACAGTAGGGATCCGCTCTCCAGACTGTCTTTCGCCGCCTCAGATCTTCTTCCCTGCCGTCGGCAGCCACGGCAACTGCATTACCATCATCAACTAAGCAGATGACCTTGAGGACTACACGGGTCCGCAAGAGAGGTCGCACTCTTTCGTGTCTGCTTATGTTATGCGTCGCTTAATATGATGACATGCTAAATTATCGTCGTGTTCACCTATTAGACTCCGAGTCAGGTCCAAACTAATGCTAAAACTTGAGTTTTTAAATGGTTGTGGGGTACATATTGGGGTAGCAATCAGTACTATCCGTCTACTATCTGGTTAATCTCCGGTGTCTACTATGAGTTTCATGTTGGGTGCAAACAAACATTAAAGGAGCCATTATCTGTATTTTTTAACTAAAGCTATTATCTGTCTGCTATCATTGGTTTTGGGTCTATCCACAGTTTGCTACCATCACTCTGGATTTGTGCATGCACTCCTTACATAATCTCACTATGTTTTATTCCTATGCATGCCAGTTATTGTACACAATGGAACTGATCATGTAGAGCAAAAGAGACGAGCCTTGCGTGGCAATAAAATTTCATGCAGACGTCGTTCCATGGTGGGCGCAAAGGAAGCCCCCCTCCACCCATTTCGGATCGTAATCAAGAGGAAGATATATAACTGTTCTGAGGGGGATTCAGAAGGAGAAGACCACTCCTATTTACCCCATGAGGTCTTCGCTCTAACTTGGCATGCTGATGTTGGTAATATCATGCATATGGTGCCTTGCATTGCTTATTGTATACATTAAAGATGTCATCTGCTTAGTTTAGACATGCTTTGTGTCAATGCCATTTGTTTAGTTTCTTTATCGTATATGTGAATCATGCAATGCCATCTTGTCTAGCCAGGCATCATATATGTGAATTTTGCAATGCCACCCTGGTTAGCCAGTCATCTTATATGTGAATTATATCATGCCATCATTTTTTTATTACGTGTTAAATTTGTCAACAATTTTAGTACATTCAATTACTCTTCCTGTGCATCAGCCATTCGACACGGTCATGGAAAAATCTGGAGTGGAAACAAGGTCTTGAGAGCAGACAATGCTATCCGACGAAGCGCATGTCTTGCTGGTTACCGATAGCTCCTCAGAGGAGGATTCAGAGACAGATGACCAGTCATATTTCCCCCCCCCCCCGAGGTGCATGCCCTAACTTGGCAGGGTTATGTTGCTCATATCGTGCGTATGGTATCTTGCATTGCTATGCCATTTGCTTAGTTTAGACATGCTTTGTGTGAATGCCACCTGTTTAGTGTCTAATTACCATATATGTGAATTATGCAATGCCATCTTGTTGCAAGACATTATATATGTGAATTATGCAATGTTATCTTGTTGCAAGGCATTATGTATGTGAATTATGCAATGCCATGTTGTTTAGGCAAGCGTCATATATGTGAATTATATCATGCCGTCCTTTTTTTGTATTTCTCATTGCTTTTGTCGACAATGTTTGCATATTCAACTGCTCTTCCTATGCATCAGCCATTTGAATTGGTGATGGAGAAATCTGGAGTGAAAACAAGGTCTCCAGAGCAGACAATGCTACCTGCTAAAGCAGATATCTTGCTGGTTACAGATAGCTCTTCAGAGGAGGATTCAGAGGCAGATGACCAATCCTATTATCCCCCTAAGGTGTATGCTCAAACTTGGCAGGGTTATAATACTCATATAATGCATATGTTGTATTGCAATGCTTAGTTTTTACATCATATACACAATATTGAATGCCATCTCCTTAGTTGACACATCATATATGCGATTGCCCTCTGCTCACATCCTTAGTATATAAATCATATATTTGAATTATGTCATGCCATGATTTTTACATAGACAACATGTATCTGAATTATGGCATGCCAACCCATTTTCTAAAGACATAATATAGTTATATCATCTCATCCTGTTTACATAGTCATCATATTTTAAATTACGTCATTCTATCCGTGAATTATATCATGCCATCATGTTTCCATCGACGGCATGTTTGTGATTTATGGCATGCCAACCACTTTAATAGACACATCGTATAGTTATATCATGTCATCATGTTTACATAGTCATCATATTTTGAAGTATGTCATTCTATCCTGTTTAGTTAGCCATCATACATGTGAAATTGTGTCATGCTATCCTGTTTAATTAGCCATCATATATGTGAAATTATGTCCTGCTATTCTGTTTGCTTAGACAACATAAATGTGAATTATTTCATGCCCTGTTTTCTTCCCTACTATCCATTGCACCTGTCTATCTTACAATGTCTGTACATTCAATTACTTTTCTTGTTTATCAGCCATTTCAATTGGAGGGAGTGATGGCAGTATCTGTGGGAGTAAAAACACGGTCTTCAGAAAAGATCGTGCTACCTGTCGATGCAGATAGAACCACGGTTGTACTTGCCCAAGAACCAGCCCCACCACACATAACCCACACTCATGCAGATTGTACCCCTACCCAGTTGGACAGAGAACCAGCTACACCGCTTCTAACCCCAACCCCAGCAGATAGACACCCAGTTCCCGTTGACACAGCACCGTCTCCACCACAGAGCACCCAAACACGAGCAGTTAGTAAGGCAACTGCAGTGCCCAAATCACGAGGACCACCACTCCGAACCCGAAGTCAACGCTTAAAGCAGAAGAAGAATTGTTCTCAGGTCAGGTTCCGTAGCTATGGTTCATACTACTTTGCTCTTGCATCACTGTATTTACTGATACCAACTAATTTCAAATTTGAAGGATGCAATTGAAACTCCAATGGCGCAACAGGTATGTTTTAAACCTGTTTCTTCAACGTGTTTGACTGTTTGCTGTTGTAACTTGCTCTATGTTGATTTCAGTTTCAATTGAATAAACAGTTATGTTCTCATGCCATGCACATTACAAGTGTTGTTATTGCTGTGTAGTTTCCCACACTTATACTCTATCTATGCTGCTTTGTCTTAAATAGATATGATTCAAACTGTATCTATCTTGATTTGGCAACATAAACTAGAATGATATAGACCATACAATGACCATACTACATAGATATATGTTTGTTTCATGCTGTTATCCTGTCCACCTTACTACTGAACTGGTTTACCAAAATGAGTTTCATATACTACATTGTAAACCTGAGATGTGTTTGTTTGTTTCTCTTTTAGAACGCGGATAAAATATTGGAGAAGAGCACCCTGTTATGCAATGGTAAAGGAAGTAATGTAGATAAGGTTCAAGATAGTGAGACATCCCTGTTGGTCTCCAAGAAAGCTGATAAAAACTATATTGAAGACACTGAGACAACCCCAAAGTCCTGTCTTGATGTAGTGTTCGAGTTATTGGCTACCACTGCTGGCACCAGCTCTTCGAACTCGTTGCCTGAATCAGTTTGGCTTCTTGAGTCTCAACTTCAAGTTGAAAGACATCGATCAGATGTTATGCGATAGGAAGCCGAAGGACTGAGGAAGTCCCTGCAGAATTCAGATGCATACTTTCTGGTGCAACAACAAGCGCTGGAGGACTTAAGCGCCAAACAAGAGAAAGTTAATAAGCTTGCTAAGCATCTTTCCAGCATTATGGGTACCCAGGATATTGTTTCTTGAGCTCTTCTGAAGTGGTTTCAGTTCTGGACTTGTTTTGCTGTGGCGTTTATATGCTGCTGTATTCCCTATATTTCCACTGGTGGCGAACTTTGATGCCCAGTGGATGTAATATGTGTAATAGCCGTGATAGCCTAGTGTAAGTTGCTTGCTTATTTATTTCCTTGTTGTCTTGTTTATTTGTTTGCTTGTAGTCAGTGCAGTTCTTTTTCTGCGGTTTGCTAGTGGCTGCAATAACCTATTTTTTAAAACTAGGCCACAATAACCATGGGCTAATATTTACTGTAGTGACACTGGGCCTCCTACGGGCCGTAGAAATAGTGGGCCTTCTACGGGCCGTATAAACAGTGGGCCTTCTACGGGCCGTATAAACAGTGGGCCTTCTACGGGCCATAGAAACAGTGGGCCTTCTATGGGCCGTAGAAACAATGGGCCTTCTACGGGCCGTAGAAACAATGGGCCTTCTACGGGCCGTATCATCAATGGGCCTTATACGGGCCGTATGATTGATTGGCCAAACATGGGCCAAACAGAATGCATTCTGGCCGTAAACGGGCTAGAGTTGGAATCGTCCGTTCATGGGCCGACCATAACGGGCCATCGTTAATAGGCCGTATTTGATGACGCTATGAAAACGGCCCAACATATTAACGGACCACAAACGGGCCGACTGTAACGACGGGCTGAATTTGGCCCACAAGCAGAAAATGACAGTAATGGGCCGTAAGTAAACGAATGCTGGAAAATAGCCCAAGAATAAATGGGCTTTGAGAAGGCCGAAAGATAACATGGGCTGGAAACGGCCCAACGGAATAACGGGCCGTTAATGGGTATAAAGTGATACACTGTTCATTACGGGCCAGTTTCACCACGGGCCGTTAATGGGTGTAAAGTAATACACTGTTCATTACGGGCCAGTTTTAGCACGGGCCATTAATAGGCCAAGAGTTACATAGGGCCTCATATGGGCCGAAATACGTCATGGGCCATACATGGGCCAGAAGTGAAAACGGGCTGGAATCATATTGGATGGCCCAGATGACGCTACTGGGCCTAATTCGAATAGGGCGTAACGGGCCTTGGGTTAGCGGGCTGTAAATGGGCTATATGCGAACAGGCTGTTAACAGGCTTTCCATGGCCGGCCCGCCAGCTTTTGACCAAGTCAAACGGGCCGGCCTTTTCACAGGAATGGGCCACTGTTGGGCCGTGCCACGTGTCGACGTATCATAGGCGCCTTCTGTCCAATGAGTGGATGACATCTGTCCCAGCGATGAGCCGACACGTGTTTCCTCCAGCCAATGATGATTTTACACGTGGAAAATCCCCATTGGTCGGGGCTGTTAACGGGTTATTGGATCCAAAACCCGACACGATAGCTTAACGGCGTTCCGTTACGGTGGATGCCACGTGTCGATCACCCTTGACGAAAGCACTTCTATGACGCGCGATTTATCGTCATGGAAGTGGACACTTCCGTGATGATAATTTTGGTAATGTCATGGAACACTTCTACGACAGCACAGGTATGACTATCTTGATTCTGTCATAAATTTGTCATGGATGTACATGCATGACAAAAAACGCGACCTACTGTGACAAACATGTATCATCACGGAAGTGTATTTTTTTGTAGTGATAGCCATCATCTATATGCACTCATACAGTAGTGTGGGATATTTCCCGCAAAAAAATATATAAGGTTGGCTATTGTATTAGTACTTTTTTCCATCTCTCTATTTCTTTCTTCATATTTATTGTATTTAACTAGGAATGCGTATATAGCTAGGCTCTTGCATGAGAGCTCACTCCCTTTACTTTTTCACATCTCTCTCCTCCATATAGGCCCTATATAAATGGAAAGAGGGAGTACTATGAGCACTACATACTCAACTACAGATGTTGTTAGTACTCCACTAGTACTATTGTTTTAACAACTTTAGCTGATTGATCTACGAATGGAGGGATTCAAGCTTATTTTTGTTAACCAAGATGCAAACGACTAACAAACTAGATTCAAAGCCACTTGTCGTAATAGTACCTGCGGGTTCTTTTTGTGGAGCCTTCAAATGCAATAGCTAGCTGCCCAATGGCCAATGCCATAGGCAAATCTCCATTTTCCAACTTATACAACTCTTTGGGGTCCAAAGATACTCGCCAGACAGGGAGCTTTAAAAAAGTTACTGTTGGACTGGCTATACGTGGCGAAATCCTAGTAGGAAGAGCATGCGCGAGAACAAGCACATTCACGTCGTTGAAAACAAATTGGAAACCATGTCTGTTTGAATACAAATATAAGAGTACGTACGAATCTAACAATATTGATTGGGCGTTGTTGAATGTTGATACTTTTTTCTGTAAGTTTGATCAAAGTATAGATACTTTGATTACACATAAAACTTATATGTAAACTACTAGAAAGGATCGGAGGGAGTATATTTTACGTTCAAGAGCGAAATGAACATTGAATACCCTTTATATATGATTTGTGGATGCTATGATCACCGGTTCAAAATTTTGAATCCGCCTTACGTATCACACATGTACCCACTCGTTCTCTCTCGATTTCATCTCGGGGTCCGGAGATCGATTGAAAGAGGACTAGGGTGGGTACAATACGTTCGCTTCGCTTATGAACGTAAAATATACTCCCTCTGATCCCCACAGACCCCCCCTGCCGGTCATTTCTATCATAGAAACAGACCAAACCATTATCTCCTTGCACGACACGCAAATTGATCTCTCAACATCAATCGATCTCATCAAGATGTGTCGGGGCATGAACGAATGGGATGTCAAAATTAAGACGGGAAGCGACACGTAGTGGAGGCAAATTGAAACTTTAAACGAACCGTTTGTTTGTATGCATGTCGGACAAATTACAACATTGGAAATACAAGCATGGTCTAGGCCCACATGCGAATGATACTCGGCGGAATGTTCAAATGAGGCATGCGGGAGCGACACGCTCATCGCCGCTTTACACGGTGGGTTTCAGTGTGCCGAGGGTGGCGTTAGTGCTGTGGCACGAACAGCAGATCAACACCTGGCTCCTTGAGGATGCACAGGGCGCCGAAGTGCGTGCGCACCGCGACGCGTCCGCGGAGTGGTGTAGCGCGGCCAACTGCATCCCCAGGACCCGAGACCATGCCAGGTCATCTTGCTTTTTCAATGACATGTGGGGTCGCATGTGAGCAAAGGGCATCTTCAACGGTTCCACGACCGCAGCTAACTACCCTGGCACACCAAAAACCCTCGTCCCTCGTGCCGTCGCGCGGTGCGTTCCCAGCCGGTGCCAGCTGCCCGCATTCATGCCGTCCGTCCGTATGCCGTCGTTAAGAGGCTCGGTGCCCGAGGAACCAACTCCGGCGACTTACTGATGCACCCGGACGCTTGGCCTCACTGGAATGTGCTACTTAAAGCGGCAACGCCCAGCTAACCTCTAGACCTTAGCGCATCGTCCTGCTACCTGGCACCACATCCGCCATGACCGCGAGCACGAACGCTCTGCGGGAGAGCTTGTCTTCGGGGATGAAGCTCGAGGTTGCCGCCCTCGCTCAAGTCGCTGCACAAGCGGTGGCCACGCTGCCCGCCGACGACGGAAGCACCGTCAGCCACGCGTCCTACTTGCCGCCGTCCAACGTCCGGCACCGCCGAGGTCGGGGACTCCTCCGAGGATGAGTAGGGCATGGGAGGCGGCAGGGCATGGTGTGCCAACTGGCCGGTCCGTCTCCCGTGTTCTACGCTTCGTCGCCGGAGACCGCACCTTCACTTCACGGATCTTGAACCCCGCCCGAGATCGCAGATGGAGGACGTCGGTCGCCGCCATAGAATAGGTTTAGGGTCGGGTTTCTTTTATTTTTCTGTCCTATAAAAGTTTGAAATGTAATGAAAATCTGCCGTGTTTGCATTAATCTCGGCCGATGTATATGAACTTTCACAATAATATAGTATATTGTAGGAGTACTAGCAAGATGCACGTGCGTTGCACGGAACATCAAGATCTAGTGGGAGAAAAGGATGAATGAGGGAAGGCCTTATCTGCAAATGTGGAGAGGAGTGCGGGTAAATTGTCATAGTTTCCTTCCTATCTGTTAGATATAGATCGGACGACCTATGTTGCAGGATTTTCATGGTGGTGGGCCCCTCCCTCCCCCAATCTACAATCAACAGCTCACACATTTCACATTACGTTAATTACATAACTGGGATTACATAGGTGTAGCATTACTCGTCCTAAAAAACCCAACTAAGCCAACCTCCCAGCATATCGCGCGGGAAAAGACCCGGCCACGCCGTTTTAGTCGGGATTACCAGATTACTAGTAGTAGTATCGATGGATCGCGCGAAGCACCAAGTTTTTTTTAGGGGGTGAAGCACCAAGTTTATTAAAAGGAAAAAAGGCGGTACACTAATAGCACCTCTGTCGCGGTCGCATTGCACCCCACACACGTTCGGTCCTGCACACGGCTCACGCAAACGGAACGCGCTTGGGCTTGCCTCTTCACTGACACGTGGGACTGCACTTGGAGAAACCGACCATGCGCCAACCCCCCCCCCCCCCCCCCCCCCGCCCACCGCGCGAAAATCCCCCCGCACCCCCCAAAATTCCCCCCAAATCCAAAATTCAACCGCCCTTCGGCCAACTAGCCAATAATATTCCCCAAACCCCACTCCCCCTGTCCCCCTCCACTCCATTCGCTCCGCCAAAGCCGCCCTCCCCGCCGCGTCGATACGTCGGCGCCGCGGTTCATCGAGGGGATGCACGGCGATCCTCTCGCTCCCACAGTACGCTCTCATAGACTGCCGTCCTCTAGCCGCGCCGCCACCGGTGGCGACGTTCTTGTGGAGGCGCACGGTGGTCAGCGCCGCCACCGATGGCGACGTTCATGTGGAGATGCACGGCGGTCAGCTTCTCCCACGGTACGCGCATTCTAGACTGAGGCCCCATGCATGTCAGTGTAGCGCTGAATGTTAGCTGATAGACGTTGTCAATCTCATTGTTTGCCAAAGTAGTTTACAGTCAATATGCTCTGCATAAGAAGCTTCCTTGCCCTGTTCTGCACTCAATCTGCTTAGCTGAGATGGCATGCCAAGCCCGATTAGTTGCTAAAATATCCTGCCATATATTTATTGTGACATAGATTGCCATGGTCTAGTAGCCAATCTGTTAGGTGAAATAGATGTACAACGTTTTATACTCGATCTTTGTTGCTGCGCTGGCCTTCGATAGTTCGATGGCTGTGTGCTTGGCCTCATTGACTGCTGAAATAGCCTGCCATAATTTAGCACTCAAATCTGTTTGCTGAATTAGCTTTACATATATCTCGTTACTTAGATCTGCTCGTCCAAATATCTTGCCATAGCTTTAGACATCGACCTAGGTATTTTTTTCTGGACTTCATAAAAAAACATATATGTTTTTCCTGTAATATCTAGTAGAAGAACTAACTTGTATGTCTAACAGATGGACAGGACTTGGATAACTTCTACTCGAAGATTCTCCGCTGCATATGTCGAGGGGGTTGAAAACTTGATGAACTCAAACCTGAGTACGGTGGTCCGAAATCAGATGTGCTCTGCCCGTGTAGCAGTTGTATGAATTCAGTTACAAGACCCCAGTCAACTGTGCAAAATCATCTACACTTGTATGGGATGTCGGTCACATATACTAGGTGGGTTCATCATGGTGAAGCTGTGAACGTCAATGTTACTGACTATGTGGAAGCAGCAGATCACCATCTTGATCTGCCTGATGCTCACGTGGAAGAGGAGGAGGAGGAGGTGGTGGCGGAGCCAGTGAGTTTGACCAACATTGAAACAATGCTACGAAATGCTCATGCATTTCGTGAACTTTCACCTACAGAAGAAAAACGGTGGGCCCGCATGTTGAAACAATGCAACGTGGCTGTCACCCCAGGAAATAAGCTGTCAGTATTCTCAGCTATGGTCACCTTTCTTCAGGTGAAGACATCTGAGCGGATACCAACAAACCATTTGATGCGATGTTGGCCGCTTTCCGCAAATCTTTCGCAGATGCATCTGAGCTGCCACACACCTACAGTAAAATGAAGAATTTCCTTCGTGCAGTTGGAATTGGATATGATATGATCCATGTTTGTAAGAATAGTTGTGTTCTGTTCCGGAAGGATTATGCCAACTTAAGTGAATGCCTGAAATGCAAATCATCAAGATGGAAGGATGTTGATGCTGTGAAGAGGGTTTCTCATAATGTTCTAAGACATTTTCCAATTACACCAAGATTGCAGAGGTTGTTTCATGATGCTGAAACAAGAGAGGATGTACTGTGGCATTCTAGGAACCAGGAATACAGAGATCAGAATGTAATGAGCCATCCATCTCATGGTAGTGAGTGGCAAAGCTTCAATCAGAAACACAAAAAGTTTGCTACTGACCTGAGAAACATTAGACTTGGCTTAGCTTCAGATGGATTTAACCCATTTGGCCTCCAGAGCGCCACATATAGCATGTGGCCACTCCTTGTTATCCCTTACAACATGCCTCCAAATGTCTGCACCAAAGAATCAAACTACATGATGGCCTTGCTCATCCCAGGTCCAAAAAGTCCTGGAAATGATTTTGATTTATTCATGGAGCCTCTTGTGGATGAACTTCAATAGCTATGAAGGGTGTTCTCACTCGAGACCTATATAGCAGCCCACCAGCTGATTTCTTTCTGCGTGTTGTTATAATTTGGTGCATCCATGATTATCCGGCTTTGGGCACTATGTCAGGGCGAACGACACATGGTTACAATGCATGCGTTCGCTGTGACAGGAATCCGCTATCATACGCAATACTTAGCAAGATCTGTTACATTGGACACCGCCGTTTCCTTGCCAAGGTCAAGCCGCGTCCTACAAAATACCGAGACATGTGTTCAATGCAAAGCATGAAAACCGTGATGCGCCAAAGAGGCTCACCGCCGATGAGTTGCAAGTGGAATTAGACAAGGTCAGGCATATTATACCAGGAAACCATCCTGGTAATGGTAGTGGTAAAAGGAAGCGTGGCAAGGCAGAAGAGAGATTATTGTTTACCCGCAGGTCCACTTTGTGGGACTTGGAGTATTGGAAATATTTGGATCTGCGGCATAATCTTGATGTGATGCACATCGAGAAAAATATATGTGACAACATTGTCGGCACACTTCTTAATATTGAAGGCAAGACGAAAGATACCTTAAAATCTAGGATTGATTTGACACATCTGGGTATCAGAAAGGATTTGCAGGTGCACGATGAAGGTAAACCACGGGATATGGCACCAGCTGTGTACGTCTTGGACAAGGTAAAACGAAAAGAATTCTGCGAGGTCCTGTCACGTGTGAGATTCCCACATGGATTTGCTTCCAACCCTGAAAGGAGAGTCAGTGCAGATGGAAACAAGGTACAAGGGTTGACAACTCATGATTGCCACGTCCTACTTCAAAGGGTTTTACCTGTTATCCTTAGAGGATTGGGCCGCCCTGACTTATACAGAGCAGTTGCAGAGTTGGGACAATTCTTCAGGGAACTCTGCAGTAGAAATATCAGGATAGATGCTTTGGAGCGTCTTAGAGAAAAGATACCAACTATCCTGTGCGACCTTGAGAAGATATATCCTCCAGCCTTCTTTGATGTGATGGTGCATTTGACTGTTCATCTACCTTATGAGGCACTACTTAGAGGTCCAGTACAGTATGGCTAGATGTACCCTATTGAAAGGCGGCTAGGAACTTTCAAGGGCTATGTCGGGAACATAGCTAGACCTGAGGGTTCCATTGCAGAGGCCTACATTGCTATAGAAGCGTTGACATTCTGCTCAAAATACATTGAAATAGCTGATCGGCTTAGCAAAGAGGTGGGTGAAGACAATCCCGGGCTCAATGTTTTCGATTATTCTGTTCGGGTTACAGGGAAGAGTCGACAAGAGGAGAAACCTAAAGATTTGGACAAAATGGTTTGGTATGTGTTGAATAACTGTCCTGAGATACTACCTATATCAAGTAAGTGCTAAGTACTGCAGCTTATACATCGTAATCTACTAAACTTGCAGCAAATTCTTATATATTTAGATGTTTGACGCGATCACTATGTTGTGTAGCATCTACAAAAACGAGTTACTACCGCAAAATCCAAGAAACATTGACAAACTGGTTATGGCAGGATTTGCTAAATGGTTCAAGAGCCATGTAAGCTATTGAATTGCACTGTCAGTTTTTTTAATATATTGAGTACATAAGATGATCAGCTTGTCTATTTTCTAAACATAGGTTAAGAAGATGCGGGAGGATGGGCAGGCAGTTGATGATGCCCTTTACGCACTAGCAATGGGTCCTGATACTCGGGTAAGACATTATGAATCTTGCGTTGTTGGAGATGTGTGCTACAACACCCTTGCACGTGATGAAGGAAGGAAGACACAAAACAGTGCCATCATGAGCACGGATACGTACGGCAGAGAGATAACTAAAATGTATGCTAATATAACAGACATTGTTCAGTTGCAGTATATCTCTAGTTTCGAGGATCATCGGTGTGTGGTTCTGTTGTGCTGTCGTTGGTATAACCTGTTTTCCAGGATCGCAAAACCCAGAGCTGATGATTATTTCAAATCCATCAATGTCAAGGCGGCATACCAGACCAACGAGCCTTTTATTTTGGCAAATCAAGCAACACAGATATTTTTCTTGGAAGACACATTTGCACGTAGCGATGACTGGAGAGTATTGCAAAGGTTTGAGCAGAGGAATTCGTTTAATGAAGTTGCACAACAAGATGATGCTTACACCGCTCCTGATGTACAAGATTCCACAGACGTTCCTAATATCTTTGAGAACCATCACGTCAATGACGCTGGCGAAAAGATTGCCTGTCGTGCTGTGGACATACAAGAGTTGATCAAGAAGAAGCCAACGTTCGAGGACATTGAGGATGAAGAAGAAGATGACACTCTGGGGAATTACGATTCAGACTGATACACATGGCGAAAATGTTGACGCTGCTGCGGATGATGATTAGATTGCTTTTGTCGTATTTGCATGTCAGACGACGTTTTTTATCTACTATGTGAAATTGTGCTTGCTATGACAACTGAAACCTGATGAACGTGTTGTTTAGTATTTTGCTGTGAGAACATCACTTGTTATGTATGTTGATTTGTGTTTGGTGATTGTATGACGAGTAAAACATGATGACATTGTTGTTTAGTTGTACTCATATTTGGCTGTGAAACTTGAATTTGATGACATAGTTTGCTGTTGGACTGCAATTTGCTCGACGTCTTCGAATGGGAACAAAGCTGACCCGACAGGGCCTCTGCTAATTTATTTATTTATTACCAAAAGGGCCTCTGCTATTTATTTATTTATGAGCAAAAGGGGATAACCCCCGATTTTCGTTAATAGAAATCGTTAGATGTTCACAACACTACGCCCAGCCTGCTACACAGGTTTCATTCATTACTAGTTTCAGCAAAGTGCTCATGTCATAGCCACTGCATACATCACGAGTGCTACATACACTGCAAACAAAGAGACAATCATCCTACAGAGCACATCGATTTTGCCCATTATCTTCACAAGCTCTTTCATCTCCTCATTGCTGTCAAGGCCGTTCAGGAGCTGTTGCATCTTCCTCTTCTGCCGTTCCTTCAGTTAGTTGTCCAACACCCCAACCTGCTGGTATTGGGATTCCTCGGCTAAACAAATAATCAGCATAGTTGCATTCCACCACATCAGCAATTTCCCAGAAATACAAATCACACGAATCTTCCCTTTTCTGCACGAATCAAATTGGAAGATCATCAACCAAACAATTAAAAAAATTAGCAACTGAAAGCAGCAGAAAAAAACTTAAACATATTATTACCCCATGATTCGGGCATTTGTAGAAGACTCGGCCAGGGTTGAGGATTGTGGTTGAGACGTGACGTATGACTCTGCATGATTTGCAGCAGTGGAAACACACCAATGGCAACGGGTTGCGATGAGCAACCGGCTGCGGTGCGTGTGTCGGCGGGGGTGTGATGAGACCCACAGGCGATGGTACGGGTGGCGACTTGGCGCATATCTGGTTGTTGCCTGCTGAAGAGCAGGTGGACGAGCAGCCATCGGACATGGTTGCTGCGGCCAGAGCTTCTGAAGCTAGGCAAAGTAAGTAGAGAAGAGGAGAAGCGAACGTTGGATATGTCAGTTTCATTACTTGCAGAGTAGCATAGCACCATATATAGTCATAGTCTAGGTTTGGATTCGAACCAGCTACAGGAGCATGTCTCACTTTTTTCTAAAACTCAGCAACGTCTCTTTACTGGCACACTAGCTTGTTCTGTACGCCTTCTCAAGTCTTTGATTTTCTTTCTTTTTTTTTGCGAGGAAGGAAGGAGGACAAAATTGAGAGTTCCTGGGACTCGAACCCAAGGCCTCTCGGTTGAATACCAAGGGTGCTAGTCACTTATGTGGCGAACGTTCCCTGGGAGGAGGACGGCAGACGAACGTATTTTCCTCACAATTTTAGTTGCGACGCAAGATCGAACGGTCGCAGTTTCGGGAATGTTACCAGGCGAACGAGCCCAGTTTTTCTTTTCTTCCTATATATAAAAAAGTATGCTACTTGGTGTCGGCTTAGTCAACTAACGATTGTGCCAACCTTAACCGTTGGATTGACATTTAACGTCTGTCGTGTTTCTTCAGTCTCTTCTTCCTCCAGCCGCCAAAGCCAAACTAGCGCCGGTGGGATGCCTGCTCCCGCCTCCCACGACTGGTTGTGCTGCCGTGCACGCATCGTGGCCACATCGCACCCTAAAACTCTGCGCATCTTCCCCGGCTCCTGTTCGTTCCCGTCCGAGGCCTCACCATCGTCCTCCGCCTTGGTTCGCTCGGCGCCGCCCTCCGGTGTTGTCAACATGGTCAACAACCGAGAGGAATAAGGATATGACTGTGCATGGTGAGGATGACAGTAGGGACCCAGCAGCGCGCAGTAATTTTGTTTTTTCGGGACGGAGAAGGGAACTGGGTTGTGCGGGAGCTGTGGCCCGTCTAGCCTAGGCTTTTATTTCATATGTTTAGCACATGACCAGCCCAGTTTGTTTTTTTCCTTTCTGAAAATGGCTAGCCCAACTATTTTGTTTTTTGCAGAATAACCAATGTAGGCCTACTTGCTTTTCTACGCCCAGCTGGGCCGGAAATCTTTCAAGACGAGGAGGGATGCATTTCGCCCAGAAAATGGGCTATAAGTAATAAGAAATGGGCTATAAGTAATAATAAATGGGCTGTAAAATGAAAAAAAGATAACAAACAGGCAATTAGTTCCAAAATACTTTTTTCTTTCGGATTTTGATATTTTAAATTTCATTGTTTTTGTGCGGGTAAAATTTCATTGGATTTAAATTAAGGCATGTTTAGTTTTTAAATTAATTTAAATCTGGCTAGAAATTTCGGGCTGTATGCTGTTTGGGACAGATTTGGAGGCTGACTTGTGGGTCTACTAGGTTGACGTGTACGAAAGGCTTTGTCAACTTAGTCCACAAACGATTCTAGCAGCAGTGACCATTGGATGTTAATCCAATGGCCGTGCTGCTTCTTCAATATCTGATCTTCTTGCTCCAGCCGCCCAAACCAGCGCCGGTGGGACTGCCTGCTCCCGCCTCCCGTGGCCGGCTGTGCTGCCGCACAGGCCGCACCGCCCCACCCTACTCCATTGCTGGCTAGGCCATTCCTCTACTCACCCACACCTCCTGTTATTTTCCAGCGACGGTAGCCGGACCGGTAAACCCTCATACTCCCCACCGCGTGGGCAACAACTGCCGAGTCTTCCCTGGCTCCGTGTCGTTCCCTTCCTAGGCCTCGCCGTCGTCCACCGCCCTGGTGCTCTTGGCGCAGCGTGGTCAACGTGGTCAATGAATGACATCCATCGGACTTGGACTGTATGTGGAGAGGCTGACAGCTGGGTCCACGGCCGCACACAAGGAAATGCCTCCTTATTACGCGCAAAATAATGATTCCTCCACCTGACATCTGGACCCACCGGAAGGGCCTCTGTATTTCGCAAAAAAAACGTCCCCCCTCCCCGCTGACAGGTCGGACCCACCAGCTATATCTTCGCACACAAGGAAGTGCCTCCTTATTACGCACAAAAAAATGAATACTCCCCCTGCTAGCTGGGACCCAACATAGTGGGAGGCTGACTTGGGCCTACTAAGTTGACGGGGACGGAGGGCTTTGTCAACTTAGTCAATATGAACGATTCTAGCTCCAGTGACCGTACGATGTCCATCCAATGGCTGTAGTGCAACTTCAACCTCTAGTCTTCTCGCTCCAGCCACGCAAAGCAGCGCCGGTCGTGCCGCCTGCTCCTGCCTCCCATGGCCGGCTGTGCTACCACGGAGGCCTCACCGTCCCCTACTACTCCCACCGCTGGCCAGGCCATCCCTCCACTCACCCAAACCCCCTGTTATTCTGCGACGACGGCAGCCTCACACCCAAGCCGAACCAGTGAACCATCGCACTCCTCTCCGCGTGGGCATCCACTGACGCGTCGTCCCCTTCCTAGGCCTCACCGTCGTCCACCGCCCTGGTGCTCTCGGCGCGGCGTGGTCAATGTGGTCAAGGAACGACTTCCATCGGAAGAGTACTGTACGTGGAGAGGCTGACAGCTGGGTCCACGGCCGCAGCAAGGAAGTGCCTCCTTATTACGCGAAAAATAATGATTCCTCCACCTGACATCGGGGACCCACCAGACGGGCCACCGTATTTCGTGAAAAAACGTTCCCCCCTAACTGTTGGGACCCACCAGCTACATCTTCGAACACAAGGAAGTGCGTCCATATTACGGGCAAAAAAATTGATTCGCCCCCTGACTGCTCGGACCCACCAGCTACATCTTCGCACGCAAGGAAGTGCGTCCATATTACGAGAAAAAAAACGATTCGCCCCCTGACTGCTGGGACCCACCAGCTACATCTTCGCACACAAGGAAGTGACTGACAGTTGGGACCCACCCGGTCGAAGCGTACGTAGCGGTGTCATTCTGGTCGCGAACGTGTAGGTACATACTGGTCGATCGGTCTATCTGCAGGCTGCAGCGATGAACCGTGGCCGTGTAAGGAAGGGCACGTGTCGTAGTAGAGGCGCACACGTGTCGTAGTAGAGGCGCGCACGTAGCATTTACACGTACGTACAGCGGCCAGGGTGCCAGAAAGAAAATACGGCCACGTACGTACATACGGGCAGGGTCTCGAACGCCTACTCGCGCATACATACGGCTAGGGCTCGTGTACATGGCTGTGGCTGGGTCGGAACGCAGAAACTGCATCGTCGTCATGTTCATGGGGAGGCAACGAAATGCGTCGTGTTCATCGGGAGGCAACGGAACGCGTGCTGTTCATCGGGAGCCAACCGGCTTGGACGGAACAGGCGATGGAAACGAGGCCTGGCGTACCGCGGAATGGAGGAAACGGCCTTGTGTTCGACCGGCCACGGTGGAAACGAGATCCTGTTCATCGGGAGGGGTCTGGCGTACCGCAAAATGGAGGAAACGGACCTCCTACGGTCGAAATGGGGTCCTATTGATCGGGAGGGGTGTGGCGTACCGCAAAACAGAGGAAACGGACTTGTGTTGGAGCGCTACGGTTAAAACGGGGGTCCTGTTCATCGGGAGGGGTGTGGCATACCGCAAAACGGGACTCCACGGGATACTGTTCATCTCCACCGTCGACCTCCTCCAGCCTCCACGGGCTCCTGTTCATCCACTGTCGACCTCCTCCAGCCTCCACCTGCGACTATTCATCCACGGGCTCCTGTTCATCCAGCCTCCACCGCGCGCTCCTCCACCGGCTACTGTTCAACCAGCCCTCTCCATGGGGGTCCTTTTCAACCACCCCTCCACGAGCTACTGTTCATCCAGTCCTCCACCGGCTACTATTCAACCAGCCCTCCACGGGGTCGTCCTGTTCATCCAGCCCTCCACGGGGTCCTGTTTATCCACCCCTCCACCGGCTCGATCGATTGGGGTACTGTTCACCCAGCGGCAATGGCCTCTACTACCACGGGGTCCTGTTCATCCAACCCCCCACCGGGAACTGTTCATCCAAACCCCCAACAACGCTCACTGTTCATCCAGAGGCAGCATCGACCAGCTTCAGTTAGCATGTGATGCCCCCGATTCAATCGTACACTAATCATGCACGCAAACGTGTACGATCAAGATCAGGGACTCACGGGAAGATATCACAACACAACTCTAAAAACATAAATAAGTCATACAAGCATCATAATACAAGCCAAGGGCCTCGAGGGCTCGAATACAAGTGCTCAATCATAGACGAGTCAGCGGAAGCAACAAATATCTGAGTACAGACATAAGTAAACAAGTTGCCATAAGATGGCTAGCACAAACTGGGATACAGATCGAAAGAGGCGCAGGCCTCCTGCCTAGGATCCTCCTAAACTACTCCTGGCCATCGTCAGCGGCCTGCATGTAGTAGTAGGCACCTCCGGTGTAGTAGGAGTCATCGTCGACGGTGGCGTCTGGCTCCTGGGCTCCGGCATCTGGTTGCGACAACCAGGTAGAATGGAAAGGGGGGAAAGAGGGAGAAAAGCAACCGTGAGTACTCATCCAAAGTACTCGCAAGCAAGGATCTACACTACATATGCACGGGTATCTATGTAAAGGGCCATATCGGTGGACTGAACTGCAGAATGCCAGAATAAGAGGGGGATAGCTAATCCTGTCGAAGACTACGCTTCAGGCCACCTCCATCTTGCAGCATGTAGAAGAGAGTAGATGGTAAGTTCACCAAGTAGCATCGCCTAGCATAATCCTACCCGGTGATCCCCTCCTCGTCGCCCTGTTAGAGAGCGATCACCGGGTTTATCTGGCACTTGGAAGGGTGTGTTTTATTAAGTATCCAGTTCTAGTTGTCATAAGGTCAAGGTACAACTCCGGGTCGTCCTTTTACCGAGGGACACAACTATTCGAATAGATAAACTTCCCTGCAGGGGTGCACCACATTTCCCAACATGCTCGATCCCATTTGGCCGGACACACTTTCCTGGGTCATGCCCGGCCTCGGAAGATCAACACGTCGCAGCCCCACCTAGGCTCAACAGAGAGGTCAGCACGCCGGTCTAAATCCTATGCGCGCAGGGGTCTAGGCCCATCGCCCATTGCACACCTGCACGTTGCGTATGCGGCCGAAAGCAGACCTGGCCCCCTTAATACAAGCGCGAGCTTACCGTCCAATGCGGCACGTGCCGCTCAGTCGCTGACGTCAAAAAGAGCTTCGGCTGATACCACGACGCCGAGTGCCCATAACTGTTCCCGCGTAGTTGGTTAGTGTGTATAGACCAAATGGCCAGACTCAGATCAAATACCAAGATCTCGTTAAGCGTGTTAAGTATCCGCGAACGCCGACCAAGGCCAGGCCCACCTCTCTCCTAGGTGGTCTCAACCTGCCCTGTCGCTCCGCCACAAAGTAACAGTCGGGGGCCGTCAGGAACCAAGGCCCACCTCTACCGGGATGGAGCCACCTGTCCTTTCAGCCCCCTCATCAGAATCACTTGCGGGTACTCAACGAGCTGACCCGACTTTAGTCACCACATGTGTCATGTATATAAAGTATATAATATATACCCGTGATCACCTCCCGAAGTGATCACGGCCCAGTAGTATAGCATGGCAGACGGACAAGAGTGTAGGGCCACTAATGGAACACTAGCATCCTATACTAAGCAGTAGGATAGCAGGTAAGGGTAACAACTGTAGCAACAATGACAGGCTATGCAGCAGAATATGATTAACCGAAAGCAGTAACATGCTACACTACTCTAATGCAAGCTGCATAGAGAAGAATTGGCGATATCTGGTGATTAAGGGGGGGGGGCTTGCCTGGTTACTCTGGCAAGGAGGGGTCATCGTCGACGTAGTCGATCACAGAGGCAACATCGGTCTCGGGGTCTACCGGAGAGAACAGGGGGAAGAAACAGTAAATATAAGGCAAACATAGCATCACAAAGCATAACGTGGCAATATGATGTGCCGGGTGTGGCCTAACGTATGGCTACACGATATAGGTGAAGGGGGGAAATCAACCGGGAATGTATTCCCGGTTCCGGACCTGTGTCACACAAATGACCGGAGGGGAAATGTTCCATGTTCAGATAGTTAGAGCCATCTGACAGGTAAACTAACTGCGTATTCGGATTCGTCTCGTCGTTCTGAGCAACTTTCATGTAGAAAACATTTTCATCCGAGTTACGGTTTATTTTCTATGAATTTACAAAGATTTCAGCATTTTTTGAGTTTAGCTAAATTAACAGAAATGGATTATGACATCATGCTGAGGTCATGCTTGCATCAGCAGTCGGCTAACCAGCTGACCAGTCAAACTGACAGGTGGGACCCACCTGTCAGCCTCTGCGGGACGAAGAGTGGGTTAATATGACTAACAGAACTAATTAGGGGTGTGGGCCCCATTAGTCAGTGACTGATTAGTGATTAAAACTAATTAACAGATTAATTAACATTTTATTTATTTATAAAATATGTTTAAATAGCGCGGGGCCCTCATGTAAGTGGCATTGGGCTGCCCAGTCAGCACGTTGACTGGGTCAACCCAGTCAACGGGACCGGCGGGGCCCACTGGCAATGACCCAGGGGTGGCCCCAGGTGTGCCACGTAGGCGGTGGCCGGCGGCTCAACGCCGGCGATGCCAAATGCAGCGGTTCGGCTCGGATCTAGCCGGAAAATGGCCTCAGGCGACCATTTGGCGCGCGGCCTAGTGCGTTCGAACGAGCACTCGCTCGCACGTCGATCAGCGGCGGCTGTTTGACCGGGAACAGCCTGAGACAGCGACGGCGAGCGGCGGAGGTGGCGCTGGAGTTTGGCCGTATTCAGGTTTGGCGCTACGGGGCTCGGCAGAGCGCGGGGATGGGTGCTTCGGGCTCGCACGGGCGTGCTGAACACAAACGCGAGCTCGTATGAGCTCGACGGGCAGCGAGGGCATGGCTACGAGCTCATCAGTGGCAAGGTGTTCGGGCACGGTAAAAGCAGCGGCTACGGCTACGGGGAGAGGCCGGAGAGAGGGGGAGGCGATGCGGCTGCTCACCGTGAACCTGTAGGTGTGCGTTAGCGGGCTCTGGGAGGACCAACGGCGGCGAATCGACGCCGGATACGAAGACGGCTGCAGGAGGAAGAAGGGGTCGTCGGGCTCACGGTGGTGGCTCCCTTCTTGCTCCGGTTGGTGCAGAGGGAGTAGCCGAGGACGGCGCGTCGTTGTGGCACGGTGAGGCAGCGGAGAGGTGACGGTGGCCGTGGGATCGAGCGGGGGACGACAGCGAGCGCTTCGGGCGAGCTCGCGCAGGAGCGATAGAGAGAGAGCGAGGGTAAAGCTGGGGTATCTAGGGTTTGCGGGGAAGGGAGAGGCGACCGGGGAGGCTCTTATCGGCGCCCGGGAGCCGTGGGATGGCCGACAGCGAGGCGGCTGTCGCCGTGTCAGTACGGGCGCGCAACACCGCGCGATGAGTAGGACGACGACCTCCAAACGGGCTGGGCCGGCTACTGTTTCACTGAGGCACAGTCGCACAGTAGTCATTAGGCCCTTTTCTCTTTCTTATCTTCTGTTTTAGCTTTTATTTATTAACAGAGAGAGAAAGGGAATTATTTGGTCAACTATTTCACTTAGGAAAATTTTGGGAGTTGTCCCATTAAATCCCTGGTGATTATAGAAAGTGCCACAAATATTTTGGAGACCAGAAGAATTCATTTGGTATTTTTCATAAATAGGATAGCATTTAAAAATGCTGAATTGGTGCTGTTATAATTGCTAATGCTCATCTTTGCACAGAAGTGATGTTCTGTTCCTTGACAAATAATTGTTATGGAATTTTTGACAAATGATGAACATTTTTCCAGCAACTTTTGAGCAACTTCAAACTTCACTTGAATTTGAATTGGCTGGAATTTCAAATGGGATATTGAACAAAGGTGATTAAGCACTGTTTGGAAAAATGATTAGCTTAATCACAGAGGGTTACTGTAGCATGACACTGGGGGTGTTACAAGTCTCCTACACTACAAGAAATCTCGTCCCGAGATTTAAGTGGGGAAGTAAAGAGTAACTTCGGGAGAACTGACCCTTATGGGGGTTAATTATCTGGTGAACAATTCAGGGAATGAGGCGGAAGTACCTCTCGAGTTGAAACTTAATATAACATGGAGAGCAAAGTATGAAGGTACCACGAGAAGTTTTAACGGGCAGGCAATCATTCGATGCCTTATCAAAATGTGAAAGGGGTTCAGAGCAACAACAACAAAAATTATTGCGTCTGATACTAGAATAGATCACTTGGAAGGTGGCTCATGAATTACATACGAAGTCAGGTGAAAAAGGATACTTCGGAATCAAGGATGTATAGGAGTCAGGTTTCGATCCTGTGGAGCTGTGGGTTATGGGCCCACCATGTGGTTCAAAAGTAGGAATGACGCCGACATATTGCACGGTCATGGTAGCAAGGCATGTCAGAGGATGGCCTGTCAGTTATGTTGGCAACAACGTTGGTACCAAGGGCGAGGGACGAAGAGAACCATTTTCCTGCTCGTTGAAACGAGGCGGAGCAGTAGGGAAAGTTCTCGTCCATCGGCGGTTACCGGAATGTCATCAACAAAAGTAACAGGGTCTTACTAACAGAATTGTACATCGAGGTGTTTACATAAGCAGGGAATATTAATGCTTAGATCATATAGATCACAAGAAAGGTTAAACCAAACAATGGAAAGGAAAATATGATTATCAGAGTAAACAGAGCAATGGAAAGGAAAATGTGTTTAAGCACATATTTCATGGATATATCCTTCCCAAGGACAAGCGGGGCATGATATCCGTGACAGGATATAATGTAGAAAACCCTCTAGGTAGGGGGAGAGAAATTTTCATGACATTACCCATACAACGGTGTTTGGATAATTGAGCAAGAAACAATTAGCATTGGGATAAGTGTTCTTGTTGAAAATCGGAGTACCACAGACATGATTCGAGATAGCATTGACATGGTCTTCAAGCAAAGGTCGGACTTGGATACAAAAATGATTCATCAGGAACAACATATAGAATAAGTCTTTCAATTTCCTCATGGAAGAATGGTTAACCTTGCTAAAAAGGAAATTATAACAAAAGGTCCTCTGGCTAGGGTGCTAAGCAAAGACACCACCTTACCGGGTTATGTAGAGACCAATGTTATAACTCTTGGAAATATGTTCCAACCATCATATCTGACCGGAATTCAGATCTGATTAGTGTTAGGATAACTCAGACTCAGGATGCCTGAGAGGAAAAGGTGCAATACAAATTGACGAGATGACATTGTAAAATTCTCGATAAATGAACTATGGAAGCGAGTCCTGAAACAAGAGTTTATCAGTAAACTAATGAGAGGATGAGGAGGTGGCTGATGGGATCAGCGACAATTTATAGAGATTAACAAAATATGGATTTCCACAATTATGTGAACAAGGAGATAACATTTGTCAGATCAAATGGTATAATGATGTATGCTCAAGGAAAACATACACAATTAAACATTGGTAGGTGCACCCGAAATGTGAGTTGGGTTGCACGCCCAACGTCGGAATGGCGATTGAGCAACCAACACACTAAATTGGAATTATTGTCCAATAACTCTGAAGCAATAGGGTTGCTGGAGATATTAAATTTGCACAACAGAGTTCACTCAACACGGGGACCAAGAAAAGAATGGTGATGGTGAGAAGCATCACTGTATCACAATTTCTTAAGAGGTGGTGTAATTCTCACAACATTGATGACATAAGAGATGGTAATGTTCCGAGTAAAGAAGAACAATTGCTGGATGGCAGGGAACTCAAGGTATAACACCAAACACGAACAAGTTGTGTTGGTGGGAAGGCAATAAAGTGGTCGATGATAATAAAATTCATCGAGGGAAAGGATGGTATTTCTCATCATGAATTCAATTGATATCCTAGAAGATCTCAGAATGCTGATGATGATCATGACACATTTGTTGATAGATTTCATGAAGATGTAATCAACCGGTGATGACATCAAGTCACGGGAATGATGAAGCGAAAGGTTATTGGAACCAAGGGTACGACACAAACTCGAAATCAAACTTGTCATTCAAGGACAAATGATATGACGAGAAAGATCGACGTAAGATTAACTCACCGTCGAAACTTTTGCTCCGGGAAGAAGGACCTGGTAGCACAGTTAAAATTTAGCACGGTAATGATATAGCCGATCAGGCTAGGAATGGCTTGAAGGATTATTAAACTCGTAAGCCACAAAAATTACTTAAGAGTTATTGAATCAGAGTGCGGAATCGATTCACTTATCGGTGTTCTCGAGTGACTAATAACTTAGAACCTGGGGGAAATATGAAATCGGTGAGAAGCAATACTTAGATGAAGACTCGCATGAAGCAACACAGTTCTTGAGATACCAGAGGGTAATACTCGAGGAACAAAAGAAAAATTAGAGGTTGCGGAGATGTATCGATCAACAGAAGGCAAGTGCTTTAACTTGTCTGAGAAATGGAATCAAGGAGAAAATGTGGTCGGAACCACGATTGCAAAGGATCAATACACAGATACCAGATGATATCATATCAAGGAAATAGTTATTATTACAAGAAGCTTCTGTGATAGGATCTACATCGTGTCCATGGGCATGAACACAAAGTTCAAGGTCAACTCCCACTTCTCCAATGCATAACCTTTCATTCACTTCTCATTTTTCGATGAAGTTGTAATGTTTAAATTTTATCTAGCAAAACACCAGAAGAGTATGACTCGTGATAGCTCTCAGGTTTACCCGGATCTGGGAAGGCATAGGTTCAACCCTTAGGGGCATCTTGGGAACATATACCACAAGCTTCAATAGTAAATAACACAAGCTCGATAGTAGAGCATGGGTGACAAAAGGAGAGGATACAATTTACCGAAGGCATTATGTATCAGGGAAAGAACTTCTTGAGGTTTTTGTATAAGAAGGACATTGTCGGATGATATTTCAACAAAGGATCCGACGGTCTATAGCGAAGCTGATGTGAGTATCAGCATACAACCAGAGGAAGAAAGAATACAAAGGCATAAGATTATGGCAATATCTTAATACTTTGATGTTTTAAAATCAAAGAAATTATGAATACCAGATCGGTGTATCAGAATCAGATGCCCTGATCAATTACGAGTAAGTTGAGTAGACTTAGAGGCACCATCAGTCAATGTTTGATTGGCGGAAAACCAGCTCATATCTGGAATGACGTCTGAGCCAGAAAGACAATTCCTAAGGATCAGGTGATGATTGTGAGAAATCACACACGTATTGAATCGAGGGACTCAAGGTGATAATGACAAAGGACGTCAAAGAATATTGCTAGGCATATGGAATTAACCACAATGTAGCAGGCAACAAGATTCTCAAGAGCACCAAGCTGTAGAGGATTCTTGGAAGATTGAATGGCATTTCGAAGTATTTTGTGAAACACATGAACAACTGGGGATGAATGAATCCTCGATAAGTGTGAGGAATTATCCGTATGGGTATTCAGGTGGCAAGGAACTGCAAGGCAGTAGGCACAAAATATTCTCGGAACAATAGAGAGGATTTCAGGGTATCTTGTAATAACAAGATCAATTGGGAATAAAAGTAAGGACGGCAGGTTTATGTATTTATCCTTAGGGATATTTCGGTGGTAGGGAACTGCAAAAGCGACACGCACAAATTCTCGAAAGAGTATCGGATAGTAACTTCGAAATCTTCTGGTGCAGCAGTCGACCATCGGTAATAAGATGCTCTCCGGGTGAAAGTGATCACGAGATCCTAATGTTAGATTTAGCAGAATTCATTTAACCCGAATAGAAGAGAGATCAGAGTCCCAGAGTATAGACAAGGAGTAAAAGATCCTAATACCACCCAATGGCGGCGTGGGCCCGTAAGACACACAGCCATGTTAGTAAAAGTTTTGCAATGTGTAGACTCGACTTCGGCCAAGGAGTGTGGAAGGGGGCTTCCTACAGGCAGTTGGCTCTGATACCAACTCGTGACGCCCCCGATTCAATCGTACACTAATCATGCACGCAAACGTGTACGATCAAGATCAGGGACTCACGGGAAGATATCACAACACAACTCTAAAAACATAAATAAGTCATACAAGCATCATAATACAAGCCAGGGGCCTCGAGGGCTCGAATACAAGTGCTCGATCATACACGAGTCAGCGGAAGCAACAAATATCTGAGTACAGACATAAGTAAACAAGTTGCCATAAGATGGCTAGCACAAACTGGGATACAGATCGAAAGAGGCGCAGGCCTCCTGCCTGGGATCCTCCTAAACTACTCCTGGCCGTCATTAGCGGCCTGCACGTAGTAGTAGGCACCTCCGGTGTAGTAGGAGTCATCGTCGATGGTGGCATCTGGCTCCTGGGCTCCGGCATCTGGTTGTGACAACCAGGTAGAATGGAAAGGGGGGAAAGAGGGAGAAAAGCAACCATGAGTACTCATCCAAAGTACTCGCAAGCAAGGATCTACACTACATATGCATGGGTATCTATGTAAAGGGCCATATCGGTGGACTGAACTGCAGAATGCTAGAATAAGAGGGGGATAGCTAATCCTGCCGAAGACTACGCTTCAGGCCACCTCCATCTTGCAGCATGTAGAAGAGAGTAGATGGTAAGTTCACCAAGTAGCATCGCCTAGCATAATCCTACCCGGTGATCCCCTCCTCGTCGCCCTGTTAGAGAGCGATCACCGGGTTATATCTGCCACTTGGAAGGGTGTGTTTTATTAAGTATCCAGTTCTAGCTGTCATAAGGTCAAGGTACAACTCCGGGTCGTCCTTTTACCAAGGGACACGGCTATTCGAATAGATAAACTTCCCTGCAGGGGTGCACCACATTTCCCAACACGCTCGATCCCATTTGGCCGGACACACTTTCCTGGGTCATGCCCGGCCTCGGAAGATCAACACGTCGCAGCCCCACCCAGGCTCAACAGAGAGGTCAGCACGCCGGTCTAAATCCTATGCGCGCGGGGGTCTGGGCCCATCGCCCATTGCACACCTGCATGTTGCGTACGCGGCCGGAAGCAGACCTAGCCCCCTTAATACAAGCGCGAGCTTACCGTCCAATGCGGCGCGCGCCGCTCAGTCGCCGACGTCAAAAAGAGCTTCGGCTGATACCACGACGCCGAGTGCCCATAACTGTTCCCGCGTAGTTGGTTAGTGCGTATAGACCAAATGGCCAGACTCAGATCAAATACCAAGATCTCGTTAAGCATGTTAAGTATCCGCGAACGCCGACCAAGGCCAGTCCCACCTCTCTCCTAGGTGGTCTCAACCTGCCCTGTCGCTCCGCCACAAAGTAACAGTCGGGGGCCGTCAGGAACCCAGGCCCACCTCTACCGGGATGGAGCCACCTGTCCTTTCAGCCCCCTCATCAGAATCACTTGCGGGTACTCAACGAGCTGACCCGACTTTAGTCACCACATGTGTCATGTATATAAAGTATATAATATATACCCGTGATCACCTCCCGAAGTGATCGGCCCAGTAGTATAGCATGGCAGACGGACAAGAGTGTAGGGCCACTGATGGAACACTAGCATCCTATACTAAGCAGTAGGATAGCAGGTAAGGGTAACAACTGTAGCAACAATGACAGGCTATGCAGCAGAATAGGATTAACCGAAAGCAGTAACATGCTACACTACTCTAATGCAAGCTGCATAGAGAAGAATAGGCGATATTTGGTGATCAAGGGGGGGGCTTGCCTGGTTACTCTGGCAAGGAGGGGTCGTCGTCGACGTAGTCGATCACAGAGGCAACATCGGTCTCGGGGTCTACCAGAGAGAACAGGGGGAAGAAACAGTAAATATAAGGCAAACATAGCATCACAAAGCATAACGTGGCAATATGATGTGCCGGGTGTGGCCTAACGTATGGCTACACGATATAGGTGAAGGGGGAAAATCAACCGGGAATGTATTCCCGGTTCCGGACCTGTGTCACACAAATGGCCGGAGGGGAAATGTTCCATGTTCAAATAGTTAGAGGCATATGACAGGTAAACTAACCGCGTATTCGGATTCGTCTCGTCCTTCTGAGCAACTTTCATGTAGAAAACATTTTCATCCGAGTTACGGTTTATTTTCTATGAATTTACAAAGATTTCAACATTTTCTGAGTTTAGCTAAATTAACAGAAATGGATTATGACATCATGCTGAGGTCATGCTCACATCAGCAGTCGGCTGACCAGCTGACCAGTCAAACTGACAGGTGGGACCCACCTGTCAGCCTCTGCGTGACGAACAGTGGGTTAATATGACTAACAGAACTAATTAGGGGTGTGGGCCCCATTAGTCAGTGACTGATTAGTGATTAAAACTAATTAACAGATTAATTAACATTTTATTTATTTATAAAATATGTTTAAATAGCGCGGGGCCCTCATGTCAGTGGCATTGGGCTGCCCAGTCAGCACGTTGACTGGGTCAACCAAGTCAACGGGGCCGGCGGGGCCCGCTGGCAGTGACCCAGGGGTGGCCCCAGGTGTGCCACGTAGGCAGTGGCCAGCGGCTCAACGCCGGCGACGCGAAATGCGGCGGTGCGGCTCGGATCTCGCTGGAAAATGGCCTCAGGCGACCATTTGGCGCGCGGCCTAGTGCGTTCGAACGAGCACTCGCTCGCACGTCGATCAGCGGCGGCGGTTTGACCGGGAACAGCCTGAGACGGCGACGGCGAGCGGCGGAGGCGGCGCTGGAGTTTGGCTGCATTCAGGTTTGGCACTACGGGGCTCGGCAGAGCGCGGGGATGGGTGCTTCGGGCTCGCACGGGCGTGCTGAGCACAAACCCGAGCTCGTTTGAGCTCGACGGGCAGCGAGGGCACGCTACGAGCTCGTTGGCGGCAAGGTGTTCGGGCGCGGCAAAAGCGGCGGCTACGGCTACGGGGAGAGGCCGGAGAGAGGGGGAGGCGATGCGGCTGCTCACCGTGAACCTGTAGGTGTGCGTTAGCGGGCTCGGGGAGGACCAACGGCGGCGAATCAGCGCCGGATACGAAGACGGCCGCAGGAGGAAGAAGGGATCGTCGCGCTCGCGGTGGTGGCTCCCTTCTCGCTCCGGTTGGTGCAGAGGGAGTAGCCGAGGACGGCGCGTCGTTGTGGCACGGTGAGGCGGCGGAGAGGTGACGGTGGCCGCGGGATCGAGCGGGGGACGGCGGCGAGCGCTTCGGGCAAGCTCGCGCGGGAGCGATAGAGAGAGAGTGAGGGGAAAGCTGGGGTATCTAGGGTTCGCGAGGAAGGGAGAGGCGACCGGGGAGGCTCTTATCGGCGCCGGGGAGCCGTGGGATGGCCGACAGCAAGGCGGCTGTCGCCGTGTCAGTACGGGCATGCAACACCGCGCGATGAGCAGGACGACGACCTCCAAACGGGCTGGGCCGGCTACTCTTTCACTGAGGCACAGTCGCACAGTAGTCATTAGGCCTTTTTCTCTTTCTTATCTTCTGTTTTAGCTTTTATTTATTAACAGAGAGAGAAAGGGAATTATTTGGTCAACTATTTCACTTAGGAAAATTTTGGGAGTTGTCCCATTAAATCCCTGGTGATTATAGAAAGTGCCACAAATATTTTGGAGACCAGAAGAATTCATTTGGTATTTTTCATAAATAGGATAGCATTTAAAAATGCTGAATTGGTGCTGTTATAATTGCTAATGCTCATCTTTGCACAAAAGTGATGTTCTGTTCCTTAACAAATAATTGTTATGGAATTTTTGACAAATGATGAACATTTTTCCAGCAACTTTTGAGCAACTTCAAACTTCACTTGAATTTGAATTGGCTGGAATTTCAAATGGGATATTGAACAAAGGTGATTAAGCACTGTTTGGAAAAATGATTAGCTTAATCACAGAGGGTTACTGTAGCATGACACTGGGGGTGTTACATAGCAGAAGTAGCCACTCGGGTTCAGTTAACATCAAGGGATCGATCGACCGATCGGGTTCAGTAACGCGTAGCCTGGAGTGCAATCGCTCGGGTTCAGTAGGCGAACGCCTCGCTCGGGTTTAGTTAGAGCCCAACACCTCGCACCCAGGCGCGTACGTGTACGAGAGAAACGCACAGCGGTCGCCCCCCGACCACCCACCGTACCGGGAACTCCCCGATATTTTCCGCGCCCTCGCTTCTATCACGGTTTTTTTCGTCATAGACGGTCCAAAGAATGTCATGCAGCTGTGTCTCTGGCCCGCCCAGGACGAAAAGCCCATTTTCTGTCATAATTTTTTGTCATAGAAGTAGGAGCCCACCACATCTATGATGATACCGGGTTTTGTCACAATTATCGTCATAGAAGTGTCATAAGTATAACAGAAAAAAGATCGTTCGGTCCAAAATATCACGGATGTGTCTTTTTTTGTAGTGCAACGACATACGAGCCTCATCAATAGGCAACTTCGAAGTGAGCAAGATAGATGAATGTTATACAAAATAAACTAGGACACGAATGTAGCAGTCGCCTATTTGTAGCACTAAAGTTGGCCCTCGTAAAAGGGAAGTTTTTTCTAAAAGTGGTGTAGATGTTAATGCCCCTTCGTGGATTGCACTAGGGACAACATGACCATTCTCGTCACAAGCCGTTTCATTGGACCCGACGGTGGCACGTCCATTGACGTAAACTGCATAGCGCCAGTGTGATTGCGGTGATGGCTGGCGGTTTCATTCCCGTCATCGAAATCGTGGCCTCCTGCGAGCAGTTGCGACATTGGGTGCCATTGACGGGAAGAGGAGGCACCGCAAACGATAGCGGAAGGAGGGAATCTTTTATTGAGAAGTGGTGGCGGTTAGTCAAAAATTAAGAAAGTGTGGTAGATTTTTTTGCCTTGACTCCTAATTTTTTTAAGAAGTTAACCATTTGAGAGTCACGGCTAGCTGCATTTCAGTTGGCTCTTTTTAAAAGTTTGGCTAGAGATGTTGTAAGCATTTCTGGTCCGAGAAAGTGGGGATAGCGATCTAAAGCGACCATGCGTCAAATATGCCTCGAAGAAAATACTAAATTAGTAAGGACGTGTCTAAGGAGTGGCCGGCTGCTCCCTAGCCGTTCCGAGCAGCCGTCCAAAAATAGAAATTTTTGGTCCCCTAGTCTATAAACAGAAATAATTTGCTCCCTAATCATATATTAAGAAAGGTATCATATAAAAGAAAAGGCATCCGCGTGAACAGGTGTGAACGTACTTAATGGGAGTTTCAGAATTTTAAAAAAAGCTATATCGTTCAAACCGTGCGTCGAAACTAAGATCCGTTTTCACTACTGGAATCCCCGCGATGTGCTCTTCAAAACTAGATCCGTCATGGGTACGTTTTGACGAACTTTTTTGTGTGCAACTAAGTCTCCGTTTGGTGCAACTTCCTAGTTGTCGGTGTGCAACTACCTGTTAGTCAATGTGCAACTTTTTTCCCTACGCATGAGCATGCAGTTTTCACTTTTGGCACCTCTAACCCAAACTACCCCTACCAGTGAGATGTGCAACTTTGGCTGCTGGTTGTGCCAACTGCATAGTAGTCGATGTGCAACTTTTCCCATGTTCGTAAATGTCGGTTTTCACCGTTTCCTTTCTTTGCCAACTCCTTAGCACTGGATGTGCAACTTTAGATGCTGCACCGGCCAACTGCTTAACTGTCGGTGTGCAACTTTGTCCCGTACCCCATGGGTATGTAGTTTTCACTGCTAGCAGCTCATCCCAACCATCCCTACTAGTGAGATGTGCAACTTTAGGAGGGCCTATGGGCAACTTTTCTCTACCCTCATGGATATGCAGGTTTTCACCAACAAATCTTGCGAGTGATGTGCAACTTGGTCTGTTGCCCTAGTCAAATGCCTAACAGACTATGTGCAACCTGGTCTGTTGGCCTTGCCAACTGAAACTACACATCCATAAGTTGGGATGAAGAGTTGCACATTAACTACTAGGCAGTTGGCTGGAACAACATACTAGGTTGCACATATCTTCAGTAGGGGTTGGTGGGGCAGGGTGTGCGAGTGAAAACCACAAGTAGTGAGAGGGTGCACATTGACTACTAGGTAGTTGACCTAGTTGCACATCACAAAAAGTTGCTTTTGTCATGGCTAATCCTCATAGAAAGTTGGATTATATAGGTCTAAAAATAATTGGTTTCGAAAAAAGAGTTGCACAGTAAAGTACTGAAGTTGCACAATATAGTAACACATTTGCACCATATAGCACCAGAGTTGGTAGTAATTTTTTTTTGTCGAAACACATATAAATAAGATCTAGTTTCAAAGAACTCGTCGCGAGAATTTCAATGGTGAAAACGGATCTGAATTCTGACATTTGATTTTGAAGTTATGGCTTTTTGAAATTTCAAACATCCAATTAAATGCATTGCATGGTGTGCTCCGGTGTCCCCCATATACGTGGACCTAGGTTGCATGCAGCTGTAATTCTTTGTCTTTTAGCTCCCACAGCAGACCCATCCCCACTAGCCGTTGTCCTCGCTTTGTCAATTAGCGTGAGCACTCGATTCCGTGAGATAGTGCACGCGCACTAGGAAGCATTTAAGAATTAGTAAATGCTCCTACAAAACACAAGTTTAGAAGAGCTTAGCGCAAGGACAAACCAGACCGAACCAGTCCGTCGTCGCGTACCCTTCACCCTCTTCCAACCCGACGTTGACAAGTGACGTCCAGTCTTGAGCTCTTGTTATAATGGGATGATCTAGCAAGATTAATTTTTTAATTTAATAGAGCTCCTGGCGTCGGCAGCGTGCTTTCCAAGTAGATCGTCCATAGGGGCGAAAGGATGGACACCGGCCGCCGTGATGTTGGATTTAAGCAGACGATCGAGGTCGAACCAGGGTTGAGACCACAAACCTGTTTTGGCTACGCTCTTCTGGTGCTCTTTCTTGTCACGTCCTTGAGCCTATCCACTGCAAGTCGATCTGCATGTACCGGGCGAAGCAAAGCCGTGCTAGCTGGGCGGCAAGGTGCAGCAAGCACCAAGCGTGACAAGCCGCAAGCGGCAAGCGCCAACTGGGAGTACGTACGTGTTCGACCGACGTGTCTCGGTTCGTACCATGCATCGCCCCACGACCGCGAGCACGCAGGTACGACGACACGTCCATCTGCACCGAAGAAATGCATTCACCGATGATCATCCGCACACAGAGGAAGGCCGTCGGTCTCGCCGCAGTGCGTATGTCCCACTTATTGGTGCCTTCGATCAGTTGACAAAAATGTAAAACAGGAGAACGGCGTTTAGTGTTACACATGGCGTGCTCGCCGTTTGCACTTACAATGTATGTACCATGTGGCACGAAAAGTACCTTTCCGCCTGTCCCCTTCAGCAAACCTGCATTCTTCATTGGTTGTTTGGCACTATATTAAGCGGTGCGAGCAGGTGATATGTTTTGGCACGACGTATTTGCTTCATAGTTGTGTGTTCAACCCGAGAAGACGTGAAACATCCGGATGTCATAATATAATTGACCAGATCGATCCTTCCCTGCCCCCTCGCAAAATCAGAACGGACGGTCATGCCAGCTTACGTGCTGGCGGACGACAACAAGCCAAATCTGCGTAGGTTTCATGCACGTCTTGCTCAAAGTCGATCGGGGCAGATGTGCAAGTGTCCCGTAATACATTTCACAAAGCACTGTACATACATCGAACCGGCCGATTCAATGCATGCCTGAGGTCACTCAAGATGAAGACCAGAAAGCATTGGGCAGTCCGTCTCGGCGTCTCTGTCCGGAAGAAGAGCGAGGAGATTGCGATCGGGCGGCCTCTTGCCGGATTCAGCACAGTGCCAGTCCCTCTCACGTCTCACGCCTCACGCCGTCGCTGTTGTGTGTGGTGGCGGCACCTACCTACCTCAGTTGCTCTCGTGCCACCGCTCCACTAACTCTGTTTGTTTACGGCCTTGAGAAATCTGTGAATGTAAACCGCTCTGGACCTTTTCCTCCTGAAAGCAAAAGGCAGAGCCGTCTCGCCGTATGCACGACCGACGGTGCAAATTATTTACTCCGTATATTAACTTTGTTTCAAGTCAAACTTAACATACTTTGACCAAATTTATAGAGAAAATATTAACATATACAAAATCAAATCAATACCATCAGATTCATCACTGAATGTATTTTCACCTCATATAATTTTTTTATTGTAAATGTTTATATTATTTTTTATAAGTTTGTTGACCTCGGCCGGACTCCATCATTGGACACGCTCCCCATCCACCTCGATCAATCTCACACGGTCCATCGTCGGCCAAGATCAGCGCCACGTATGGTAGTGGTGCTCGTACGTGCTGAATCCATTACTTAGCCGCCAAGGTTTTTTTTTCCTTGTGAAAATGTGGCGAGCGCTACGTTTCATTTCGGACAAAGAATGGCGTGTTAAGAAACAATATAACTCAGCGAGCTACAACCAAAGCGGAATTCCTTAAGCACAGAGAAGTAACTCACTTGCACAATATGAATGAGGAACGGCAGCACATTGGCGAATGCATACTCTCAAGTGATAGGGAAGAGGGGGACGGCTAGCGAGTGCTTACCTCTTATACCCATTTACTCCAGCATCTTAAATAATACTATAAAATATGTGCTTACAATAAACAAATTTTTTTTGCGGCTTTACAATAAACAAAAGTTAAAGGAAGAAAAGTAATAAAAGTAACTCACTTGCTTCTTGAGACCGATAAATGTTATTAACCACAATCCCGATCAAATAAAAGATCAGATGGGCTCATCTCTGAGATCAATCACAGTTGATTTTCTAGTTTTTTTAGCTGACTCGGGACCTTCTATATGAATCCGGGTACGAGCAAAGGTCAAGTCTATTGTCCCTTCCTTCTCAGTGTAGAACTGCAGATTGGATAAATGGTTTATCTTCAAATGTATACTACAAGAAATGGGCTGAACCGATCTTCAGAGAATGCAATAGCGACAAGAATTTCACTCTATCTCAGATTTTTATATCCTTTTCAAGGCCAACCCTGGGCCAATCTCGCCCATGGCCTTTGTGCACACATAAGTGTCTTGCCAACTATAGAGTTTGGCCCTATGAATAAATTGCACAAATCAAATACTTCATGTGTGTATTCGTATCTACAGACATGAGAAAGTAACATGGAAATACTAGAATATCTCGAGTACCTAATTCTTTCATTTTTTAAGTAACAGAAGCATAGGCAGAAGAATGCCTTCTGGAGTCAATAGCCAACTTGATATCAGCCTTGATATCCAACACGGTATTCTAATGTGCAAAAAAAATCTGAGGAACCTATCCCCTCTGTTATGGTATTCCCTAAGAAAAATGGGTAGGAAGTATTTAGGCCCTTTTCACGCTACAAGAAAAAGACACATTCTACGTTATGGCCGGAACGAAAATATTTTCTATCATGGAAGTGACACTTGCATGACAATAATAGTGACATAAACACGTATCATCATGGATGTGGTGGGCATCTACTTCTATGAAAAAAATTATGACAGAAAATGGGATTTTCGCCCTGAGCAGCTGGGGCGCACCTGTATGACGTTTCGGCTGTACATGACGTAAAAAAACATGTTAGAAGTGAGGGCGAGATTCTTTCGGGGATTTCTCGGTATATGGTGGTGGGGCCCGAGCGATGCGGGCGTGGTTTGTGTTTTTCTCTCGTACGAGCGCGTTTGTGAGCGTATTACTGAACCCGAGCGAGCCCTTTGCATTACTGGACTTGAGCGATCACTCGCATTACAGAATCGGAGCGATCCCTCATATTACTGAATCGGAGCGATCGATGCGAGACTCGACCGATGATTGTTGCTTGTGCGCGTATGTAGTTTTCTGGCCCGATCAATCGATGTGAGTCTCTCGCTAGCCTGCAGTTCTGCGAGACCTGTTGGTTGTTGCATCGACCCCCTTGCGCGTTACGTAGATTTGACCTAGCCGGTTGTCTTTCGATGTACAGTCCCCGTTTGCTGTTGCACGCGTGCACGCCCCACCCCAGCCAGCCGGTGTGACTTGCAATGCAACGAAGCAGCTATGGGATGGTCTGAGGAACGTTTGGCCCCTCCCAAGCAAACAAATTCTACTAAACAATGTGGAGGAATGGTTGTTGAGTGTCCTTGCTAATTGTATAGAAAAAGTTCGTGATATGGTGATCATTCTGATTTTGAGAATATGGACTGTATGGAATGATTCTTTTGCATGGGGAAGGCCAAGTTTCAGTATCAATTGATTTTTTTGGTCAGTTATTTGAATTCCATATGGCACGCAAAAGTTTACAGTGCTGAGGATATGATTAAAGGTAAAATGATCCCGAGCGAGGTTAGCGTCAATTTGCCAAAGTTGGAAAGAACAACGATCGAGCCCTGGCCTCCTACGGCTGTAGGTTAGGTCGTCCTCTCGGTTTACAGTTCACTAGTGGCTGGGGCGCCTCCTGGGTGGGCAAAATTGACAATTTTGACCTGTGGATGAAATCAAATCACAAAATGAACTGTCCGTAAACTATTTCACGCGGCTGACCTTTTTGTGTGGCGCCCGACACGCAGGCGCCACACCCTACGGTGCAGCGCCTAGCTCTGGGACGTTGCACCTCTGTCCACCGTGCCAGCCCCTGGGCCCGCACCCATCAGTGCAGCGCCTCCGAGCTAGGCGCCACACATGTAATGTGCAGCGCCTAGCCCTCGGGCGCTGCACTGTCTGTTACTAGTTGGCTGCCCCCCACTCCCCCACCCCACACACCCCAACCCCCGTAGCATCCGACCCGAGCTTTGCCCCTCTCCCCCTCTCTCCCCTTCTCAAATCCTCTCCCAAATCTTGCAAATTTGTCTGTGGATTTCGAAGTCAAACCCTCCCTCAAGGTAATCTTCTCCGATCCCTTTGTTTTGATCCAAGTAATGTTATCAAATTGCTCATTTGTTGCTAGTTTGGGGAAACCCTAGTTTTGTATGGATCTATAGATTTGCATGGAGATGTGAGATGTTTGTTTGCCAATTTCCTATGATTAGGCTTGTTAGTATGTTAGGGTTATTCTTATGGGTGTTCTTATGTTGGTGCTAGGGTTAGGGTTAGGGTTAGGGTTGTTGTTTCATATATATTTTAGGGTTTGTATTCTGTGTTAATCCTTGGATTAGTACTCATGGAAGCAATGTTACGTTGTGTTGTTTGAATGCTTATAGGGATGGGAAGAACATGTGTGTTTGTTCGTCATGGGGACAAAGACGCCTTCTTGAAAGGCAATATTGAACCGGGTTCGGATGAGCTTGACATGGTGTTTGATAGTAGTCCTAGCTATGCAGAGCTCTTGCAACAAGTGAGGAAAGATTTGAATTGGATGGACCCTAGTGATATCGTTGAGTTGGAGGGAAGGCATAATATAGGTTTTGGAATGCACATCCGTTGGAAGACAATGCGTGTCAACTCGGAGCAACGTTGGGTTGCATACAAGGAGACGGTGGCCGAATCACTAGACAAGGCTCTTGAGTTATTTGCAACGAAGAAGGTTTATTCAAGTTTGCATTTGGACTTGAACCGGAACCCCTCCCCTTTGGTTGCTAGTAGCCCCCCACCCTTGAAGCGAGATGAAATTGTTGAACCTCTTTTGAACCAAGAAGTGAAGCCAACATTGAGCCCGTTTACAAACAACCAGGATGAAGCTTTGCAAGAGGAGAATGATGAGTATGCGGACGATGACAATGAAGTTGATCTCCATGACAACAATGTGGGTGATCTCGACAAATATCATTTGCAAGAGACAATGGACCATTCCATCCCTTATTCCCGTGGCTATGCATCAGATTCGGATGACGAAGGTCCCGACGAACAAGTTGATGAGGAGGGGTTCACGGTGAAGGAGGCCGAAGCTTTCGAGAAGGTATTCGGTCGGGATCATCGGACTACATTGTTCAAGGATGTTAGTCTCGCGGATGAATCCGTGGTAGATGGTGGCCAAGGTATATCTCTTGGGGTTAGGCAAATCTCTCACCGTGATTTGGAAGACGACAGGAGCCGGATTGCTAAAGGGTCTAAGTTTGAAACCTTCTTGGAATTGAAGATTTGGCTCGACAACTACTCGGTTACGCATTATCGTCCACACAAGGTGGTGAACTCGGATGTCAATGTGTGCTACATGGTTGCATGTGCATGTGAAGATAAAATATGTCCATGGATTGTGCGTGCAATACCATGGAAAGGAGGTCCCACTTGGCACGTAGTGAGTTGTGTGCCAACTCACATGTGCCGAGGCAAAAGGGTGGATGGCAAGGTTGTGTCCCAAGACCACAAACAGCTCACGTCCGAGTTCATCGCTTACAGGCTCTCCAACTCAATATCCACACTTCCAACAATGAGCATCCAACATGTCACTGACCTTGTGAAAGCCATCTTTCATTACAAGGTGAAGTACGGCAAGGCATGGAAGGCAAAGCAAGCTGCATTTAAGATGTTGTATGGTACTTGGGAGGAAGCATACAACCGAATCCCTAGGTTGTTGTTAGCCATGGCCGCGACATACCCGAGCATGGTTCATGTGGTCGAGCCTCATGGGGAAAAAACAACGGTTCATGAAGGAAGGAAAGTCCGAGTATTTGGCCGTGCATTTTGGGCGTTCGAGCAATGCGTGAGGGCTTTCGAACACTATAGGCCGGTCATCACCATTGATGGCACGTTCTTGACCGGACAATACAAGGGCACCTTGTTGGTTGCGATAGCAAATGATGCCAATAACCGGGTGTTGCCATTGGCATTAGCTTTGGTTGAGGTGGAGAACAATGACAACTGGGAGTGGTTTTTGCGTCTTTTGAGGACAAAGGTGTTACCCGCTCAGAGGGAAATTTGTGTCATATCGGATCGGCATCAAGGAATTCTTAACACGGTGGAGATTGACATTCCCGGGCATGCTCTGTTGCACCATCGATGGTGCATGAGACACTTTTGTTCGAACTTCTATAGGGCATGTGGCCTTAAGGAGTTGGCCAATGATCTTCAAGATTGTTGTCTCAAGCGGTTTGCCACTTTGTACAACAAATTGCTCGCACACAAAAAATTTGATCCCGGGGGTCAAGACTTTCTCAATAGGCACATTGAATACCAGAACAAGTGGGCACATGCTTTTGATGAAGATGGCAGAGATACGGTCAAATGACAAGCAATATGGCCGAATGCTTCAATAAGGTGCTCAAAGGTGCACGTGGATTACCCGTGACGGCAATAATTCAATACACATTTGATAAGATGAATGCGTACTTTCTAAAGTACTCGATGGAAATGGATGCACAGATAGCGGGTGAGAACAAGCGCAAGTACAAGTACAAGTTCCCACCCAAGGTTGATGAATGGTTGGAATTTCAATCACGGAAGGCGGACTCAGAAGAAGCTATACTATATGGCAACGAAGAGTGGAAGTACGAAGTGAAAGAGCCAGGAGGAACCACAAACGATGGCCGCCAACATGGAGGTCGGGCTTTCAAGGTGTCGTTAACACGTTGTGATTGCTCTTGCGGGAGGCCATTGTTGCTTCATCTCCCATGCTCACACTTGTATACCGCCGGTCGCGTTAGGAATGTGGACATCAATCACCCCCTCACCGTGAGGGAGTCGGAGTTCTCAATCATGACAGTCAAGAAAACATGGGCTCCCCGCTTTCACCCATACTCTGACCAATCACAATGGCCGGAGTACCATGGAGTTCAACTATGGCCGTATCCGGAGTTGAAGGTTGTCAAACGGGGTAGATGTAAGACAAAGCATCTTAGAGGCGACATGGACGGATGGGGCCATGGTGGACGCCGCGAAGCGGACAACGACCAATTCCAAGAGCCTCGTGAGAGCTCCCGTTGTGGACAATGCAAAGGTCATAGACACAACAAAAGAAAATGTACGAAACCAAGGAAAAGGTCCAAGAAAAATGATGCAAGCACAAGCCAACAAGGAGCTACACAAGGGAGCCAAACAAGTGGTAGCCAACAAGTGCCAAGCCAACCAAGTGGTAGCCAACAAGTGCCAAGCCAACCAAGAGGTAGCTAACAAGTGCGAAGGCAACCAAGTGGTAGCCAACCTAGTGGTAGCCAACAAGTGCCAAGGCAACCAAGTGGTAGCCAACAAGTGCCAAGCCAATCAAGTGGTAGCCAACAAGTGCCAAGGCAACCAAGTGGTAGCCAACAAGGGCCAAGCCAACCAAGTGGTAGCCAAAGAGGATCTAGGCAACAAAGAGGTCGGCAACTAGGACTTACAAGAGGCCGTGGTGGTGGTAGAGCTCGTGGTGGCGGTCTAGGCCGTGGTGGTGGTGTTGGCCGTGGTGATGGTCTTGGCCTTGGTGAAGGTCTTGGCCTTGGTGGTGGATTTGGGCGTGGTGATGATCAAGGGCAATGTCGTTATAGAGGAATGTTTGGATACCTCGATGGACCATTTCCGTATGTTGCTCACTAACTATAATGTTTCATATGTTCTTGTTTTTCATATGTTCTTGTTGTCCTTATTTACTAATATGTACATGTTCTTCCATTTGTTCTTATTGTCTTTACTAACCATTATGTTTCACTCATTGTAGGTATGGCGGCTTCTCAACCCAACAAATCAACAATGAAGGAGGATGGCGAAGATGGGATGGCAGGATGGTGGGAGAAGGATGCGAAGAAGCTGAGAGAGGAGGATGTAGCCGCACTAAAGAAGAAGGAAGAGGAGCTTGAAGAGAAGAGGAAGGAACGAGAGAGAGCAGATTATGAGTGCCGCGCTAGGGAGCATGCGTTGAAGAGGAAATGTGAGGAGGCACAGAAGAAGCGTCAAAAGGATTTTGAAGAAAGAACCATGAAGCTGTGGGCAATTGCAGCTGAAAAAAGAGAGAGGGAGAATCAGATATTCATGGAGAGGGTGGTTAAGGAGGCTCACCGCATAAGGAAAAGGGAGGAGGAAGAGGAAGAAGAGAGGAAGAAGAAGAAGGGAAAGGGGCCTTGCTCTACGCAATAGAGCTATGTCATCTTCAACTTGCTTGTGGACGATGACCGTGTTATCCTCTAAACTATGCTCTTCGATTTGGTTGTGAACTACTATGTGTCATGAACTACTATGTATTTCCTCCTCGATTTGGTTGTATGAACTACTCCTCAAGTTGAAGTACTATGTGTTATGAACTACTATGTGTCGTGAAGTACTTTGTGCATATGTTGTCTTCATAGTTGTTTGCTTGCTATGTATCAATCCTACTTCACATCATCATACTATGTGTGCATATGCCAAAAAATTCGCTAAGTCCAAGTGCAACGCCTAGCTCAGAGGCGCCGCACTGTATACTGTGGCGCCTCCTGGCTAGGCGTTGCACGAGCCTGTAACTTGCAAAGTTTTTGTTGTTCTCTGGATAGATCTTCCCAGGCGTACAACACCTCCGAGATAGGCGCTGCACTGCTACGTGTGACGCCTAGCTCGGAGGCATTGCACGCCTGGGAAGAGCTATCCTGAGAGCAATGGAAACTTTGCAAGTTACAGGCTGGTGCGACGCCTAGCCTGTAGGCGCCACACTATACAGTGCAACACCTACGAGCTAGGCGCTGCACTGCTCAGTGTGGCGCCTCTAGTCTAGGCGTTGCACCACCCTGTAACTTGCAAATTTTCTGTTGCTCTCTGGATAGCTGTATACAGGCATGCAACGCCTCCGTGCTAGGCGTTGCACTATACAGTGCGGCGCCTAACAAGTAGGCGTTGCACGCCCGTGTACAGCTATCCAGAGAGCAACAGAAACTTTGCATCCATTTTGGGGCGAAAAAATCGCTAAGTGTTGGTGTGGCGCCTAGCTTGGAGGTGCCGCACCGTACAGTGCAGCGCCTAGCCCTGGGGCGTTGCACTGCTCGGTGCGGCGCCTCTAGGCTAGGCGTTGCACAAGAATGTAACTTGCAAAGTTTCTGTTGCTCTCTCTGGAACGGGCGTGCAACGCCTTAGTGCTAGGCGTTGCACTATACAGTGCGGCGCCTAACTCGGAGGCGTTGCACGCCTGTGTACAGCTATCCAGAGAGCAACAGAAAGTTTGCCTCCAGTTTGGGGCCAAAAATTCGCTAAGTGTTGGTGTTGCGCCTAGCGGAGAGGCGCCACACCGTACAGTGCAACACCCGCGTGCTAGGCGCTGCACTGTATAGTGTGGCGCCTCCCTGCTAGGCGCCACACCAACACTTAGTGGTTTTTTGTCCCTCACACTGGGTCATTTTCAGACACATATAGTTGCATCACAGAATAAACAGTAATGATTTTTAAGTTCAACAAAGACAACATTTCCTAGAGTGACCATCACAACAAGTTCAACATTACTAAGACATACAATCACTTCAAGTTCAACATAGAGCTACCACCACTCCAAGTTCAATGACATAACAAGTTCAACATTACTAAGAGCTACCACCACTCCAAGTTCAACATTACAAATAGAGGACAATGACTAGTTCCTTAAGCGCTTTTTGGCTCCTCCCCCTCCTGCTGGTTATCTTCTTCGCCTTCCTAAGGAAGAGCAACCCGCTCCGGCTCCGGCTCCGGTTCCTCCACATCGTCATCCACATAGTCATCCAAAGCCGCCATCCGCGAGGTGCCGACCGTCCTTTTGCCTCTTTGGGTGAAGTCTTCAGGTGTGTATTTATTGATTCCCTTCCTAGGCTTTAACTCGTATGCAGACCAAACTTGGTAGGTCCCCAAGGTCATATCATCAGCAACCTATTACAAAAACAAAAGATATGGAAAGACCGTGTGTGAGGATATAGTTAGCAATGCATCAACAATTGAATATATGCTCATGCCATACCTCTTGGGTGACCACACCCACATCCTCATCCTCCAAAGGATCACCATGGCCAGAAGTGGGATCTGATGGTGTCGCCGACCTAGACCATTCTGGTGATACATACTCGGGTTCACGACAACCGAAAAGGTTTGATAGCCGCCTTAACCTTTGGCCCTGGCACTGCAACATGTACAAGTGAATGAGACATCGAACGTACCAACACATGTTAAGTGGTAGTTTGAAGGAGATGTGAACCTTAATGAATGCTCGAAGTGCACCTTCCCCAACACTTTTCCCAACCGGGGTTGTTTCCAGAATAGTCTCGGTCTCATCAGCTGCTTTCTTGATCTGGGCACGCTATGAACAGAAACGGCATTAACGTGTTAGGCAAGGGAAGATGTGAATAGTGCGAATGGAAAAGCAAAAAGGGCAAATACCACAAAGTTCATCATTGGAGCTGAAGGGACTGAGTTGCCTTTCCTGACTAATGCGTTGTACTCGTGCTGGGTTAGCTCATCGAAACCGCCGAGAAGCTGCTAAGTGCTCAAGGTTAATTATATCTTACGCGTGTAGCAACTTGTCTGTGTCCTCCCACTCCGGCGGGTGTGGCTGGAACAAACCAAACTGGCGGTACACCCGATGTGGCAGGTGAAGCTCAACCGCCCAGTTGCCTATGAGTGGGCACAGCATATGCCAAAGATCCCTATCCCTAGTGCACATCGGATTCAGCCTGAACTCTATAGGGTTACCAAAACTATCCCCTCTTCCATACAGCTCCCATTCCACCTGCAAAATAGCATAGAATGCAAAATTGATTTCGAATTACGATAGAAGCATGAGAATCACTTATGCAATGTCGAGTCACCTGCTCAGCCGTGATCGTGTCCAGCTCGCTCTTGTACAACTTGTACATGACCGAGGGATCACCCGTCGTCTCATTTAACACATCCCACTTGTAAGCCCAAGTGGGGAGCCGTAGTGGGTCGTCTTTGTCGTCCCAATCCTCGTACTTCACAGTCTTCGGTCGTCCAACCGGCAAACGCTCCCAACTCCATATGGAAAGTGTGAGCATACAACCACAAATACCTCCAGATGGCCTACAACAGGCTTCGTCCAACTGCACATAAAAGAGAACATGGTTGAATTAACAGGAAGATCACATTGATAATGTAGCAATGAAGTGAAAAAGAAACAACTTCATACATGTCTATACAAGTAAGCCAGTGTCGCCGAACCCCAACTCCATTTGCTATCGAAGACGATCAACGCCTTCAGCCACATCCATGGAGCATTCTTGCCTGTGCCATCAGCAAACATAGTCCTGGATATAATGTACCACATGTATACACGAGCATATGTCTTGAACTCATCCTCATTAGCTTCCTCAGGGCAAGTACCAAAGTGCCATGCAATCCACGTGAAAGGAGCACCGGCTGCGACTCTTTCCTTCTTCTTGTCTTCTGCTTCTGGTTCCCGAGGCTCCGGAGGAACCATACCGATAAGGGCATGCATCTACGCGCGCCACCCATCAGAATCGGTGTTCATACATAGAGGATTCCCCTCGATAGGAAGACCGGTGATCATAGCAATATCCTGGAGCGTCACGGTCATCTCCCCGGTCCGAAGATGGAAACTGTGTGTCTCTGGCCTCCAAGATCAATAAGCACGGTGATTGCTGTAGCATTGTGTGGTGGCGTCGACCGGCTGACCAACTGAATGAAAGGGAGAAGTCCTGTCTCCCTTACATACGGTGTGTATCGCTCATCATAGCGCATCCCCCCAAGGTTGACCCCGTGAGACCGAAGCTACAGAGGTGCAAGCTCCTACAAACAAACAAATCATAAAATTACATATGGGGCATTTGTGTTTGAAATAAACACGAAATTCATAACACCGGCCACTTTCATTATTACCCGCTGCTCCACCGACATAGCATACGACTGGTGTTGATGGTCCCAGTGATCATTGAGAAGCCAAACCATCCTAACAATTTCAAACAAAGCTTTCTTGTCAACACGATTATCTTTTGAATACAAATAAACTAAAGTATGCCTACTATATGCAAAATTCAAAGCATATGTATCCAAAGCATTCTTGTCAATACGAATATAATTTCAACACACATAAACTAAACTAGGCCTACTTCATGAAAGATTAAATACAAATATCTTTTCCATATAAAATAACATGTCAACCTATGTATCCAAACCATATCTTTTCAATAAATCAGCTAGACTAGGGTTGCAAAATTAGGTATCTAATACATGCAAGATTCTAATACATGCAACATTCTAATCTAATCAAATCAAACAAGGGTTCCCCAAAATCTTCAAAATAGCATACATTATATGGATAGAAAGAAGGGAATTGGAGGAGAGTACCTTCTAGGATGGATTGGTGAAGGAATCCACTGACCAAATCGTCAGATCTGAAGGATTTGGGAGAGGGGATTGAGAGGGGGAGAGGAGAGGGCCGCCGCTGCGGCTTCTTCTTCTGTAACTGGTGCAATGCGGTGGGTGGGGGAGGAGAGGGCCGCCGCAGCTAGATCTAAGTCACAGTGCAGCGCCCGAGGGCTAGGCGCTGCACATTACATGTGTGGCGCCTAGCTCGGAGGCGCTGCACTGTTGGGTGCGGGCCCAGGGGCTGCCACGGTGGACAGAGGTGCAACGCCCCAGAGCTAGGCGCTGCACCGTAGGGTGTGGCGCCTGCGTGTCAGGCGCCACACAAAAAGGTCAGCCACATGAAATAGTTTCACGGGCAGTTCATTCTGTGATTTGATTTCGTCTCGAGGTCAAAATTGTCAAATTTGCCTCGTGGGCGTGACCCTGCGCACTAAGGCCAACTCCATCGCGCGACCCCAAATGGACGTCCGTTTTATCCAGATTCTGTCCGTTTGGGTAGGGCAATGGGGTCGTGTCCGGGCCGTTTTTGGGATGCAGTGGCCGTGCGCCCAATGCGCGGACGCATCCCAGCCGCATCCTGTCCGTGTACTTTTTTCTTTGCAAGCCCTTAACTTTTTTTCATCATTCATTTTTGGGACATGAGAATACATCACCGAATTTTGACTAGAAAAGCAAGCAAGACCAAAGAAAACAAGAACCACAAGAATACATTTTAGAAGATACCCAACTTCCATAACTGCTCCTGTAAGTTGGATTAGTGCCTTCTCGATGCATTCATTGTTTATCTGCGGAGGAGGCTCTATCTTGCGTGCTTCTTTCTTCTTCGAGTCTAAAGAAGTAGAGGTTGCTTCCTCGCATCTAGTCCCGTGTCTAGCCTCTAATCTAGCAACAAGTGCACTTGTCTCATCTACAGCCTCTATGATAGCTAAAAGTTCACGAACATCTACTAAATTGTGCTCTATCAATATATCGATGTACTCTTCTTCCCAATACCAAAACTTGCATCCATTCTACACAATAAAATTTGAAGTTAGCACAACTAGTCAAATCTAGAGCACAAACCGAAGCTAAAAAGAGCACATACCCCATCGTTTAAGCACTTGATGAACACCCATCCGGGATGTTCCAACGTTGTAGACACGCGGCGCACGACCTTCTTTGGGCGGTGGTCGCACTTAATGAGTGGCAACGGTGCACCGACGAGCTTTTGAGCTAGCACCGAGCCCGGCCGACGGCCATTCGTGTATCTGCCGGCGGACCACCGACGTTGTAGATCCGAGCGGCTAGAGGAGGAGCCACTGCCTGCGTTTGGCCTTGCGGCCCTGCCAGGGCCTTCCGGCCCGGTGCCCAGCTAGTCCATGGCGCGGCGTGGCCTCCCACAGCCGGGCGAGCTCAAGACTGACCGGATCCGCCCCAAATCCGGCCGGTGGGTGCGCAAATCAGGTGGCCGTGGTTGGGTAGCTCGGGGGCGCCGAGGGGAAGGGGCTGGGCGAGCGCGCGTCCGAGCTGCACAGCTGCAATGGCAGCGGCGGCAACGAGGGAAGAGTGGGGAAGAGTGGAGAAGAGTGGAGGTGTGCGGCCAAAGGGAGGGAGGGGGCGGATAGAAAAAGGCGTCCCTGTGCCATTGACGGGCGGGCCAGGGGAGGACACGCGCAGACGGCCCGCGCGTCTACGTGCTGTCCGTTTCACCCCAAAAGCGGCGCAAACTTGGGCCGGGGATGGGTCGAAAGCGGACAAAAAACGGACAAAAGTCCGTTTGCGCCCGCGCGCTGGGCCGTCTGGTTCATCCGTTTTACCCCAAACGGACGCACGCGGACAGGATGGGGTCGCACGGTGGACTTGGGCTAATCATGTTGATTAGTTGTTATCGTGTTTATAGTCCAAATGAGCGCCAGTTTTCCTCGTCTAATACACTTGTTGAAATAGGGAACAAAAGTGACACTGCATATCTCTGAGAGGCGTGCATGCATTATGCTAGGTAGGTGGCCGCACTTTTCATTCGTTACATGACCAGCAAAAATGCATTACTGACAATGTTATTTCAGGGATATGATTGCACAGAAGCAGTTTCAACAGCAAAATTCACACATCATTTGTATTTATGTAGAATCTCCAGGTCTAATACTAAGAGCTTGTTCGGAACCTCTCCAATCTCAAACTCCGCTCCGCGCTCTAAAGGAAAGGAGGAGCTCGGTTTGAGCCAAGAGAGGATTGGAACAGGTCCTAAATCCAAGCTCCCAAGAATATACATGGTAGAACTGAAAAGTTTCACTGGATGATCCCAAAATCATGCCTAATTCTGGTTTGAACATTGCAACAAAGGAGGTATGCTCTTATTGCCTGAAATAGAAAAAATAACTTAATAAGTACTAATGAATAAATATAGGAAGAACCAATATCTGCAACAATGGGAACTGCAAGTAAAATATTTTCTGGTGGTCCGATCCAATCGAATTCATACTATTAACCTGGAAGAATCTGAGCGCATGTTTAGTGAGATACCACATTCACTGAGATTTAAATTGCCTAATAGGATTTGTATTGAAAGGAATCAATAATCATAATAATATGAGTAGTTATTAGCTTTTATTAAACAACAAGTATAAAAGAAAAACCCATCATTCCTATGTAACAGAATTGAAAACCAAAAGCTAAAAAGAGAAGTTAAAAGACTCTGGATATGTACTGCAATTGGAGGTTGTTAGTGTCGGCACAAATCGGCCAAAATGATAAAGGTAAAGATTAAAGGGAGAATATTCATCAGGAATCATTTGTTAAAGTTGAACAAAAAATAGAATGAAGCAGAGCAAACTACATCCCCGAATTTCCCTTGCATTCGTTTTAAGTTTTAACTACATCATGACGCTTGTGGAAGATATATCTTAAGCTTCCTTCACAATTTAAGTAAGCTTAAGAGCATTGTGTGCTCAATTATTGAACAGAAATGGAGCATGGTGCAAATCTAATAAGATTAGAGGAGCTACACTTACATGGGCATTAGAATGACCAGAACACTTGTCATTTCCAAATTGCTGGCATGATAACACATAGGTAAACTTCATGCATTTTCAGATTAATCACGTGAATAAACATTATCGGGTGATACATGTAGCTTAAATAAAAAAAATTGTTAACCAATAGTACATGTTCAAATTACCGTTTGATCTCTTTATCCAAAGCCCATGGACGAAGCTCTTCCTTCAGTGGTTCTTCATTTTCTATAACTTCTTCCTCCCAATGAACCCTTTCTTGGAAACTCATACATCTGCATACATAAGCACAGACACATACAGTAAATGCCAGGTTGCTTTAGAATATAATTTGTTATTTGTGATTGCTTAAAGAGAAAATGTTCTTCCTCTTCCTTCAACCTGGGTAAACTTTCTGTAGGTAGAACAGAATGGAAACACCATCTTCATTTACCTCATCCTTTCATCTGCATACATAAGCATAGATAGATAGTAAATGATAGGTTGCTTCAGAATATACTTTATTCTGAAGTGACTGGTCAAAGAGAAAATGTTCTTCCTCTTCCCTCAACCTGGGTAAATTTTCTGTAGGTAGAACCGAGTGGAAACACCATCTTCATTTACCTCCTCAAGCTCTTTTAGAAAGGAGGACATACTCATTGTAATAAGGAGTCAATGAACTACACACAAAATACAATCTTATCATCAGTAAAAGCAAATAACCGAAATATGAATCAAAAGCAGATGAAAAGAAAAGAAAGAGTTAATACAACCTTATCATTCTAGTACTAAATTTCGATTTGCAACTTACAGAAATAATTACTAAAGTATATATATATATATATATATATATATATATATATATATAGGGCTGGACTATTCTGTTACCCGTAACAGAATAATATTCTGTTACCCCCGCCCCCTATATAGGCGCGACGCGCAGACCACCGTAGAATCCCCCGACCCAGCCCGAATCCAACCCGCCTTCTTCCGCCGGAGGCAGCCGGCGTGGGCGAGCGAGCGACGTCAGCAGCCGGAGCGAGGGAGCCGGCGGCGCCGTGACTGGCCGGTGATGGATCCGCCGCCGCCTCCTGCCTCCTTCCGTCGCCGGATCCAACGATGGGGCCCGTGATCCCCGCCTCCTTCCTCCCTACGTCGCCGGATCCAATGACAGGGCCGTGATCCCCGCCTCCTGCCTCCCTCCATCGCCGGATCCAACGACAGGGCCGTGATCCCCGCCTCCTGCCTCCCTCCGTCGCCGGATCCAACAACGGGGTCGTGATCCCCGCCTCCTGCCTCCCTCCGTCGTCGGGGCTCCTTCTCCGGGACCGTGATCCCCGCAAGGTGCTGCCTCCCCGGACCTCATCGCCGGAAGTCCACCACAAGCAGGAGCTGCATCAATGGTGCCGCCTCCCAAGAACATTGAAGTACGCCGCCCACGGGAGGAAGAAGAAGAAGTCAGTCCATTGGAGGTAATGTCTGTTTCCCACGTTTGTGTCAGTCCATCAGTTCATCAGTCCTGCTATGAAGAAGAACCTGATAGTAAATTGCAAATGCTTGCATCGGTTCATTACACCCCTGCCACTTGATGCACAATTTGGATGTCGAGGTTACTGTCAGTACCTCTAATATGCTAGCTTTAGTTCAAGCCAAAAAAACATAAACTTAGCACCAGTCCAAGTAGCTACTAGGCTTTATATAAGGTTCAGCTACCACTGCAAGTTGTATGATGTTATTTCTAAAAGTACATGCCATGTAGTTGCGTCAGTTCGAACTAGTGAAAGAATGTTGTTAAAAAATATACACTTGTTACACAGTAAGTTCAATGATACATAAACTAGGAGTACTTCTAGTGTAGCTGCATAAGTTATAGATGAAAAAAAGAGAAGACATGCATCAGTTATATATATATATATATATATATATATATATATGCATATCCATACATATCTGAAGTTCAATGTTCAAATTGCAAGCAGTGCACCAAATGTTTATGCATCAGTTATAGGGAAAAGATAAAAAAACTGTCTATAACAGATGAAGTTCAATGTTCAGTTTACAAGTAGTGCTAAAAATCAGTACATCAGTACATCAGTGCTGAACATGTATGTTCATCAGTTCGACTGAAAACTAAACCAGATACAAAATAGAGAACAAAGTTTAATATAGGCCAGCAATGCAAGTTCAACTTGTACATTGCCTTCAGTGCATGACATGTTACCCATAGCATGTATACGAGAAAAATGCAGAAAAGATTAATCCCAAAACTGTTGAATGTCATTGCAGAAACATGCAAGGCGGCACACGCAGCGAGGGTTTGATGAGCCAAGCAGATATGGGGCACTGCCTGGTTGGGTAACACCAGAAATAGCACCTGGATACTTCAACAATACATGCAGATTTCAAGCTACATCGGAATCATCAGAAGCACGGACATGTTCTTCTATGCAGCAAACACCGATATCTGGGAATACAAGCTTTGCCACTGCTGGGTTGCAACAAGGCCAACAATTTCCCCAACAACAAATGTTTTCCTTCCCTAGTGCATGCAGAAAGGCAAGGACAGGAAGCCGTGGATGGGTTGCAACAAGGCTTCCACCAGTCGCTCCGTCAACATCAATCATCCATATTCAAAAGCGGTTGCGACGGGAAGAACAGGCCAAAGAGACAGAAATTTTGGCCACTCTAGTAGGGTCCAAAGTACAAGATATGAGCCATATAGACAGGAGCAACCTCACAACGAATCTGAGGGGAGACAGCCGTACAATGAGAGACGGAGAGCTTCGTCAACATTGCTCCCTCCAAGAGATGCATTGCTGCATGTGCCAAGGGTGACGCCACCCGCACCCATACACCAGGGTGAATAGCAAACACCGGAGGCAGCACAGAGCTATATACATGTAAGTATCCATTCAGAAAAAACATACAAGCACAATCCATACCATGGTACTGTCACAACCCCATCTAACATTTTCATAACTGCGTTTTTGTTTGCTCACTGTTGCGTGCAACCACCTAACATTGAAGCTTACATTCTGCCAAGGCTAGAGATGCGCTTTGAAACTTTCAAAGAAGCAAAGGACTTCGACAATGTCTATGCAAAGCACGCGGGTTTTGCTATCAGGGAAGGCTCCAAGGTTGAGACCAGAGTCTACCTTTATTGCACGTGCTATGGATTCTATGAATTGAAGGTGTCAGAAGCAAATAGACAGTGGAACAAGATGACAGCCAGGACTAACTGCGGGGCTAAAATGAGGCTGAAGAGGGAAAAGGATGGAACACTTGTCGTAAAAGAGATAGTCTGGGAACACAACCATAGGCTACAACTCACCCCCCAAATGCTTGTCTTCTTGCACTCCCACAAAAACTTTTACAAAACAATCTTGGACTACGTCAAGTACCTGCAGTTCAAAGGCATTGAACACGCGCAAATCATGAGCATACTGGGAGGCGATGACCCCGGTAGCTACTTCCTCGAAATGAATACCAAAGACCTGATTAACCTGTAAGTACAAACTTGTTCTCCTCCCATAAACCCCCTCCGTCTTTTTTACTCTGTCAGTACAAACATATTATGCAATGCATGACCTCACGCCAGTTCAACATGCATTTTTGAATGACCGTTCACTTTTAGTATGCAGCAAAGTAAAGAATTCAAGGATGGATGATGTGGACGATGTCCTAAAGACTGCCAACTTGTTTAGGGAGATGAAAGCTATAAACATGGAATTCTTCTGTGACATGCAACTTGATGAGTCCGACAGAGTTAAGAACATATTTTGGGCGAACGCAAGCTGCCAAGGGGCGTATCAGGACTTCAGTGACCGCGTAACGTTTGACACCACATATAAGACCAACAAGTACCATATGCCACTTGGGGTGTTTGTGGGTACTAACAACCACTTACAGACTACATTCTTTGGTTTCGCCCTGATAAGAGATGAGGATGCAGATTCATTCAGATGGTTGTTCAAGACATTTTTAAGTTGCATGAGAGGGAAGGCTCATACATGCATCCTCACAGGTACAACCGCCAAAACCACCTCGAACCACCCCCCCCCCTAATAAAAGGAAAATAACACGGTAAAAATGTTGTGTCAGTTCTATTTGTATATATGCACTACGATCTGCTGACCACTCCACGTCTCTTTTCTCATTACCAGACCAGTGCCCGACAATGGCTTTGGCGATCCCAGATGCTTTCAAGAACACAGTACACAAGCTGTGCCGCTGGCACATTATGAAGAAGTACAGGGAACACCTCGCATACCTGTACAACCTGCACAAAGACTTTAAGGATGAATTCACATCAATCCTCAACTGGCCCCTCATGCCAACTGAGTTTGAGGCTGCCTGGAAAGGACTCATGGATAGGTACAACCTCCATGATGATGTCATGATGGTGGCCATGTGGAACGAGCGTGAGAGATGGATATCAGCCTACTTCAAAGAAATTTTCTGCGCCAAAATGACATCCACACAACGAAGTGAGAGCATGAACTATGTGCTTAAGAGGAACTTTGTAAGTGAGAGACAAAACCTACACCGTTTTTTCAGTCAGGTAAACTCCTACGTCAAAACCAGGAGGCAGACAGAGAACCAGGAGACAATGGGTAACAGGGTATAGCTCTATCACCTGTCGTGAGACAAAATAACATGCTTACTAAAGTAAAACTTTATTAGTTAGACAAGTTTTTGCTGCGAGAAAACTAATAATTTGGTCATCATTCTTGCATGGGCAAAAGGAACAAAACACGCTGACCTTCTAAGGGTTTGACACCCAGATGGCAAAGGTTTACTCACGAGCTGTGTACAGTGAGATCAGAAAAAGGCTAAAACTAAGCATACTCTTCACGGCGACAGAGATGGACGAGCCCACAAAGTACCTCATGCGCTACAACAACCCGCAAAAACTGTCTGCGTGGTCTCAGCACGCTTTCCAGGTGGTTGCAGACCCAGTGGGAGAAATATATGAATGCGAGTGCAAGCTATGGGACCACACAGGTAAGTGATACGTCTCCAACGTATCTATAATTTTTGATTGTTCCATGCTATTATATTATCTGTTTTGGATGTTTAATGGGCTTTACTAAGCACTTTTATATTATTATTGGGACTAACCTATTAACCTAGAGCCCAGTGCCAGTTTCTGTTTTTCCTTGTTTTTGAGTATTGCAGAAAAGGAAAACCAAACGAAGTCCAATTGACCTGAAAATTGACGGAGATTATTTTTGGACCAGAAGAAGCCCACGGAGCACCGGAGATGGGCCAGAAGAGTCCCGAGGCACCCACGAGGGTGGGGGCGCGCCCCCTACCTCGTGGCTGCCTCGGAGACCCCCCTGACTTGTTCCCGACGCCAACACGTCTTATATATACCCAAACTTCCAGAACATAACCTAGATCGGGAGTTCCGCCGCCGCAAGCCTCTGTAGCCACCAAAACCAATCGGGACCCTATTCCGGCACCCTGCCGGAGGAGGGATCCCTCACCGGTGGCCATCTTCATCATCCCGACGCTCTCCATGACGAGGAGGGAGTAGTTCACCCTCGGGGCCGAGGGTATGTACCAGTAGCTATGTGTTTGATCTCTCTCTCTCTCTCTCATGTTCTTGATTTGGCACGATCTTGATGTATCACGAGCTTTGCTATTATAGTTGGATCTTATGATGTTTCTCCCCCTCTACTCTCTTGTAATGGATTGAGTTTTCCCTTTGAAGTTATCTTTTCGGATTGCGTCTTTAAGGATTTGAGAACACTTGATGTATGTCTTGCGTGGGATACCCATGGTGAAAATGGGGTATTCTATTGATTCACTTGATGTATGTTTTGGTGATCAACTTGCGGGTTCCGTGACCTTGGGAATCTATGCATAGGGGTTGGCACATGTTTTCATCTTGACTCTCCGGTAGAAACTTTGGGGCACTCTTTGAAGTACTTTGTGTTGGTTTGAATAGATGAATCTGAGATTGTGTGATGCATATCGTATTATCATACCCATGGATACTTGAGGTGACATTGGAGTATCTAGGTGACATTAGAGTTTTTGTTGATTTGTATCTTAAGGTGTTATTCTAGTACGAACTCTTGAATAGATCGATCAGAAAGAATAACTTTGAGGTGGTTTCGTACCCTACCATAATCTCTTCGTTTGTTCTCCGCTATTAGTGACTTTGGAGTGACTCTTTGTTGCATGTTGAGGGATAGTTATATGATCCAATTATGTTATTATTGTGGAGAGAACTTGCACTAGTGAAAGTATGAACCCTAGGCCTTGTTTCCTAGCACTGCAATACCATTTACGCTCACTTTTATCATTAGTTACCTTGCTGTTTTTATAATTTCAGATTAAAAAAACCTATATCTACCATCCATATTGCACTTGTATCACCATCTCTTCGCCGAACTAGTGCACCTATACAATTTACCATTGTATTGGGTGTTGGGGACACAAGAGACTCTTTGTTATTTGGTTGCAGGGTTGTTTGAGAGAGACCATCTTCATCCTACGCCCCCCACGGATTGATAAACCTTAGGTCATCCACTTGAGGGAAATTTGCTATTGTCCTACAAACCTCTGCACTTGGAGGCCCAACAAAGTCTACAAGAAGAAGGTTGCATAGTAGACATCAAGCAGTTTCTGGTGCCGTTGCCGGGGAGGTGAGTTCTTGAAGGTATATCTTTAGATCTTGCAATCGAATCTTTTTGTTTCTTGTTTTATCACTAGTTTAGTTTATAAAAGAAACTACAAAAAAATGGAATTAAGGGTGCCTCATATGCTTCATCTTTTTAATGTCTTTCATGAAAATAAGCATTCCGATAATTGTGCCAAAGTGTTAGAAGAAGAATGCATTAGAATGTTTGGCACTAAATCTTTGAATGATGAGCATGATTGCAATGTTGTTAGTATGAATTCTTTGAATATCCATAGTACTAATGATGATTGCACTAGTCATGATGAAAATGCCTCTTATAAGCATGTCAATTTTTGTGGAATACATAGAGCTTGCAAGTACACACCAAATAGGGAAGATAGATTTTGCAAGAGGCATAAGTATTTGGAAACTAAATGGTTGCAAGAAAGGCTAGATGATTGTGCTGAAAGATTCAATATTTATCGCCATCCTTGTGAACTTTGCAATGAACATGGTCATTTAAAGCTCCAATGCTATTCATTTCATGATCAAATCGTGTCCAAAAATTGTGATAACTTGATTACCCTTGAGCATCATAAAGAGCTTAGTCTTCTTTTGGGATATGAAGAAATGAAACGTATAACTGAGGGTATTCCAAAATTTAATCTTGATAGATTTCTTGATTTTGATCTAGAAGAAATTTTTATGTATTATGCGGTGAATTGCATTGAAAATCCTTATATTGCCAATTACATAAAGACAAGCAAACAAATAGAAGATGAAGAGAATACTAATGAAAAGGAAGAGACTTTCCAATATCCTCCTATTATTTCTTATGATGAATCAGGTAACGAGGATGAGCTTTCTATTCAACCAATCTCATTAATAAGGAGCTCGGAAAAGAGGGTTAAACCCACACATGATGTGAAGAAGAAAAAGAAAAGACGGAGAAGCAAAGGTAGAAAGGTATCCCTCCCAAATAGTGTTGCTCCTATTACTCATTGTGACGATGATAATTGCTATACTATTGGTGCTATCCATACTATTAATGATGAGAGTGATTATGCTTATGATATGAAAAGGACCAAGCTTGGGGATGCTATGTTTGATGAGAATGACATGTTTGAGAATTTATTTGCTGCAATTAATGTTTTTCCCAAGCTTGGGGATGCCATGTTTAATGAAGAGGATATTTTTAGTCCCCCAAGTTTTGATATGCAAATTTATTATGATGATAGCATGCCTCCTATTTATGATGGTTATATTGATGAAAGTGGGTTTGGAAGAGTGTCAACTTTAGGAAGTAATGATCCCACTATTTTGGAGGGTGTTGAATCTTATAATATTTATGAAAGTGGATTTGGAGAGGTCATGACTTTATTTAGTGATGAATCCACTATCTTGGAAGAGGCTTTAATTGATTATGATGAGAACAAAGTTGCTACTTATGATGATTATTGTGATGACACTTATGCTATAAAAAGTAGTGATGATTATATTTATAAAACTTATCATGATTATGATTACCCTTTTTCTGAACATTACTCTTTTAATATGGAAACAATTTATAGTATTCGAGTTTCTTATGATACTCCCACTATTCCGAATGAGAAGAATTTTGCTTATGTGGAGAGTAGTAAATTTTCTATACTTGTAGATCATAAAAAGAATGCTTTATGTGATGGTTATATTGTTTAATTCATTCATGATGCTACTGAAAATTATTATGAGGGAGGAACATATGCTTGTAGGAATTGCAACAATATCAAGTTTCCTCTCTATGAGCTTAAAGTTTTGAAGTTATGCTTGTTTTGCCTTCCTATGCTAGTTGATTATTGTTCCCATAAGTTGTTTGCTGGCAAAATCCCTATGCATAGGAAGTGGGTTAGACTAAATGTGCTAGTCATATTCTTCATGATGCTCTCTTTATGTTTCAATTCCTATCTTTTATGTGAGCATCATTGAAATCATCATGCCTAGCTAGGGGCGTTAAACGTTAGCGCTTGTTGGGAGGCAACCCAATTTTATTTTTGTCCTTAGCTTTTGCTCCTGTTTAGTAATAAATAATTCATCTATCCTCTGATTAGATGTGGTTTTATGTTTTAATTAGTGTTTGTGCCAAGTAGAACCTTTGGGAAGACTTGGGTGAAGTCTATGCGATCTTGCTGTAAAAAACAGAAACTTTTGCGCTCACGAGATTAGCTGCCATTTTTTTACTGGAGAGTGATTTTAGGTTGATTCTTTTTGCAGACGATTAATAGACAAATTCCTCAGGTCCACCAATTTATTTCATAATTTTTGGAGTTCGAGAAGTATACGAATGATACAGATTACTACAGACTGTTTTGTTTTTTACAGATTCTGTTTTCATTGTGTTGTTTGCTTATTTTGATGAATCTATGAGTAGTATCGGAGGGTATGAACCATATATAAGTTGGAATACAGTAGATATTGCACCAATATGAATTTAAAATGAGTTCGTGGTCATTTATTTTCTTATACTAACGGAGCTTACGAGTTTTCTGTTGAGTTTTGTGTTGTGAAGTTTTCAAGTTTTGGGTAAAGGTTCGATGGACTATGGAATAAGGAGTGGCAAGAGCCTAAGATTGGGGATGCCCAAGGCACCCCAAGGTAATATTCAAGGACAACCAAGAGCCTAAGCTTGGGGATGCCCCGGATGGCATCCCCTCTTTTGTCTTCGTTCATCGGTAACTTTACTTGGAGATATATTTTTATTCACCACATGATATGTGTTTTGCTTGAAGCGTCATTTTATTTTCTTTTGTTTTGCTTGCTGTTTGAATAAAATACCAAGATCTGAAATTCTTAAATGTTAGAAGAGTCTTCACATAGTTGCATAATTATTCGACTACTCATTGATCTTCACTTATATCTTTCGGAGTAGTTTGTCGTTTGCTCTAGTGCTTCACTTATATCTTTTTAGAGCACGGCGGTGGTTTTATTTTGAAGAAATAGATGAACTCTCATGCTTCACTTATATTATTTTGAGAGTCTTAAACATCATGGTAATTTGCTTTGGCTATAAAATTAGTCCTAATATGATAGGCATCCAAGATGTGTATAATAAAAACTTTCATATAAAGTGCATTGAATACTATGTGAAGTTTGATTCCTTATGATTGTTTTGAGATATGAAGATGGTGATATTAAAGTCATGCTAGTGAGTAGTTGTGAATTTGAGAGATACTTGTGTTAAAGTTTGTGGTTCCCGTAGCTTGCACGTACGGTGAACTGTTATGTGATGAAGTCGGAGCATGATTTATTTATTGATTGTCTTCCTTATGAGTGGCGGTCGGGGACGAGCGATGGTCTTTTCCTACCAATCTATCCCCCTAGGAGCATGCGCGTAGTACTTCGTTTCAATAACTAATAGATTTTTGCAATAAGTATATGAGTTCTTTATGATTAATGTTGAGTCCATGGATTATACGCACTCTTACCCTTCCACCATTGCTAGCCTCTCTAGTACCGCGCAACTTTCGCCGGTACCATACACCTACCATATACCTTCCTCAAAACAGCCACCATACCTACCTATTATGGCATTTCCATAGCCATTCCGAGATATATTGCCATGCAACTTTCCACCGTTCTGTTTATTATGACACGCTCCATCATTGTCATATTGCTTTGCATGATCATGTAGTTGACATCATATTTGTGGCAAAGCCACCGTTCATAATTCTTTCATACATGTCACTCTTGATTCATTGGATATCCCGGTACACCGCCGGGGGCATTTACATAGAGTCATATTTTGTTCTAAGCATTGAGTTGTAAGTAAATAAAAGTGTGATGATCATCATTATTAGAGCATTGTCCCAAGTGAGGAAAGGATGATGGAGACTATGATTCCCCCACAAGTCGGGCTGAGACTCCGGACTAAAAATAAAAAAAGAGAAATAAATGAGGACATAAAAAAGAGAAAGGCCCAAACAAAAAAATAAAAAATGAGAGAAAAAGAGAGAAGGGACAATGTTACTATCCTTTTACCACATTTGTGCTTCAAAGTAGCACCGTGATCTTCATGATAGAGAGTCTCCTATGTTATCACTTTCATATACTAGTGGACATTTTACTTATAGAACTTGGCTTGTATATTCCAATGATGGGCTTCCTCAAAATTCCCTAGGTCTTTGTGAGCAAGCGAGTTGGATGCACACCCACTTAGTGTCTTTTTGAGCTTTCATACACTTATAGCTCTAGTGCATCCGTTGCATGGCAATCCCTATTCACTCACATTGATATCTATTGATGGGCATCTTCATAGCCCGTTGATACGCCTAGTTGATGTGAGACTATCTTCTCCCTGTTTGTCTTCTCCACAACCACCACTCTATTCCGCCTTTAGTGCTATGTCCATGGCTCACGCTCATGTATTGCATGAAGATTGAAAAAGTTTGAGAACATCAAAACTATGAAACAATTTATTGGCTTGTCATCGGGGTTGTGCATGATTTAAATATTTTGTGTGATGAATATAGAGCATAGCCAGACTATATGATTTTGTAGGGATAGCTTGCTTTGGCCATGTTATTTTTGAGAAGACATGATTGCTTTGTTAGTATGCTTGAAGTATTATCGTTTTTATGTAAATACTAAACTTTTGTCTTGAATCTTTCGGATCTGAACATTCATGCCACAATAAAGAAGATTCCATTGATAAATATGTTAGGTAGCATTCCACATCAAAAATTCTGTTTTTATCATTTACCTACTCGAGGACGAGCAGGAATTAAGCTTGGGGATGCTTGATACGTTTCCAACGCATCTATAATATTTTATTGTTCCATGCTACTATATTATTTGTTTTGGATGTTTAATGGGCTTTACTAAGCACTTTTATATTATTTTTCGGACTAACCTATTAACCTAGAGCCCAGTGCCAGCTTCTGTTTTTTCCTTGTTTTTGAGTATTGCAGAAAAGGAAAACCAAACATAGTCCAATTGACCTGAAAATTGACAGAGATTATTTTTGAACCAGAAGAAGCCCACAGAGCACCGGAGATGGGCCAGAAGAGTCCCGAGGCACCCACGAGGGTGGGGGACGCGCCCCCTACCTCGTGGCCGCCTCGGAGACCCCCCTGACTTGTTCCCGATGCCAACACCTCTTATATATACCCAAACTTCCAGAACATAACTTAGATCGGGAGTTCCGCCGCCGCAAGCCTCTATGGGCACCAAAAACCAATCGGAACCCTGTTCCGGCACCCTGCCGGAGGAGGGATCCCTCACCGGTGGCCATCTTCATCATCCCGGCACTCTCCATGACGAGGAGGGAGTAGTTCACCCTCGGGGCTGAGGGTATGTACCAGTAGCTATGTGTTTGATCTCTCTCCCTCTCTCTCTCTCTCTCTCTCTCTCTCTCGTGTTCTTGATTCGACACGATCTTGATGTATCGCGAGCTTTGCTATTATAGTTGGATCTTAACATGTTTCTCCCCCTCTACTCTCTTGTAATAGATCGAGTTTTCCCTTTGAAGTTATCTTTTCGGATTGAGTCTTTACGGATTTGAGAACACTTGATGTATGTCTTGCGTGGGATACCCGTGGTGACAATGGGGTATTCTATTGATTCACTTGATGTATGTTTTGGTGATCAACTTGCGGGTTCCGTGACCTTGGGAATCTATGCATAGGGGTTGGCACACGTTTTCGTCTTGACTCTCCGGTAGAAACTTTGGGGCACTCTTTGAAGTACTTTGTGTTGGTTTGAATAGATGAATCTGAGATTGTGTGATGCATATCGTATTATCATACCCATGGATACTTGAGGTGACATTAGGGTTTTGGTTGATTTGTGTCTTAAGGTGTTATTCTAGTACGAACTCTTGAATAGATCGATCAGAAAGAATAACTTTGAGGTGGTTTCGTACCCTACCATAATCTCTTCGTTTGTTCTCCGCTATTAGTGACTTTAGAGTGACTCTTTGTTGCATGTTGAGGGATAGTTATATGATCCAATTATGTTATTATTGTTGAGAGAACATGCAATAGTGAAAGTATGAACCCTAGGCCTTGTTTCCTAGCATTGCAATACGATTTATGCTCACTTTTATCATTAGTTACCTTTCTGTTTTTATAATTTCAGATTACAAAAACCTATATCTACCATCCATATTGCACTTGTATCACCATCTCTTCGCCGAACTAGTGCACCTATACAATTTACCATTGTATTGGGTGTTTTGGGGACGCAGGAGACTCTTTGTTATTTGGTTACAGGGTTGTTTGAGAGAGACCATCTTCATCCTACGCCTCCCACGGATTGATAAACCTTAGGTCATCCACTTGAGGGAAGTTTGCTACTGTCCTACAAACCTCTGCACTTGGAGGCCCAACAACGTCTACAAGAAGAAGGTTGCGTAGTAGACATCAGTAAGGACTAAAAAAAGATGTTACATACAGTACTACTTATTTTTGCAAAGTTTTTGTTCAAATGAAATGAAAAAAACATTCACCTCTTCCAAAAAATATAGGTATTTTCTGCGTGCATGTCCTGTGCATGATGCAGACAATTAAGGCTGCCAGCGTTCCAGAGAAATACATCCTCAGGAGATACACCAAACGCCCGAACATCCAGCCAACATTCAACAGAAATGACTTGAGGACAGTAGCGTCAAACAAGGCCTCCCAATACTGCATTGAAAGCTCACTACTGACGCTGAACATGAGGGTGCACAGAAAAAGCTTGAGAAGCCAAGAGCAAATGGCGAGGTCGCGGGTCGTCATGGACAAACTTGAACAAGAACTCAACGCCATGCATTCTGCTGGAAATGGAGGTGTCGCGGACAATGAAGCCATTGAGCGGGATATTGCTACAATGTTATCCGAGATGAACCATCTGGGAGCTATTGACCCATCCGACAACAAGGAAGATGAGCAACAGCAACCAGAGCTTGCCCATGTGCACACTCAAGAGCAGCAACATGCTCACATGCAAGATCATGAGCTTGATGGTGCTGTAGGCGAACGACATGACAACAGGGGATCCTACCAGCAGCAGCAGGGAAGGGTAATTAAACCACCCATATTCTCAAACACAAACGGGAGGAAGAGTAAGACGCAAGCAGCGAAAGCAGCAGCCAAAAAGCCGCCATGCCCCATCAGGCGCGTGGAATTTGGCCCGGACGGCAAACCTCTCGGGATAAGGGCATGCGGATTCTGCAACGTCGTGACCAACCATAATTACCGCACATGCCCACACCGCACATATGCCATTGTCAACAAGCAAAAGTTGCAGAAGAAGATTGGAGCTGCCCAGGTTTCTACCAATGGAGACGACACAGTAACAGCTACACTTGCCGCAAGTGTGGGGGAACTGACGGACATAATGCCCGCACATGCAAAGTGGGCAAGGAGCTCAGTGGCGCTGAATCGAAAGAGGGCAAGGTCCAGAGTTCCAAAAAATCAAATGAAGAGGATGAAGAAGAAGAGTTTGAAGAGAATGATGACCAATCAGACGAAGACAATGAAGATGACAGTATTGGGGACGAGGAAACTGAAACCGACGATGAAGCTGCCAAGGCTCAACCAGGAAAGGGCGCCGGCAAGGGACAACATTCGGGGCTAGTTAGGAGGAGCTCAAGGCTGAAGAATCCGTAGTGGTTATGCTGCTGCGTCAACTGAAAAATAAGCTTGTAGTCTCAGTTGCCTCGGTACACAATGAGGAAATATTTCAGAAACACCGTCGTTACCAAAACTTATTTAGCTTTATCATCGATTTCTCTATCAGTACTATAGTTAAGATATAATTTGTGATTTGTGCCTTGAATGCAGTCACAAATATATTTGAGAAAACTTATCTGGATTTATCTGACGCGAACACTATTGTCGACCAGTAACTCAGCAAAAATATGTTTAAGGAAAATCTAAACCCTTATACACATCAGTACTGATAATTCTCACTCGTGAGTACAAGGCAGAGTAACCAAACACACCCATGAACACCTCAAAAAACATCGTTTCAAAAAACAACCTATGTCTGGTTCTGCCAGTCCTAGTTCAGAAAGTCCATCAGTACAGAATAATAATTACCTCAAGCAAATGCAAATATAATACACCTGTGCTGATGAAAAACTAATTTATCTGTAAAAATACTTTCAAAGATTATGTTGATATAAACAATCCTTTCAAAAAAACAAAAAATGTTTTTAGAAAAGATTAGCACGGCACGCACAATCCGACTGGTATTTGGTAAGTTCAATTACACTTCAATCACCAGTCCAAGTACCCACAGTAGAGAAGTACAAACCTCCATCATCACCAACCCTGACACGTGCAAGTGGGATAAGCAGCTGATAAGTACAGCTTGACAAGACGGATCAGTGCGTCAGTAAAATGCCATCATCACCACCCCTGAGACGTCCAAGTGGGATTTAGCAGCTGATAAGTACAGCCTGACAAGACTACTCAGTTTGACTAGATTAATACCCTGGCAAAGAAATTGGCTTGGACGGTTCGTTCTTCTAGGCCACCGCCCGCGCCACCCACTGGGCGGTTGCCACAAGGGACTGCAAACGGTGACCCCCACGACCACTACACCCACGTCCCCAATGAACCACCTCCCACACATCCCCGTCCACGCCCTGGAAATAACCTATTGCTTTCCATCTCTGCCTCATTCCCAGAACCACCATCGCCGCTTCCGTCTCCACCAGACAACCCAGAAACTTCTCTCTCCCAAGCCCACAGTCGCTGGAGGAGGGCGATGGCGGAGGAACCATCCGCCAAGCATCATCATGGCGAGACATCCGACAAGAGCACCAACCTCGACGACGTTCACGTCCCCGACGAGAAGCACGCGTACACCAAAACGCTCAAAGGGGTTGAGCTCCATGGCAAGGAGACGCTGGAGATCGTCTGCACCAGCGAACCGGAGAAGGACGACGAGATGATCTCCAGGCTCTGGAGGAAGGCTGGCGGCTTGCGTCGTAAGATCGTTGGTCTTGGTGTGCACTACACCAGCGAAGACGAACCTCCCAGATGGCAGCAGTCCTGCAGTTGTGCATGGACGAACTCTGCCTGGTGTACCACATCGCAGCGGCCACGAAATGGTGACCCATCCTACTCATTTGCCCTGTTTGGTTCATCTGTTTAATTAGTACTCTATCCTGAAAATTTCATCAAACTTGTTTCCCAACTAGATGTACTCGTGTGGTTTGTGAAAGTGGACGCACTACTGCATTTTCTCAAGTACCTACACTATAAATGTATTTTTGAACCTGGTGCACTGGATTACTACTTGAAAAATCTTGCAGAAGATTAATTTCCCGAAGTTGATGTACTAGTGTAGTATCTGATCTTGATCCGATAGTGTAGTTTCTGTACTCAATGTATTAAAAAGATGTTTCTGAACTTGATGTAGTGAACTAGTTTCTGAATTTGGTCTAATGTTATTTTCATAAGAAAAAAAACTAAGAACTTGCTGAAGCACTGGTATGTGTTGTCCTATTCAACAAAAGTAAATAAACTAGTACTAAAGCAGCACATACAACATTGGCTCAAACTATGTATAATCCAAAAAGAACAAATAACATGACGTACTTGAATTTAATTTCAGAATTTTGTTTACTAATTTCTGAAGTACATTCATCCATTAATTATGCTATATAAGCATCTACTTCATGGATTCATCGCTTGTAAAACAAGACAAAAATGAAGAATTCAAACATCAAAGTAATGCTAATCTTCAAACTTGCTCTCCCCTTGCAGGCCCAAGCGCCTCAACGACATGCTGACGCAAGAGAGGTTGTTCACATTTGTCGGTTTTAGCATTGAAAGCGACAAAGAGAAGATGAAGATGTTTGGCCTTCCGATGATCAACCCCAACAAGTACGTCGACATTCAGCGCACCTGGAGAGTTCCATACACCGGAAAAGAGTACGACTCCTTGATTGATGTTGCAGCCAGCGTCATCCACCCATTCTACAAAGGCATGAAGAAGAACATCGACACGCAGGAAGACCACAAACTATGGGGGATCAGCCCGCTGCCAGACAACCTCATCGAGTACGCAGGAGTAGATGCATATGCTGCGTACAAGTCATGGAACATGATCGACAACATCACAGATGGTTGGGAAATTGCAAAAGCGCGGGAGGATGACCACTACTATGACCGCCCCTTCTGCCCCTTTTAGGGATGAAGACACATCAAAGCCTGAATTCGTTTTCCTTCCGCTTGTGCTTGCCTTTTATCTTGTTGTTTCAAATTAGTAGTTTGCTCTTGTTGGGTTGAACCAGTCTGATTATGCCATGCTTGTCATGGTTGAACAAGTTTACTTATGTCACCAAGTACATTGTTTTGCTTATCTCATTATATAAGTTTGGTAGCTTCGTATTTTGTTAATCCATCATTTCAAATTCAAAGTAGCTTCTGAATGGAACTTTGTGGCTGCTCTAAAGTACTAGCTATGAAGCAACTAATCACAAAACGTTGTTCCATGTGTAGTCTTGATTCAGTATTGTATATAAAACATAACGTTCAAAACAATCAGCACAATTTGAGTTGCTTAACAACGCTTCAAAAGTTGAAGCAGAAATTCTTAGTACTTCATGTACTATTCTCATTCATATGTAGCTGCTAAAAAATTAACAAGTACTACAAACAGAAAAAGTTAAGAAGCATCAGCACACACTTATGTTGGTCACTTGCAGACTAAGAATGACAATACTATTACAGTTGATCGGACAGTACATACTTACTACAATAAAAAGTAGAAAGAAACATCAGTCCGTAATTCCCCCAAAAAAATGTCAGACTAAGAACATAAGTGCTACTATGAATGGACTATCAGTACAACTTAGTCTACACGCAAGTACCATAGTGCTGAAAATGACACCAGAAGACCCTTGAGAATAATCACAAAAACAAACACAAAAACAAGGCAAAAAACTTCAAATGAAAAAATAACACTTCCACAGAACTAGAACAAAAAGTATCAGTCCAAGTTACCGGTGGAGACAAGTACTAGATTCAAACAAAAAAAGTAAAACTTGACCGCCCAAGGACAGGCAGGCCCTGACGCTGCTAGATACTTGAACTCGAGCCCACGGCGGAACCGTCGGCGAATCCGTAGTAATCCGTACAACGCAGGGCCAGCCGACCAGGGCCCACAGGTCATAAGAGAGAGAGAGACAGAGCGCCGTGTATAAGCGCTCAGGTAAGTATTCAGAGGAGTTCGACGAGTAGGACTCGACCGCGCTTATAAATTGGTCGAGAGCCTCCTCCCTTAGTGATGTGGGACTAAACCCAAAGCACACGCACATCCAGCAGTCCCCAAAACGCCCGCGCGGGCCATTTGGGCCGGAAAACGGCCCAATAGCCTCCATCGTCTACAAACACCCCACCAATAAGGCCAGTTAAACAAAAGCAGAGCGCGGGGCAAAGAAATATAAACTACAAAAAAAATGTTCGAAAACTGAAAATGTAAAAAGTTCAAATACTAGTTCGCAGGCAATAACTTTAAATACAAAAATAAAAATAATTTTAGCTCTGCACCACGGATGATAAAAAAAAGGAAAAAATACGATACAAAGACAACGAAACTCTATAAAAGCACAGAACTTAATAGCTTATCTGTTAAATGTACATAATTTAAAACATCGAATTAAATATTACTTTCAAGTTCAACTACTAAAATGCAAGAAGTTCAAATAGATAATGTTTGTCAATTATGCTAAATTTCTTATTTATATAAAATCTGACAAGTTCAACTACTAAAATGCAAGAAGCTCAAATAGATAAATGTTTGTCAATTCTGCTAAATTTCTTATTTATATAAAATCTGACTAGTTCAACTACTAAAATGGAAGAGGTTCAAATAGATAAATGTTTGTCAATTTCGCTAAATTTCTTATTTATATAAAATCTGACTAGTTCAACTACTAAAGTGCAAGAAGTTCAAATAGATAAATGTTTGACAATTCTGCTAAATTTCTTATTTATATAAAATTCGTCCACACCTCAAGAAACGATTTCGTCGTAAAATAATCTCAATCCCCATAAAAAAACTCATTCAAACATACATATGACATCAGCACTAAAAAAGCAGGAATAGTCAGGCCACTCACACCACTGTGCCACCAAATTTCAAAACCGTACGCTGTATGAAATTACAATTCAGTTCACAGAGCACTAAGCCATAAGTGCAATAAAAAAGAGAATACAAAAACTATAAAAGGCCTAACTTAGGTTGGGACAGATGAAAATAAAACAAATCCCAGTTTTGAGCAACAACTCTCAGGGCATTGAAAAATGTTTTGAGATCAACTAGTGTATAAACTTCAGTGGAAAAACAAGACTTAACCTCCACACGGAAAAACATCACAAAGCATATGTCGCTTAAACACTGCAAAATGCCATCATCACCACCCCTGAGACGTGCAAGTGGGACAAGCAGCTGATAAGTACAGCTTGACAAGACTACTCAGTGCAACAGCAAAAAACCTTGACTTGGACGGTTCGTTCTTCCAGGCCACCAGCCGCGCCAGTCACTGGGCGGTTGCCACAAGGGACTTCAAACGGCAACCCCCACGACCACTACACCCACGTCCCCGACGAACCGCCTCCCACACATCCCCGTCGACGCGCTGGGAGATAACCCATTACCTTCCATCTTTGCCTCATTCCTAGAACCAACATCGCCGCTTCCGTCTCCACCACAGACAACCCAGAAACTTCTCTCTCCCAAGCCCACAGTCGCCGGAGGAGGGCGATGGCGGAGGAACCGTCCGCCAAGCGTCATCATGGCGAGACATCCAACAAGAGCACCAACCTTGACGATGTTCACGTCCCCGGCAAGAAGCGCGCGTACACCACAACCCTCACAGGGGTTGAGCTCCACAGCAAGGAGACGCTGGAGATCGTCTGCACCAGCGAACCAGACAAGGCCGACGAGATGATGAGCAAGCTCAGGATGAAGGGCGGCGGCTTGTATCCGAGCTTCATCGGAGTTGATGTGGAGTACACCAGCAACGATGAACATGCCCAGATGGCAGCAGTCCTGCAGTTGTGCGTCGAGGAACTCTGCTTGGTGTACCACATCGTAGAAATGGTAACCCAAAACTAATGTTCATTCATCCGTTGTACTAGTACTACTCCCTAAAAATTTCATTAAACTTGTTTCAAAACTAGATGAACTACTATAGTTTGTGAAGTGGATGCACGAGTACATGTTTCTCAAGTTACATGCATTTCTGAAAATTGTGAAGTGGATTGTTTCACCATATTAGTCATCTAAAAACTAATGCACTGGATTAGCATCTGAAAAATGTTTCACCAAATTAATTTCTGAAGTTGATGTACTAGCATAGATTTTTATCTTGATGCACTAGTATAGTTTATAAAATTGATGTATTAAAAGATGTTTGATGAAGAGGTATAGGTCCATATCTTGATGCACATGTTCCCCAAATTAATTTCTGAACTTGATATAGAATTGATGCACAAAGATGTATCAAGCACTGGTATAGGTATTTTATTCAACAAAAAAGAAAACTAAACTTGATGTAAGCAGCACATATATCATTGACTCTGGTAAAATAGGTTCTTGAACTTGCTGAAGCATTTGGTGAAGCACTGAAGATACCAAAAAAGAAAAATAACATGGTGTAGCTGAATTTAATTTCAGGACTTTGTGTACTAGTTTCTGAACTACATTCATCCATGACATGTACTATATAAGCATCTACCTCATGGATTATCACTTGTAAACCAAAAAGCAGGAGAATTAAATCTTCAAAAAAGAACATTAATATTCAATATGTGTCTCCCCCTTGCAGGCCCAAGCGCCTCAAAGAGTTCTTGCAGGAGGAGAAATTGTACACATTTGCCGGTTTCAGCATCGAAGGTGACAAGCGGATGCTAAACAAGTCTGGTCTGGAGATCAACCCCAACAACTTCATCGACATGCAACGCAAGTGGAAAGCTCCAACCAACACCAAATACTACGACTCCTTGGCCGATGTTGCAGTCAGCATCATCCACCCATTCTACAAAGGCATGAAGAAGAAGATCGACACAGACCAAGACCACAAACTGTGGGGGACCCACCCGCTGCCAGACAAGCTCATCGAGTATGCAGGAATCGATGTGTACGCCACGTACAAGTCATGGGAGATAATCGACAACATCGTGACAGGTTGGGATATTTCAAAAGAGCAGGAGGCTGACCCCTACTACCACTGCAACTTCACAAAATGAAGAGGCATGAAAGTCTGCCTTCGTGTTGCTCGCGCTTCTGCTTGTCCTTAATGTTGTTGTTTCAGATTTGTAGTTTGCTTTCGTTAGGTTGAACCAGCTTCCTTATGTTATGTGTGTCAGGATTTGAACAAGTTTGCCTATGTCAATCAAGTACATCGTTTGCTTATGTCGTTCGACAAGTTTGCTAGCTTCCTATTTTGTTTATCCATCATTTGAAGTTGAAGTAGGTTGCGAATGAAACTTGATGGCTGCTATGCAGCACTATCATGAAGCAACAAATCACACATGGATATTTTCACAAAAAAAGCAGTGGCAGACTAACTAAGGACAACAACAAATAGTAGCGTTGGACGCTCAGTACAGCTTAGTAATGTACGCTAGTACTATCACACTAAAAATCAGTTTTTAGTTTTAGAAGAACACTAAAAAGACTAAGTTTTAGCCGAGGACAACGTTCAGTACTAACAACATCATGCTAATAGTAGTTAGCAAATTACTAAGTACCGCAACAGGAAAAGCAAAAGAACCATCAGTACGTATTTCCTAGTCACTACATTGCTAGGATTGAAAGTACTGGTACACTTGAACACACAGTACATTCATTCTACAAAAATAAAAAGTAACGGGAAGCTTCAGTTCGCATTCCCTAAAATAGTCACACTAAGAATAACAGTAATAGCACAATTGAAATCTCAGTACAACTTAGTCTATACGGCAAGTACTATGATGACACCAAATATTGCCTTGAGAAGAACCACAGCCTAGAACAAAAAAGGCCAAAACTAAATCAAAAAGATATCAGTTCGACCAAGGAGAAAAAACACAAGAAAGACAACAGAAGCATCAGCCCACATTGACCAGTGAGATACTAGTTTCAAACAACACAAAATAAAATAAAATAATCAAAGTACTAGCACAATTGAAATCTCAGTACAACTTAGTTTATTCGGTAAGTGCTATGATGATACCAATTAATGCATTGAGAAAGAAGGCAAAGACTCAACCAAAATAGATTACAGTTCAACCAAGGACAGAAATTCACAAAAACAAACAACAGAAGAATCAGTCCACATTGACTAGTGAAGTAGTTATGAACTTAATAGGGTATCTGTTAAATGTAGCTAATTTAAACCAGTGTTTTAACTTTTACTATGAAGTTCAACTACTAAAATTCAAGAAGTTCAAACAAAAATTTGGCTCCCAAATTTTGCTAAATTTCTTATACTTAAATAAAATCTGGCTAGAGATCACGTAGCAACTTCGTCGTAAATAATTTCAATCCCAAAAAAAACTTCAGTTCTAATACATTATATGAAATCAATTCTACATAACAAGGAAGTGTCACTCCACACACGCTAGATCCACAAGTGCTATCGTGACACCAAATTTTAAATGCCTTTCGTTGAATGAGATTACAATTCAGTACTAACAGAACTATACCATAAGTACAAGAAAAGAGGGTACAGAAACTATAAAGTTGCAACTTAGGTTGGGACAGATGAAAATAAAATAAATCTCACTTTTCCAGCAACAACTCGCAATGCACTTGAAAAAAAATTCCTAATGAAAAAGGTGTTTTCAGTTCAACTAGTGTATAAGACTTCAGTACAAAAAATAAAACTTAACCAAAACGAATTCCCGATGAAACATACACAAGTGAAACAGCTATTCAACCACACTATCATCATGGAAAAAAAGTTTGTTAAACATTCTGCCACACTTAAACACAACACAAAATATACCAGTTATTACATAGTACTTGACAAGACATCCAAAAACTACAAACAAAGGCTACAATGCTTTCAAGAGATATATCACACAACTATCCCATTCTCTACGCAAATGATGACCATTTCTTCTATGCATCAGGAGCCAAAGCCTGAACCTCCTTGGGAAGCTCCGTCACCAGAAGCTGGTTATTCCGGTTGAACACAACTCTATACAGATCCTCAGCATTCCAATCAACAATACGTGGCTGCAAAACAATAAAACAAATTATCAAAAATCATGACACATAAAAAAAGGATACACAATAAGCCAAACACAGAAAGTGAAAAGCTCAACTAGAACCCACGTCATTATTTCGAATGTTCTCAACGATCTTTTCACCATCATAGCTTCCCGCATACTTCAGAGTATAATGGCCACACTCATTCGGCCCTTGAAGTGGAACCTTGACAAACGTTGATTTCTTTGCAAAAACCTCCCATTTGGGCTGCATGCTCGCATTGTACTGAGCATCACCATACACAGCCTTCATTACTTGGACCAATCTAGAGATCTGTAAAAAAAGAAAACAAACCACACATTTTCAGGTCTCAGAAAAAGCACAAACAAACATGCAGAAAAATTAATCCAGTAGAGATAATAAATGTCACTCACAATCTTCTCGCAGTCTTCATGATAGGTGTTCTTTGAAGGACGGTGGTTCTTCGGATAAGGGAAAGTGTCAAGGATGTCAACGCTACTTCGATACCGATTCATGACATATAAGGAAAAGTGGTTCACTTTATTATCCTTTGCTAAAATCATAGGCTTGAATAGAGGCATCATGATCTAAAAACAAATGACCAAAAAACAGATGTTAAATATTCAAAATAAAAACCCAGCATGACAACAAACAAATAAAACCAAAAATCAGGTAGTAGATCTTACAAGGTCGGCACTGAGCAAGTCTTCCTCAGCTTTAACATAGCTCTTGAAATCTCTTGGTGCACTCTCCACATTAAACTCTTTATCTTCATCACCATAAAACGTAAAGTCAAACACAACCTGCAAAAAGCTAAAAAAGAAATAGACAGTGGAAAAGGATCGACAAGCAAAGTTTTATTAAAACTCGTAAAACAATATGCAGTCTTGTTTAACAGAAACAAACGACCTGATTGATTACCGTGATGAAATATGGACTCAACAATACCCTTTTTCCAGATGCGAAATCAGCATTTCTCTCGGGATCTTGCTTCCAATCATCAATGAGGAAGTCCATTACATCACCCTCCATCTTTTGCCCAGGTGCAAAAACTTCCCAGATGCGATTCCCAGTGAAGCTAGTTACGCTATCATCAGGCTGAGGTATCATTGAGAATGCATTCCTGCTGCACACACAAGAACAAAAATCAGGGGAAGCAAGATAAGGCATTCATACAGTTCAAGTTGTATAAAAAGGAACAATTCAGGTCATATTTATCTAGCACTTAGAAACAACAGAAGAAAAGAAGAGGAAACATAATGAGAGATACTCACTCGGCATACTTCTCATGCCATTCATCACTAAGCAACAGATTATACAACTTGCGAGCCTTGTCCAGGTGAGGGAATTTATGAGGGTGAAGCTGCTGCACAGGGGATAAAAACTTTATAGGAGCTCTGGGTGCACGCTTCGTGCTTGTAACATTGCCAGAATCCAAAGCAGGATCCTTCCTAGCAGCACCAGCTCTACATGCCACTATTCCAGCAAGGGGAGATACACTCTTGGCAGCAGCGCTCCTGGTGACTCTTCCCATGCCAGCAATCTTGTCAGACGCATCATCATCACTGTCTATCAATTCCACAATGGGATTCTTGGGTGTAGAGGGGCTCTCTGCACAAGCAGCCGTAGAACCTTTCAGAGCTCCCAACCGCCCCTTCATAATACCAGATCTTGTCTTTTCGGGAGAACGCCCCTGGCTAAAATCAATAGCTACACGCTCGAGCTCCAAGAACTGGCTGCCAAAGATCCTGTAGTCATGCTCGCCAAGATCCAGCCACTCACCTGGAAAAAAAAAGAAGGAGCGCATCAAGGGTAAGATCAAAAACATAATTCATGAAAGTACTAGTCAAGAAGTACAAGCTGCAAAAAATTACAAAAGGTCATGCATACGTACAGGGTCCGATGCCAAACAAACCCCGGAAGTCAACATCAAACACATCACTAGTTGCGCAGGTATACAGCAAAGTCTTTCTAATTTCAAGAATGTCTTCGTTGTTGTAATCCAAAATTTCAATCACACCATCCTCCCGGATATGATAGGTCTTGCAGTTTTGTAGCATAAAGAAGCCACAATCATGCCTGTTAACAAAAGAAAATACAAAAGGATACATCACAAATTCAAAAACACAGGAACACCATCCTCCCAGCAACAAAAACAACTAATAAAAATAATTAAAAACGGACACTCACGTGTTTTTCTGCTGCGGCACCCGCACAAACTCGCAAGAGAAACCATCAATATGTGCCGGCGAGAACGGTTTGGTCCTGTCTACGCTGGACTCCCTCCAAAGCTTCTTTATGTTATCTGTCATAGTCCTTAAGAATCTAACTGCATAACTCCAGGTTTCATCGCGGAGTGAGTCAAGGCACTCGAAACGACGGAACCTCAAATTTATAACAACCAAGCACCAATGCCCAGATTCTTCACTAGGCTTCATGGCAGCCGCAAATGACGGTGGATCAAAAGTAGGGAAAAGAAGATGAGAAAAAAATCGCAGAGGAAAGATGAATTTAACAAATCATAATGAAACAAAAAATTCAGCCTCCAAACAATAAAATAAAAGAGGAAATTGAAATTCAGAAGTACAAACAAATCAGATAATCAAAATTCTAATTGAGTAAGAAACCCACTACAAAAAATAAATGCTACTCAAGTTTATATCCACCGCCCAAGCTTGCAACAAACATATCAGTTCAATTTACTTGTGACAATAAGTGCAGCTTTAAAAAAAGAAGCACACTTCATTCATAAGTACAGGGTTAAAAAGCAGGCTACTCAAGTTCATTCCCACCTCCCAACCTTGCAAGAAAACATGACAGTTCTAGTTCATGAGTACAATAAGTTCATGTTCACCTACTTGGTCAAAACGATCAGCCCCTGATCTTGTGAACCACTGTAGCACATTGGCATCAATATGTCCATCACGGATCTTGGTCTGTTGTACAAAGACAACAACAGTTAGAAAATTGCCAAAATAACTTATCATCCTATCTACAAAGCAAAAATACTGACCGTCGCCCATCTAGGAACTATCAACTTGTCAGTGTCTCGGTACTTCTGACGTAGAGAATATAAAACAACGTCAGCACTGTCTGAGTTGAGCATGCCAGTGGGGAGAAACGCTTGAGCAATACAACCAACACTGGCATCACATTCCCTATTTTGAAACATCGGCTTGTCGCTAGGAAAACACAAAAAGATGACATGAATTAAAACTACTGCAATAACGACAATAGTCATATGAGAGAAAGAAAAACAGAAGAAAATGATAAGGGCAAAATCCCAAACTAACCGTTTCGCACGGTTCGTGCGCAGCCTCATAACAGCGAAGAAAAACAAATCAACCTTAACAACATTAGCACCTTCTGCTTGCAGAAAAAGAAGAAAAATAATAAGTTCAAGCACTACAAGTGAACATGTCCAAATTGCCATAAACGAGAAGTATGCCTCATTTACAAGTCCTTACCTGCACTATCAGCGTTTGACGACGGGAGTTCCTGTGATGACACCAATATGCCTCCAGTTTCAGGGTTTGACGATGGAAGATCTTGTGACGACAGCAATATGGCTGCGCTTTCAGGGTCTGAAGAAAGAAAATCCTGGGACGACACGAGCGCCTCCTGTGTCAAGGGGCCAGAAGCAAATCATCATCCTCGGATGGCACCTCCTCCACGCTAGAGGCGTCTTGCAATGCATCACCGTAATCAAGCCCTCTAGGCGGGAAATTTTCCGGCGGCAAATCTTCACAATCAGAAAGATTTTCATTCCCAGCAATACCAACACTAGATGATTTGGCATCAAGTATGGTGGCAGCACCAACATCCTCATCAGCAACTTTGGTACCAACATCGCGCCCACTACTCAATGGAACTACACCACAAGCATCATCTCCACCACTAACGGCAGCCTCACGCTCAACATCGGTCATCTGAAAAAAATATAAAATCAGAAAAAGTGAATAATATGAGCAAAACTAACAATCAAAAAAAGCTAGCAAGAGGTGCACAGAAAAAACAAACCTTAGCAGCATTCACAGCAACATCATCGATCTTGCTGCTACTAACATTCAAAGGAACATCACCAATGGTCGAACAAGGCTCGTCGCCAACAACAGGACCCTGAATCATAGTAATGAAGCAAAAAATGCTATTATAAGCAACCATAAACACAAGGAATTATACCACACTAACAAAAAGGTAGGTATCACCTACAAACTCTTAACGGTGTGGGATAGAAAAATGAACATGTAAGGCACATTGGTGCGCATGAAAATTCAAGAATATATATAAACAAAATAAAAACAACCTTGCACTTATCAGTAGATGGATCATTAACTCCACGGTCAACAACAGCCTCAACATTATGACCGGTCTCTGCACAAAGAGAAATTAATAAACAGATGAAGATGAGGAAGTTCAACTACAATACTGATAGCAGAAACAACATAGTAATAATTGCAAACATCAAGGACTGACTCACATCAACAACAGGGGGCTCCAAGCCAACATCATTCTTATGCTGATTAGAAACATTAGCATCAGTACCATCACCAGCCCTGCTGTCGGTGGCAGCAACCTCATCCTGCAAGAAAGAAAAAAATTAATAAACACATGAAGATGATGAGGAAGTTCAACTACAATACTGACAGCTATAACAACATAGTAAACATTGCAAACATCGAGGACTGACTCACATCAACAACAGGGCGCTCCAAGCCAACATTATTCATATGGTGATCAGAAACATTAGCCTCAGTACCATCACCAGCCCTGCTGCCGGTGGCAGCAGCCTCATCCTGCTCAATCTGCCTGATAACAACATTGGCACTTTCTTCGTATGGCTTGTAGCGAGAGTCTTGCATACTTTTCAAACGCTTCATGTTGTTCAACAGACGAACCGACCTCTGAATTAGTTGATCAGCACCGTCGTCACTAATTAAAATTCTCTCCATCTCAATATAATCCGCTGCTTCCTCAGCATTAAATTGATGACCTTCAGGAAGGATACCATTGATACAACTCAGACACTCAACTGTAGTTGGCAGCTTTTGCGGCTCAGAACACACATTACTAAAAATATGCTCAGCGCGCTCCAACGCAAAAACAGCTACGTCAGTACCAAAACCCTGCCTCTATGAAGTACTAGCCTTACAAGGGCCAGGGGGAACATAACCAGCACCCTCAAAACCACGGACATCTCTCAACTCATCGTGTAGAGATGAAATCCTGGGAACCTGAGACGACAACATCTCCAGGACTGGCCGTTTATACACTCGGAAAAAGACAAGCTCCTCTTGAGTTTTCCACTACAAACAAGGGGAAAAAGGGTTAATTAATCAATGCAACACACATGAAAAAATAAACATTATATTAACAGATTTAAATCAACAGCAGAAACGATCTTTTACTATCAATGCCAATTTGTTAGTATTTACAAACAGGTCAGTTGAACAAGAGATTCAGTTCAACCACACATGACACAACAGTACTAAAAATCATACCTAAGCCTCACAAAGCTTAAGAAATGACAGAATCTAAACAGGTAACTCTGCGGTACACATGTTCACTCCAGCAAAAATAGCTATACCTAAATAAAAAAGCTCTGCAAGGCATGACAGAAATAAAACTCACCGGAAGCTTCCCAAACACCCAAGTCTTTGGATGTGCGTTGCCTTTTTTTATCAAATCTTCATCAGCCAGATCGGAAAGCTCGTCAGGATGCATGAAACATATGCTGGGGACTCGCATGTCAGGTTCCGGAGTCTTGCCACGGATAAGGCAGCCAAGGTACATTAGTACATGCCCTATAGCACAGCCTGTGATTGCCTTCCCCATGGTAACACCATCTTGGTACCTGACAACACTCTTCTAAGCTCATCAACCATCAGCTGGCAATAATCCATATTAGCCATGTCCTCAATGATGAAATCCTCAAACATTGCTGCCTCTCTAGAAACACGCGGGGCGGCACCAGGCAACACAACCTTCATAAACACAATAACGAAGAACACTTGGAGAGCAAGGTCATCTTTGCTAGGATCCTTGACAAGCACCCTGAGCCTATCCCTCAAATCCATTGTCTTGATATCCTTGTTCCTGCTAATGTCAAGCTCTGATCTTAACTTCATCAGAGCGTCGTCAATTCCGTCCTCTGACGGCCTTGGTGCAGAACGGCCATCACGAGGGAACCCAAATAGTTGTTGTATACCACCTCTAGTGATGCGAAGTTTCTTATTAGCCTCACCCATGTCAAGAGTCATAGTATCAGGATCTATCCTCAGGTACAAAGCTCCCATCATAGGGCAGGAAATGTTAGACTTCACCTTCCACTTGAAGATAGAACCAAAACCAGCTGCATGAACCCTAGCCACATGGCGACTCTCAAGCAATTTAGCACAAGCATCAATCTCTCTCAACGAACATCGCACAGTTAGGTTCAATCGTTGTACGTCACCTTCATCCAAAGCAACTTTTCCAGCATTGGCTCTCACCGGCTTGACCGGAGCTATAACGCTAACAGGCTTCAAATGAAAATGAAGAAGGCACAACTTAATTAAATGAATATAGAAAACAAAACAAGCATATGAAGGCAAGAAGAAAAAAGAAAGATTGCACAACTTCAACTCTTAAAACAACATCAGTACCACCCTCAATTGATGGAAACAATGACCAGCCCTCACCTAGCCAGCATTCCAGCCCAGACACAATTAAATCATTGCAAGTACAACTAGTAAGTCACATACAGTACAAACACATACCACTGCATATTCATCTTCAGAATTAAATTCGATATCATCTTCTTCAGATACATGATCTTCAGCTTCGACACGAGCACGCTTCTTCGCACCTTTGTTCACCTTCGCAGGAGGAACTTTACGTTTCTTATTTTTCTTCAACAAAGAGCGCTCTGGAAGAGGAGACGAAGAAGGCATCTTATTTGTCAAAACTCGTGGACTCCGACGAATAGGAGAGCCACCAAGTGTGCCTGGACCAATCTTCACAGCAACACTATCTCCATTCAGCTTTGCTAATACCAATTTGGGAACCAGCTTTCACACGTGGGCTATGCCTCTGTGGGCCATCAGGATTTCGATCTGACATCTTCCTCTTCAAAACAACTTTCTTCTCCTTAAATGCATCACGAGTAAACACTTGCATCAAACGAGTCTGCATCAAGTTTGTCTTCACAGGCATGCCAGTTCCATGAGATCCAGCATCAACAGTTGAAAAGGTCGCGTCACCACCTTCATCACCTACACCTTTAGGAGCTTGAGCAACATCCTCATCGCTTCGTTGCACGCAAGCAGCCTTTTGACGCCGTTCCAACTCCTTCCTCCTCTGAAAATCACACTTCTTCTTTCTTATCCTTTCATCCTCGAGCTGTAACTGCATAGGAACATCCTCAGCCTGAGTAATAGGCTCAGTGCCATCAACACTCTGTGACTGAGTAACAGACAACTGCAAGCTCCCATCCCCATCATCAAAGTTAAGAGAATACATTCCATCATTAATATCTTTGACAACATCACCAATGTCCTCAGCAGCAGCATGGCTGTAATTAACTGGATAAACCAATAACATAAGCACACACATATAAAAATAAAACACAGTTAACATTCAAGAGACAAGATAAATAAGGCAAATAGCATCAGACACAATCAAAAGGAAAAACTGATGTAACTAAACATATTTATGTATTCAAGGCAGTTAAAAAAAGAGCAAATATAAGGGAAACACCAGCAACACTCGCACGTTCTTCTAGAGGATTTGGTATCTCAAAAATAACATTCACAAGTTCGGTAATGCGTTGTGATTTGTCAAAATCAGGAGGCACCGGCACTCCATAATCTGCAACAACATCATAATCAGTAAAAAGGTAAAAAGAAAAGTACATGAACAAGCAATCAGTTCAACTATACTAACACTACAAGTGCACCCAATAAAACAATATCACCCCACCACTAGGTCACCAAACTTCAAAATAACAACACTTTCAACATCATAGTAGTTCTTCTCAGACCACTACAAACTATTCAAATGCCAGGACAACAGTTCAAACTACACATGGTGATCAGTACTGCAACCTGTCTACAGTACACAACAACCTAAAAACTAGAAACACCACACATTCCAGCGCAAAAATTAACAACAATCAAAAACCATACAACTTGTAAAGTCCATACGACAACACCTATACAACTAAAAACCTATTAAGCACAAGATCTGATAAACAATTATCCGAATTACAGGAAAAATTACCTGCATTCAACTTGTCTGGACTGGATGATGTACCCATTGAGATCTACAGACTAAAATCTGCCGAACCAGATCTGCAACACACATGAACAAAAATTAGCGCTCTTACCTACTCCAGAAACGAAGCACGCCATACAAAGCAAAACTCTTACAAGCAAACACAAAATCCACCACCGAATCCAGTATCACCGACGCAAACCGCTCGTTCAAGAGCAAAGGAACCCTAGCGAATCCACCATGAGACAAGACGAGAGCAATAACTTAGAAATACAGGGATAAGGGGATGCAAGAGGAGTCGATGGCAGAGCAAAAAGAGCAAACGGAGCACCCAGACCTCCACCCCTGGAGTTCAACCCGCCGGCCGACGCTCCAGCGGCGAAACAGGAGAAGCAACTTCTATATGAGAAGAGGAGAGGAACGAAGAAGGAATCGATTTGTGGAGGGGAGGGGAGTGGAACGGGGGAGAGCGGAGGTTAAAGGTGAGTGGGAGAAAACCGACGGCTAAAGCCCACAATCGTGGCAAAGCCCACTATCTCTGGGCAGTTACTACAAGATAACAGCAAAAATTAAATACAATAAATAAATTAATATAGAGGGAGAAAACAAACGGCTAAAGTACAAATAATAACCCACAACAGTACAATAAAAAATATCAAAAAAGTACATATGAAAAAATACTTCATAACGGTGCTAGTTTTTCCCCTAAAAAGATAAGATAAGATAATGGGGGGCAAGTCATGTTGCGGACTCGCCTCTGCATGCGACCCCACGGCACGCCGCGTCATCGCCTGCTACAGCTTGTTCCTGGCTCGGCCTCGCCGGGATGGGGGGGTCCCGATCCCCCCCGGCTCGTCCTCGCGCTAACGCGGCAGTGCGCTCGTTTGACAGGCGCAGTGCGGTTATTCCGTTTCCCCCCACCACCCGCACCCACACACCCTAAGATAGATAATGGGGGGCAAGTTCATACAAGGAAGATGTGTCAGTACAACTATGCCCCTCGGTGCGGTGCTGGTTTTCCCCCTAAAAAAGATAAGATAAGATAATGGGGGGCAAGTCCATACAAGGAAGATGTGTCAGTACAACTATGCCCCTCGGTGCGGTGCTGGTTTTTCCCCTAAAAAAGATAAGATAAGATAATGGGGGGCAAGTCCATACAAGGAAGATGTGTCGGTACAACTATGCCCCTAGGTGTGGTGCTGGTTTTTCCCCTAAAAAAGATAAGATAAGATAATGGAGGGCAAGTCATGTTACGGACTCGCCTCCGCATGCGACGCCACGACACGCTGCGTCGTCGCCTGCTACGGCTCGTTACTGGCTCGGCCTTGCCGGGATGGGGGAGGGGGGTCCCGACCCCCCTCCCCCCGGCTCGGCCTCGCGCTAACACGGCAGTGCACTCGTTTGACAGGCGCAGTGCGGTTATTCTGTTTCCCCCCACCACCCGCACCCACACACCCTAAGATAGATAATGGGGGGCAAGTCCATACAAGGAAGATGTGTCAGTACAACTATGCCCCTCGGTGCGGTTGTACTGACACATGCCCCACCTACCCCCCACCAGCACCACTCCACGCACCCACATACCCTAAAAAAAGGATGAGATATTCTTCAGTCCATACAAAAAAATCTATAAGTACAACTATGCCAATCGGTGCGGTCCCTATATACCAATATAAAAATCCAAAAATTCAAATAGAATGAACAAAGAAAAAGAGAGGGAAGCACACTATAAAAAATGCTTATATTAGGCAAAAAAATCATAAAACCAGAAGGAAAAAATGATAAGAATAAAAAAATATTGACCGCCCCAAGGGATAGGTCGGCCCAACGCAGGTTGGTACTAGGACTCAAGCCAACCACGAAACAACCGGCAAAAAACTCAAATGAAAAAGATAACACTTCCACAAACCTCACAAGAACTAGAACAAAAAGTATCAGTCCAAGTTACTGGTGGAGTCAAGTACTAGATTCAAACAAAAAATAAAAATAAAAAATTGACCGCCCAAGGACAGGCGCAGGCCCTGACGCTGCTAGATACATGAACTCGAGCCCATCGGCGAATCCCTAGTAATCCGCACAACGCAGGGCCAGCCGACCAGGGCCCACAGGTCATGAGAGAGAGCGAGCGCCGTGTATAAGCGCTCAAGTAAGTATCCAGAGGAGTTCGACGGTAGGACTCGGCCGCTCTTATAAACAGGTTGAGAGCCTCCTCCCTTAGCGAGGTGTGACTAAACCAAGAGCACACACGCACGCCGCACTGCACAGCCGCGCGGACGAGCTATCTAGGCCGAAAACAATGACTCCGGCAGATGGCCCAATACATTCGTTAGCCCCATTACAAAATTCTAACCGATCACGCACGACCAAATAAAAGAAACAAATGCAGGTAATTTAAAAAAACCTCATAGAAATCAGTTCAAAACAAATAATGTAAAAAGTTCAAACACATGTTAATTGTAAGAACTAATAAAATATAAAAAATTCTTTTTTTGGAAAATTAAACGTAGAAGATTGTAATAAAAATTTCAGAAACAAATTTATAAAAAGTTCAACTACTAAAATTCATAAGGTTCAAGTAAAAATAGTACTGTGCAGCAAAGATTAAATTCTTTTTATTTTAAAAAATACTAGAAGTATCACTAATCAAACTAAAAAAATAAAAATTGTGCTCTAAAATTCATGTAAAAAAGTAAGAACGATTGGCCATTGACAATCCTAAATAGTTCAGTACTATCATTAACAGCATGTAAGTTTAGCAAACTCAAAACCCAAAAAGGGTCCTACAACCATCATCAGAGTATATTTTCCGTCTGTGAGCTATGTACACGAAAATATCACAGTCAAAACAAAGGATGCTCATCAGCTCAACTATAATTGTTCCAGTTCAAATATAAAGAATATATAAAATCCCAAAACAGTTATGCTTGAGCAAAAAATAGGAAAGCATTACATAAATTAAAAAAATAGCGCATACAATAAAATACAAACAAATCGTTCCAAACCATCTGGTAATACCATAGAATTCAACCATCTCACATGCATTGTTTTAAAGAAAAAATACTGCAACATAAGCAAACACACACAAATCTCATAACCAGCGTCATTTGCCACATTTAAACCTACAACACATAAATTCTGAACGTCAGAGAGTCATCTTCCCTTGAGAACATAACCATAACCACATCACCATCCTCAAATCCAGACTCTGCCACAAACTCCTTCCAGCCAGTAGTTAGGTTGATGCAACCATCAAAGTCGATGTGGTAGGCAACTTCCATCAACTGATACCCATTTTTGTCTGAAGTCTCCATCTTCAGTATGCCAGAACTAGGAGCAACAATCCTGATCCTGGGTGACATTTTCTGCAAATGGGCATGGGAGTAGAAAACAAAATGAACACCTAACATAACTGAATTTTTATACAGATCTAGGAATGGTTGCATAACAAATTGAAAAGAAAAATATCTGAACCAAAACAAAAACACCAAACTAACTAGTCATATGACCTGACTAAACTAAAGAAATATACATATCAATACACCTACAGTAAAAACATCTTACAAAAATAGAACAAGGATTATACAAAAATGGATAAAATACTGTTAAGTAACGAACAAATACACACACAAATCCCTACTATTAAATCCTGACAAAACCAAATAAAAATTATAGACAAACTATTGATAAAACTAAACTACAGATTAAGTCCATGGGATTCAAAAAATGAGACCTACAAAAAGAAGAAAACAAAACGAATAGAAACACATACCCATGATTCCTTCAAGTCCGCAACCGTCAGGCGACAAACATAGGGTGCACAAAACCCATGGTTGCTGTATAGCAGACACGAAAGTTGCCCACGGCCTTGAGTCTCGGTGAGCTCCAAACCAGATTCGTACATATAGCCATCAGCTATGCGCGCCATCTTTGCCAGACATCCGCATGAACAATCCTCCATGGAAAACACAGGAAAAGGGAAGAAAAAAGCAGAGAGAAGAGGGAGGAACCTAGATCTGATTCTGGAAGAAGGAAGAAAAAGGAGGGGGAGACTGAGCCACAAACCACACATAGATGGATAGAATTTATAGACAGGCAGACTCGCAAATTATAAAAATAATAAATAGGCAGGTGGGCAGCCAGCTGGTAGAAAATAGTTATTATACAAATCATGCAACATTTGACCGCAAATCAGTTCTACTTCAGATAAAACAACAGTTCAAAAGTGCACATAACAAACATATGCAGATAAAACAACACATTCAGAGGTAGACAGTTGAATTCATTTAGTCATTCAACCATCTGCTCCCTCACAACACAATCTTAAAAATATAAAAAATCACTACTTCAGTCATAACGATCAAAGAAACGACGACATTTGGCCTTGGTGGATGGATGTGGAGCCGTCGCTGCTCTCGCCCTGGCCCAACTGATGATCTGAATGTAGTTCCTTCCCCTGCCCCCTGGGAAAAGTAGCTCCAGTTCATTGGAGTTGCAAGTATCCATCACCTCGCGCGCAAGGCGTCTGTTGAACTCTGCCTCCACTTCCTCCTCGGCAGCACGTCATGCCATCTACCTACGCCTGCGCCTCCTCCTCTGCTCTACTACTGCAGCCCTCACATCGACGGCATCCCCCTCCTCCTCTGTGACCCCTCCCAGCTCAGGGTCCATCTGGCTTTTCTTTGGTTGCAACTGGTGGAATGAAAGTGACAGAGGGCTCGGGATTTATACTCAAAGTGCAGAGGTATGGGTAGGCAGCCAGTAGAAAATACTTACTCCTATGTCAACGCACAGTAATACAAACTTTGACACGGAGCAGTCCAACTACACATACGACAGCAATTCAAACAACACTGAAAAAGACGCAACTTAATTACACAGTTTGACCAAATTACAAGAAATCGCAGGCTACAGTCAGCCACCATACACCACCTCCGCCAACGACCAAATAACATGGGAATCCGGGGTAGAAACAACTCAAGAAGCAAAATTGACAACACAAATCTAATCATACAATCCTCAACTACCTCCCTGCAACGCCAATTCAAAAATAAAACATCAGGAAAAGAAGAACACATTTCCATGGCAGCGATGGCCAACGACCAAGAACACCAAAACTTCTAATCAGAAATTACAGTCAAATAATCTCCAAAAACTTTCACCCACCGATCATTCTCACATTCCCATAACACATAAAAACAACAAGCGGACGTATAATCAACGGCTACGAACACCATGGTACACACCAACGCCCGCAACACCTCCGCCGCTAAATGACCACGCCGTCACCTCCGGTGACTTGAGATCGGAAAACACGACCAGGTCAGTGCGTGCACGTGCGGAACCCCGTACATGTCTCCTCTGGAAACGAATCGCCAGCAACAGCGCGCCGGAGAACACCCGGAAGCTCCCCGTTGCATCCCCTGTTTCCGTCTGTCGTAGACGCAGGAAGATCAGTTCAAGTAGAAAACCACGTCAGTCCAACCTGTAAACTACGTTAGTTCAAGTAGGTAACGGAATAATATTCTGTTACGCGAAACAGAATAGCCCAGATATATATATATATATAGTGATACTATTCATCACCCAGGGTGCAGAATAAGTTATTATTCACCCGAGGTAATCTTACGATCACTTCATATTTAAATTACATTTGGAATTCAAATATTTACATTCATATTGATTCAGTACGTAAAATTTGGCACAAGAAAATAAAAATATAGGTCATAAGACAAGAAAAATTAGAGTTTATGTATAGTTTACACTGTATTTTTACGTTTATAATTTTACATAACATAAAATATTTTTTACGGCGATTATAAATTTTCTTATGGTCTATTTTTACGTCGAAAATAAGACAAAATTTACGAAACGTAAAATTACGGTACATTCATGGTAAAAAGAGGGCGGGGGTGAAGAATAAGTATTCCTCACCCAGGGTGACGAATAGTCAATCCCTAGTGATACTATTCATCACCCAGGGGGCATAATAAGTTATTCTTCACCCGAGGTAATTTTACGGTCGTTTCATAAATAATTTACATTTGAAATAGAAATAGTTACCTTCATATTGATTCAGTATGTAAAATTTTGCATAGGAAAAGAAAAATATAGGTCATAAGACCAGAAAAATCGCATTTTATGTATATTTTACATTATTTTTTTACATTTGTAATTTTACATACCATAAAATATTTTTTACGGCGAACATATATTTTCTTACATTCTCTTTTTACGTCTAAAATAAGACAAAATTTATGGAACGTAAAAATACAGTGCCTTGATGTTAAAAAAGAGGGGGGTGAAGAATAATTATTCCTCACCCAGGATGACGAATAGTCTACACACACTTGACCACAGTTTGAGAAAAAGCGTGATGCGTGCAAGGTCAAAAGAGGGTTGGTAGAATTAATGTGCCAGTTATATATAAGGACTTACAAAAACGAAAGCGTGTTTCAGACCTTAGGATGGATCATGCATATCCAGAAACAAAGAGTTGGTGAAAAAGGTATTGGCTTCAAGATTTGAAGTAACGTCCATAGCAGATTCTTTCACTATGAGTAGTAGTTCTAGCCGTTTCACCTAGAGTGAGGATTATATATTCAGACAATAGGCAAACAACCAGCATCATTAACAACATGCAAAAAATCGAGAGAGAAGAATAAAAGTATCACAGGAATTAGAATGGGGCAACTTGGTCAACAATTGATTCCCCATATGAAATTGCGCACCTCATAAAATTAACATACACAAGTTTAGAAGTTTCAGTTAGTCGTTCAATAAAAACCTTTAATCTCCAAGCTTCTGTGTCTTGCAGCGGAAACTTGATAGCTCCAGATGGTTGGAATAACTGATATACTTGATCCCATGTTGTCATGCCCTCCATCCTTCCATATAAACCCCCATGACTTCACTCCAAAATACTATCTGTTGTAAAAGAAGCAATGACAAACCACAAATATAAGCTCTCATAGGATGAGCTCTAAACAGTAAGTTAGCAGGGTACAATACATCATCGTCGATGATATTAGTACATGCTTAAAACAACATTTGTACCTAGCAAGTTGGTCGTCCATTATGTCTCTCGTTACAACCTCTAGCATATCTTGAAAAATCCTGCTGGATCATTTAAAAGGGGCACACTATCTATACCTACTAATAAAGCAAGGTGCGTTTCGCTGATTTTTTCATCTGTTCACCGTCGAAATTTATTTTTTATCCGAGGTGGTACTAAATTTTTATGCGTCCGTCTGTTTTTTTAACAATACAGAATTTTGTACTAGGCCTGCACAGGTTGTGGCCCAGTGAAGCCAGCCCATTTATTTGCCTGCCCATGTAGCTGCAAAACACTTATTTCTCGTCCTATGCGGTAGATAGTCGGAGCTCGCACAGGTCACCCAGGACTGGGCCGACCCGTTTTGGTTTTCGTCCGAATTTATTTAATTTTTACCTTATTTAATAATTCAATTTTTTCTAGAAAATTTTTAGATTTTGTCAAATTTTAGAAAAATGTTTGAATTACAATATTATCTTCCCCTTTTCAAAAATATTTTGACCATTAATTTATTTTCTTGTTTTGATTTTTATAAAATTCAGAAATATTCGAAAATTGTTTGCCATTTAAAAAACATATATTTAAAAAATATTGGAAATTTGATATATATTCCCGTTTTAATAAAATGTTCGCAGATTCAAAACAATGTCCCCGGTTAAAAATACATTTTATAAAATTGTTTTGAATGTTCAAAACATAACCCGTTTTCAAAAGCTGGTCCAAATTAAAAAAATGCTTCGGTATTGATAAATGGTTCATTTGTTCAAAAATGATGTTGTTTCAAATTCTGTTCATTTTTTCCAAAATGGACGGAATATTAAAAACATTGGTCATAATTTCAAAAAATGTTCACGTTTCCACGAATATTCGGCAATTCGTATTTTTTAAAAAGTTCAAAAAACATTTTAAATCCGACGTTACACTATGTTCTTAAATATTCGCGTTGGCCATCGGTTAGCAGTAGGCGTTTGTTCTCGTGGCTAGTTACACCAAATACAGATAAGAAACAAACATATTTCAGACTGAAGCATATTTATTTTGGCTCCTAATATCAATGGTTAGAGAAGTTAAGAGTTTAGGCACTGTTTGGAATAATCTGAACATGCAAAGGAAAACCTAGTAACTAAGATGCAGCATGAATGTTAGGTATGGAACCAGAACAATCAGCAAGCAAGGTGAAAAATGTGCCTATTTGGAATAATCTGAACATGCAAAGGAAAACCTAGTAACTAAGATGCAGCATGAATGATAGGTACGGAACCAGAACAATCAGCAAGAGGTGAAATATGCACAGGCTCCTACAAGGACTCACCTTGAAGCTGACGATGCCTTGCAGTACATGCTTGTCCCCAAAGGACGTATGCACATCCGTACATTCTACCAGGACATCATGCTCATCACGAATCTATTTGCCCAAATCCCAGTTCTTAGAAAGCTAGAACCCTGCACCACGATCAAAACAAAACGTCATTCATCAAGCTGAGCAAAATTGGTAACAAGCAAGATGCAAATATGAGAGTAGCTAACGGGGCCAAATCTGATACAGAAAAATTACAGGGCACTTTTCAAGAAACTGAACACTGCTAGAACATGTCCCTGGATGTGCATGGATGCGGAAAATCTCGCTGGGATATAGAGCTGTAAATCTGGGACTTAGGGTGTTCTAGAGCATCTGTGTCATCCAACTGAGAGGAGAATAGCCTTTGTCTTTGGGACATGCTTGCTGAACATGCAAGTTCCCTGGACGAATGATGAGTATAACTGATGAAGCTTTATGCAGTCTATTTGTGCCCATCTCGTACAGAGCTATTGCCGAGAGCGCCTTCGCATCTGACGTCGTGCGCCCGAGCTGGTCATAGGGGACCACACGCAGCTTGATCAGCTCGCCATGGTCCCGCAGGCCCGTTTCCTTCCCTTGGAGAACCTGATAGTCTCCTCGTCCACGTTCCCCCTATAAAGGAACAGGCCAATCTCTTCGTCACAGGCACCCTGGTAAAAAGAGGAAGTTGTTTAGTCAAGGTATTGCACGACCAGGAGCAAGTGTAAGTTCTTAGAACAGGTGTCAAAATTGCGTCAGGATGGAACAAGAGAACTTTTCCATTCCATGTATATGATGTCAAATGAACATCCCATTTATAGAAGTTTTGCTGAATCACATGACGGAATTGTTATGCAGTACTCTTTGCTATGTTTCCATGCAGCATATATAGCAGGATTATTACAGATCTGCAAAGTTATTGCGAACTGAATTCATCCCGCTGTCTTCTGCTTTTGGTGTTGCTGTGATTCTAAAAAAAAAATGGGTATAATGAGGCAAGGAACCCAAACTACGTATATCAAATGTTATCATCAGGTCTGCCCAGTGCACGTAAGGCAATCTGAGTCAAGTTATGTTATTCTTTTCTGAAACAGAAGTTATGCCTTAATTGTGAGCTGAAGGGAATGCAGGCCACTTACCGGTGATGGTAGCATTCTGCACCCAGTAGTAGGGTCCAGCAAAGCAGTAAGATCAACCATGCCCTCTAGATTTTTCTTTAAACTAGTTTCTTCTTCGACCTAGCAACAATCCAAGTATAATTAGCGAACAGTGACGTATACATAAACTGAATACTTAGTACTTCAGAAATTAAGTGGAATTCCTGGCAGTGGCAGCAAGATTGGTATATGTCTTGTGAACCAAATCGAGCTAAAACAGGGCTAGTGTGACTGACTAGCTGCAATAGCATGCAAAATTCAGTGGATATAAACTGTATATTTGGGGAAAGAAGATACTAACCTCTCGGACTGTGGTGATGTGACTCGAGTAGGCTCGGTTTCTTGGTGGCTATAGATAGCATTTTGTTTTGCAGTTTCTTGGAAGTTTCAGAGAAACATGAGTTACCTCCTTATGTTCACTAACTCCTATATCATTGTTTCGGCAAGGGTCACTTGCTGATGAAGATTTCCGAATCTCCCTGAAGATTGAGATTGTGTAGGTCGAAAAACTAAGGGCAAACCCGAGTAGCGGGAACCAATTAAAGGTGGAAGTGTAAAAGTCTCAGGAAACAAAGACATAGCAAGTTGGAGGTTTAGAACTTTACATATGCATAGCTATTCCCATCGAATTGAATAAAAATATCAATTCATCATGATTCTGGCCTGATCGATTTGGATGGAACTGCCACTTTCCCTACAAAGTTCTGACAATCCCGATGGAGACCATAGAAGCTACAAGCATGCAACCGTGATATCTCTACAGCTAAACGTTGCTGCGATATCTCATTAATATTGGGTCAGTGTTTGGCAGGCACCATATTTGGAAGTTGAAAGTGTGGATTAATATTAAATATTGCATATGATTTTTACAACCTAAGGTAATCGTCAGTAAAGATAATCTGGTCATACAAAAAACCATCACGCATACAAACTGAGGATTTAATTTATTGTTAGATGAGCGACCCCTGTTTTGTTGCTGCAGTTGCTAGCCGGTTGAGTAAGACCTGGTATATATTTTACACATCATAGCAGCCTTTTGATAAACTATCTATTACATATTATTCTTTTGGTACATGCATGGAAATATTTGTGTACCCTTTTCTTTTATATTGAAGCGTACTTACAGAGATAAATTCAAAGGTCTAGTCTCAAGTCATAATCGGCGAAACTGTTAGAATTAATGGGCTAGGCCCATAGCAATTTCTGAAATCTCAAATAGTGGCCCATGTGTAAAATGGCAAGTGGTGGCGCTAAAGTTTAGTCCCACCCCGGAAGTTGAAGAAGAGTTGGACCTTTTTATATAGTGGGTTCTCTCCACCACTCTAAGTGGTGTGTGAGAAGAGAAAGGGAAGACCACACGGACGCGCTCGCTCACCTCGCCTGGCCGGGCCAAGGCGAGGCGGCGCGTACGTGCGACATGCGCGTGAATGGTCCGCCGAAATCCGGTCCGTCTCCTGGCATGGGCGCAGCTTCCTTTTGTCATTATATTTTTTGGCAGACAAGTTTATTTCTAGCTACCGGTTTTGCCTCATCTCGCAACTTGCGCCGCCGTAGTAGTCTACTTCATCCCAAATGCCAGCGTGCATCGGCGCGTGGGAGAGCAGGTCTCCGGAATCGTTCGTCCTTGCGATCCTGCACTGGGAGAGGACGAATTAGGTTTTTGGGAAGCGGTCTGCGCGACTGCTCAAATTCGTCATCATGGGTCGTCTTCCGTCCAAATCGGGAGGGGCTACTCATCGTCGCCTTCATCGCCGTCAGCAGCAGATTACCGCCAACATCGTCATCAACACCGTCGCACCCACAATAGCTAACGAACAGTACGTCCAACATCATATGTTCATGTCTGTCTCTATAGTTGTTGTTTTGTGTACGCTGCTGCTTTGCATGTTCTGCTGTTCCTCTAGTTTGCTAGATCATTGCATGCTAGTATCTATTCTAGTCATGAATTATTTACTGGAATTAATCATGAACTTGTCTAATTTTCCAACAGAAACAATTCTAGATCCACGAAAAGTACCTTTCTTCTAGTATACTACTATGTTGCTTGGCTTAGCAAGTGATGTTGGAGGAATCAAGAAGGTACATGAGATGAGTATTGAAGGAGGAAGTAAGGATGAGAGCTCACCTGGCTGAGGCTGTACTGGAAGACGAGGCTTTCCTTCTGACAGGTGGCCTCGGCAATCTCCAGCAGCCGGTCCACGAAGCAATCGCTGGTCGGCGATGCGCGCACCGCAGATCCTCTCCTCGCCCCTATAGAAACCCCAATCACCCTTCTGCAAACAAAAGGATTCGCAGAGCACGCACGGATCAGCAATGAGCACGCACATGGAGTGGCAGCGGCGTGGGAGGGAGGAAGATACCTATGCGCAAGGAGATGAGGAGGCGGAGAGAAGTGGAGGCGCCGGCGCTAGGGTTTGGGTGTCGCGCACCAGAGTTGGGGCTCCACTAGGTGGCCACAGACGTCGTCGTCCCATTAATTCTCCGTCCCCGGCCTGCCGTGGCAAGGCCGGAAGCGAATCGCGCCGCCGCCTCCTGCAAGGCGGATCATGGATCGAAACCAGCACCAGCACCATCTCCTCCCACTTGCTCCTCCGCCAGCTTTGTACCATTACCGGCGCTGCTCCTCGGTCGGTTCTGAGGCATCGCCGGCGCTTGCATAGGCATGGAAACAAAAACGAGGACGTGGGTGTGGCGCTCGATGGCTGCCTTCGTGGGTAAGGAAGATGAGGCCCTCCGTCGCATTACCTGGGGGAGGCGTTATCCTAGGACTGGACGGTAGGATAAACGGTTGGCTCGATTTTTTCTATTGCTTCGGCCGATCAGCACAGTGAAAAAGGGATGAGGTGGATGCCTCCGGTGATCGCTCTTACCGCGCATGTTAATGTGTTTAATTTGCTGCTAATGGGTCCGCATGTGCGGGTATGGTCCTTCGGAATGCAAACGGAATTCTGATATTTGCTGCCTATCGTCACCTTTTCTGTTGCAGCAATGCTCTTTTTTTGCATGGTAATACGTGTCCCATTCATATCATAAGGAATAAAGTACAAGTCACGTAAAGAGCGACATGACAAAACTGAAAAGAGGGCAGAACATCTCTGAGCTTGACACCAACGCCCGCACCTGCCTCCGGCACCACCACAGCAGCCACCGAAGAAAAGAATGATGAATCACCACCTCACCCAAGCTCGACGCGGCTCCATCGCTGATATGCATCTTTGCGGATCTCCAAGGTGGCTCGCCAAAAGTGAAGCCCTTGCCGTTGAACGAATCAGACCGGGGCAACACCCCGGATACGCCATCGAACTCCAGATCTGGCACCCCATCACGACTAAGACGCCGAAGGAGGAAACCATACCTGTCATCCATGAACCCAGCACATGTTCCTTCTTCCAGATGTCGTCGATGCAGACCACAATCTGTATCCGCTCCTGGACTACCACCCAAGCTCCGCGTCGACGCTGGAGCAAACGCCGTCGCAACGGCAGAGCCCAAGGACACAGGTCCACCATGACGATGCCTCCTCAGCCACGTCATCCTTGCTTGAACAGACTGATTTCCAAATCCATCCCCAACCATAGAACCAATGACCTCGTCAGGGAAGGATCTGAAGAATCTTTATTCAACATCGTCATTGTCGCCGCCAAAGCAAAAATGATGAACAACCTAAAAGCCTAGACTACAAGGGAGTAAAAATGATCCACACGCGTGGATCCGGCGACCCCTCTCACCACCGACGACCGAGGTCGCCGGCGGAGGGGAGCCGCTGGAGAACGGCGTTGGAAGATCGGCCTCTCCTGGAGGCGGCTAGGGTTGCAGCCGCCATGGACGAGAGTAACGTAACCCTTCGCAAAAGGACATGCAACGATGCTCTTAAGGCTACATGCAATAAGGGAGGGTATCTATCGTGGATCTAATACTAACAGTAGAATGGGGGGTAGGTATGAGGAGGCAAGATCCTAGCTATGGCAAAGTTGTACACACGAGTTTTACGAGTTCAGGCCCTTCGCAGAGGAAGTAATAGCCCTATGTCTCGGAGCCCGGAGGCGGTCGACTGAATTATGCGTGTGTGTGTGTGTGTGTGTGTGTTACAAGGGGTGCGAACCATTGTGCCAGTGGAGGGGGTGGCTTATATAGAGTGCGCCAGGACCCCAGCCAGCCCACGTTACCAGGAGTTCAATGTACATAAAGAGGGAGCGTTACAGGTAACGTCCATAATAAAGTGATATAAATGATCATTAAGTCTATGAGTAACGCCTGACCGTTGCTGTGCAGAGTGACTTTGGATCTTCTGTCTGTCGAGTGGTTTCTGTTACGGTCGAGTGACATCGAATCTTCCGAGTGGAATGCTGCTGGTCGAGTGGATGCTGTTATCCTCTGAATACTTCTGACTTTAGGGAGATGTCCTAGGGGAGGGTGTCTAGGTCAGGCCTATGACCCTACCCTAGGTACATAGCTTCATCATTAGCCCCCGAATGGTTCAGGGTTCGAGTGGGGCAGGAGTTGTGAATACTTCCGACTCAATGTTTGCGCTTCGGAAGTGTCTTGTCTGGTCCAATGAATCAACACGATGACTTCAAGTTCTTTTTCAGTCGCCTTGATCCATTCTTGGTTTTGTCAAGTGTACTTTCATTGTTAAGTTTTGAGTGCTGAAATGGAAATAATCTTCAGTCTGACAGGTTGCTCTGCTGTTCGCGGATCTGCTGGGATTCGAATTTTGGGAAGCGCGCGAGGCGGAGGGGGCTGCAGTAATCGGGACGGATTAGGCAGGGCCGCCTCGATTCTCGCGCCACCTTTTTCGCCACGTATCGCGTGCGCGGCTGTTGCGGGATTTGACAGGATCGCCTGGGCCCACGGGTCAGCCACTCAGAAATGATCTCATATAAGGCGCTGGACTGGGGTTTTCGCACTGTGCGTTCCCATTCCTCTTCTTCCTCCTCGATTTTCTCCGCCACAGCCACCTCTGCTCTCAGCGCCGCCGCTCTGTTCGAGCTCCGCCCGCAGCGATGGGGAAGGAGAAGACGGTGGCCTTGGAGCACGCGAAGAAGGCGAAGGGGAAGAATTCCAGCCGAGGCAGATCCTCGTCGAGGTCCGGCCTGCCGCGCGGCTGGATCCAGTTCGACTGGATTCGGTCGACGATCCGTCAGGACGACCTCGACGATCTGGCCGAGGGGGGACTAATCCCCCACGAATCAGCGCGGCTCTCGGAGGGCGAGACCGAGCCGCATCCATAGGAGGGTGAGTGTGTTCTCCTCGCCACTCACGTCGACCGCGGGTTTTCTCTGCCTCCCCATCCTTTCTTCTGAGGTTTCTTGAATTTCTTTGGGGCACAACTTCATCACTTTTCCCCCAACACCATCGTCTACCTTGCTGCCTTCGTGTCCCTGTGTGAGAATTTCTTGGGTTGTCGACCACACTGGGGCCTCTTCAAGCACATTTTCATGTGTCGTTCTCAGTCGGTCAAAAAGGCCAATCCGAGTGATGAGAGGACGCAAGTGATCCAGATGTGTGGGGGCCTTGGGATTCAAATGAGAGGTAAAAGCACTTTCCCAGCCATGATCCTTCCCGAGTCAGTCAGAGGGTGGCAGTCGACCTGGTTCTACTGCAAAGACCAGCCGACTCCAGGTCAGTCGACTGGACTTCCCCCCTTTTCCATGGCTTGAGTCGAGAAGCCCTCTGCTTTAAAAGTGACCCCGGAGGAGAAAGCGGAGGTGAAGGTGTTGGTCGAGTGAGTGGTCCAGCTCGTCCGCGATGGCGTGACCGGCATGGATCTGTTGGAGGTTTTCCTCAAACGACGCATTCAGCCGCTTCAAGCTCGTGACCATCCAATGTGGATGTATTCGGGCATTGAAGACACCACTCGGATCCACCCGGAGGAGGTCGACGAGGATAAAATGGAAAAGTGGCTGAGGGGTATTACTGGCAACAAGGATAACCCCAGGGGGTCCAGAAGGATCGCTCCACTCGACAACTCGTATGAACCAGACAAGGTCCAACTCTGAATTGCCGAGTGTTTTCTTTATTAATCATGTAACTGTTTGCCGTCAACCGACTGATTTTTGATTTGCTTGTTGTCTTTCAAGCTCTTACTGAGATGTATTCGATGCCCAACGGGCAGCAGGAGCAGGATCCGGAGGGGGAGGCGAGCGGAGGCGAGAGCGGCGAGTGGCACTCTGATGGTGAAGAGGACGAGGAGAGTGACGAACCGAGTGATGAAGAAGAGGTCGACTCACCTCCCTGTAGGGAAAGGTGATCCAAGCACACTCACGATCCGGCAAGCATCCGTGACAAAGCGACTGCTCAGACCGGGCAGTCGTCAAAGCGCCCTCGGACGTCTTCTCCGGCGCCGACTGAAAAGGCCCCGAAGCAGTCCAAGGTTGTAGCACCGAAGACTCAGAAGGCTATGCCCAAAATCAAAATCGACATCCCTGTTGCTTCTGCGTGAGTGTTCTGTCTTCATTTTTTACCCAAGGTTATGTGTTGTCTACTTTTCTCTTGATTTGATTGTATGAATCCTGAAACCAGCAGTGCCGCTACCTCTGGGACTTCTGCTTACAAAAACGAGGACGAGGACATGGAAGATGCGGTCACTTCCAACCCAGGTATAACCTTCGTACTCTTGTCTTTGTTTTGTCGATTGAACTATGGTCGACTGAATTCTGGCGACTGATCTTTTTGCAGCTCCTCCCAACGTCATTGATCTCCCAAACGACGATGAGGACAAGCCGCTGAGGCCCTTGGGAAGAAGAAGCAGGAAAACGTCCACTGGTAAGACGCCTCAGTCGACGCCGGCGACGGAACTGGTAATCCAGGAGGCCGGCGATGCCAATCGGACTTCTGTCACCTTCGCCATACCACTGTCGAGTGCTCAGCCTTCAGCGTCAGCCGTGCAGACTCCAGCCGATCCACCTTCACTTTTTGCTGCACATCACGTCCCGGAGGACCAGGTGGGTGCTGCCAAAGAGGCTATACGCCAGGCGGGCATTATGATGGAGCAGATGAAGATGGTCTGGGAAGCCAGTCAAGCTGCTTATGACGCCAGCTCCGCTCTCCAGAGCAACGGCTAGGTTAGCAGATTGCCGACTGACTCTTTTAGCTTGTTGTTTGTTCTGTTACGATATGCTACCTGAAAACTTTCTTTGAAGAATCTTTGCATCTGTCTGCGTTTCGCATTGGTACACCCACCACTACAAAAAAAAGACACATCCGTGACATTTTGGGCCGAACGAAATTTTTTTTTGTCATACATATGACACTTCTATGACGATAATTGTGACAAAACCCGGTTTCATCATAGATGTGGTGGGCTCCTACTTCTATGACAAAAAATCATGACAGAAAATGGGCTTTTCGTCCTGGGCGGGCTGGAGACGCAGATTCATGACATTCTTTGGGCCGTCCATGACGGAAAAAACCATGGTAGAAGCGTGGGCGAGGAAAATTTCGGGGAGTTCCCGGTTACGATGGGAGGCGGGGGGCCGAGCGATGCGCGTTTCTCTCGTACACGTATGCGAGTGTGTGCGAGGCGTTGGCTCTAACTGAACCCGAGCGAGGCGTTGGGCTCTAACTGAACCCGAGCGATTGCACTGCAGGCTACGCGTTACTGAACCCGAGCGATCGATCGATGGCTGTTAACTGAACCCGATCGAGCGATTCCTTCGTTACTGCTGCTAACTGAAGCCGATCGATGCTGCCTCTGGGATGAACAGTGAGCGTTGGGGGGGGGGGGGGTTGGATGAACAGTGAGCGGTGGCGTTGCCTCTGGATGAACAGGACCCTGTGGTGTTGTGGAGGGCTGGATGAACAGTAGACGGTGGAGGGGTGCCCGTGGAGGGGTGGTTGAACAGGACCCCGTGGTGTGGAGGGCTGGATGAACAGTAGACGGTGGAGGGGTGCCCTTGGAGGGGTGGTTGAACAGTAGCCGGTGGAGTAGCGCGCGGTGGAGGCTGGAAGGAGGTCGACGGTAGCCCGTGGAGGCTGGAGGAGGTCGACGGTGGAGATGAACAGTATCCCGTGGAGTCCCGTTTTGCGGTACGCCACACCCCTCCCGATGAACAGGACCCCCGTTTCGACCGTAGGAGGTCCATTTCGTCCGTTTTGCGGTACGCCACACCCCTCCCGATCAACAGGACCCCCGTTTCGACCATAGGAGGTCCGTTTCGTCCGTTTTGCGGTACGCCACACCCCTCCCGATCAACAGGACCCCCGTTTCGACCGTAGGAGGTCCGTTTCGTCCGTTTTGCGGTACGCCACACCCCTCCCGATCAACAGGACCCCGTTCCGAACGTAGGTGGTTCGTTTCCTTCGTTGTGCGGTACGCCAGGCCTCGTTTCCATCGCCTGTTCTGTCCAAGCCCTCCCGATGAACACGACCACGCATTCTGTTCCGACCCAGCCGATTGGCTCCCACGCGTTCCGTTGCCTCCCGATGAACACGACACATTTCGTTGCCTCCCCATGAAGACGATGACGACGCTGTTTCTCTGTTCCGACCCAGCCATGTACACGAGCCCTGGCCGTACGTATGCGCAAGTCGGCGTTCGAGACCCCGCCCGTATGTACACATACGTGGCCGTATTTTCTTTCTTGCACCCTGGCTGATGTACGTACGTGTACATGCTACGTGCGCGCCTCTACTACGACACGTACGCGCCTCTACTACGACACATGCGCGCCTCTACATCCACCAGTATATATGTACGTACACGTTCGCGACCAGAATGACAACGCTACGTACGCTTCGACCAGGTGGGTCCCGACTGTCAGGCACTTCCTTGCCTGTGAAGATGTAGCTGGTGGGTCCCAGCAGTCAGGGGGGCGAATCGTTTTTTTTGCCCGGACGCACTTCCTTGCGTGCAAAGATGTAGCTGGTGGGTCCTAGCAGTCAGGGGGAAACTTTTTTCGCGAAATACAGTGGCCCGTCCGGTGGGTCCTAGCTGTCAGGTGGAGGAATCATTATTTTCCGCGTAATAAGGAGGCACTTCCTTGCTGCGGCCGTGGACCCAGCTGTCAGCCTCTCCACGTACAGTCCACGTCCGATGGAAGTCGTTCCTTGACCACGTTGACCACGCCGCGCCGAGAGCACCAGGGCGGTGGACGACGACGAGGCCTGTGAAGGGGACAACGGGGAGCCGGGGAAGACGTGGCAGTGAAAGCCCGCGCGAAGAGGAGTACGAGGGTTCACTGGTTCGGCTGCGGTGTGAGGCTGCCGTCGCCGCAGGGCCTGGCCAGCGGTGGGAATAGTAGGGGGTGGTGAGGCCTCCGCGGCAGCACAGCCGGCCACGGGAGGCAGGAGCATGCGGCACGACCGGCGCTGCTTTTGGCGGCTGGAGCAAGAAGACCAGAGGTTGAAGAAGCACTACGGCCGTTGGTGTTGGAGATCGTTGCAGAATTTGAAAATTTTCTACGCATCACCAAGATCCATCTATGGAGTTTACTAGCAATGAGAAGGAAGGAGTGCATCTACATACCCTTGTAGATCGCGAGCGGAAGCGTTCAAGTGAACGGGGTTGATGGAGTCGTACTCGTCGTGATCCAAATCACCGATGACCGAGCGCCGAACGGACGGCACCTCCGCGTTCAACACACGTACGATGCAGCGACGTCTCCTCCTTCTTGATCCAGCAAGGGGGAAGGAGAGGTTGATGGAGATCCAGCAGCACGACGGCGTGGTGGTGGAAGTAGCGAGGATCCCGGCAGGGCTTCGCCAAGCGCAACCGGGAGAGAGAGGTGTCACGGGAGGGAGAGGGAGGCGCCAGGGGCTAGGGCACTGCTGCCCTCCCTCCCCCCACTATTTTATAGGATCCCTGGGGGGGCACCGGCCCCCTGGAGATCCCATCTGAGGGGGGGGGGGCGGCAGCCAAGGGGGTGACTTGCCCCCAAGCCAAGTGGGGCGCCCCCACCCCCAGGGTTTCCAACCCTAGGCGCAGGGGAGGACCATGGGGGGCGCACCAGCCCACCAGTGGCTGGTTCCCCTCCCCACTTCAGCCCATGGGGCCCTCCGGGATAGGTGGCCCCACCCGGTGGACGCCCGGGACCCTTCCGGTGGTCGGTACAATACCGATAACCCCCAAAACTTTCCCGGTGGCCGAAACTGGACTTCCTATATATAATTCTTCACCTCCGGACCATTCCGGAACTCCTCGTGACGTCCGGGATCTCATCCGGGACTCCGAACAACTTTCGGGTTTCCGCATACTAATATCTCTACAACCCTAGCGTCACCGAACCTTAAGTGTGTAGACCCTAAGGGTTCGGGAGACATGCAGACATGACCGAGACGCCTCTCCGGTCAATAACCAACAGCGGGATCTGGATACCCATGTTGGCTCCCACATGTTCCATGATGATCTCATCGGATGAACCACGATGTCGAGGATTCAATCAATCCCGTATACAATTCCCTTTGTCAATCGGTACGTTACTTGCCCGAGATTCGATCGTCGGTATCCCAATACCTTGTTCAATCTCGGTACCGGCAAGTCACTTTACTCGTACCATAATGCATGATCCCGTGGCTAACTCCTTAGTCACATTGAGGTCATTATGATGATGCATTACCGAGTGGGCCCAGAGATACCTCTCCGTCATACGGAGTGACAAATCCCAGTCTCGATCCGTGCCATCCCAACAGACACTTTCGGAGATACCCATAGTGCACCTTTATAGTCACCCAGTTACGTTGTGATGTTTGGCACACCCAAAGCACTCCTACGGCATCCGGGAGTTGCACGATCACATGGTCTAAGGAAATTATACTTGACATTGGAAAAGCTCTAGCAAACGAACTACACGATCTTTGTGCTATGCTTAGGATTGGGTCTTGTCCATCACATCATTCTCCTAATGATGTGATCCCGTTATCAATGACATCCAATGTCCATAGTCAGGAAACCACGACTATCTGTTGATCAACGAGCTAGTCAACTAGAGGCTCACTAGGGACACATTGTGGTCTATGTATTCACAGATGTATTACGATTTCCGGATAACACAATTATAGCATGAACAATAGACAATTATCATGAACAAGGAAATATAATAATAACCATTTTATTATTGCCTCTAGGGCATATTTCCAACAGTTGGATGGACATCGCACGGTCACTGGAGCTAGAATCGTTCATATTGACTAAAGTTGACAAAGGCCCCCATCCCAGTCAACTTAGTAGGCCCACAAGTTAGCCTCCCACCATGGTGGGTCCCAGCTAGCAGGGGGGTATTCATTTTTTTGTGCATAATAAGGAGGCACTTCCCTGCGTGCGAAGATATAGCTGGTAGGTCCGAGCTGTCAGCGGCGGTAACGTTTTTTTCGCGAAATACAGAGGCCCTTTCGGTGGGTCCCTGATGTCAGGTGGAGGAATCATTATTTTACGCGTAATAAGGAGGCATTTCCTTGTGTGCGGCCGTGGACCCAGCTGTCGGCCTCTCCACGTACAGTCCACTTCAGATGCATGTCGGTCGTTGACCACGTTGACCAGGCCGCGCCGAGAGCACCAGGGCGGTGGACGACGGCGAGGCCTAGGAAGGGAACGACACGGAGGCAGGGAAGACTCGGCAGTTGTTTCCCACGCGGAGGGGAGTACGACTATACGAGGGTTTACTGGTTCGTCCGCCGTCGCCGGAGAATAACAGCCGGTGTGGGTGAGTAGAGGGATGGCTAGGCCAGCGATGGGAGTACGATGGGCGGTGAGGCCTGCGCGGCAGCAGAGCCGGCCGCGGGAAGGAGGGAGCAGGCAGTCCCGCCGGCGCTTGTTTGAGCGGCTGGAGCAGGAAGAGCAGAGATTGAAGAAGCACGACGGCCGTTGGATGGCCATCCAACAGTCACTGCTTGTGCGTCAACCTTTTTTTAGGAAAGCCTCAAATCTGTGGAAAACAGCATACAGCCCATCTTCCATTATTTCTAATAATTTACAGCCCATTTGCTAATTATTAAGGTTTTTTTGGAGCCCATATTCTTTTTGTTAGCATTACAGCCCATATTGTGGCCACGGTTAAAAAATTATATAAAATTTTGCATATTTCGATGCGGTCCGAACTGTTTTTAATCCCGAAATTTCGACTCACATTCAAACTGATTTAAAAAATAAATGTATATCAATATAAAATCCAACAAATTCTCCACGCATAAAAATTAATGTAATTTAAAATCTCGAAATGAAAAAAAAGATATTTGAAACTAATTGCCGGTTTGATGTGTTTTAAAAATGTACATCCCATTTCTCATTACTGATGGGCCATTGTCGGAGTAAATGGCCACGGGTAGCCTAACCGACTACCCCTGGTTCTTCAGCAAAATTATCAGGCCTTTGGGCCTTCAAGCACTCCAAGCATTTGGGCCGCCTTCCCTAGCCGGCTACCTCTAAAGCCGACTCCCGGAAGGCGACCCAACCTCGAGCAACCTCTCCCCAGGACGACTACGGGGTGGCCGACTCCAAGAAGCCGGCCAAGAAGGACGCCGACTCCTAGGAGCCGGCCAAGACCACAACCACTCCCACATAACGGCGACGTGACGGGGTGTGGCCACAGTGCGGCCCACTACCCCCGAAGCCCGAGGCGGGCGTGACTACAGGAGGCCGTACGGGACGGACGTCTCCCGTGCGGCTCGGCACTGTAGCCATGCTAGCCTCGACGTCATCCACGACCCACTCCTGTACGGCCCAAGGACTGCGGGCCCCTTCAGCCAGAGAGAGGCGTGAAGGCGGCCCGGCCTTTCCCAGTCGGCCAAGAGCATAGCCAGACTCCAGAAGCCGGCTACTCCCTTCCTCGAAGCAGGAGCCCCATTAAGGAGACAAGACGAGGTAAGGCTACAGTGATAGCCCCTGAGGCGGCCCATTGTAGCCACGCTTGCCTCGACAAAGCCCTCGTCATCACAGGCGAGGCTACAGTAAGCAGCCGCCGACAAGACCCTAGGCGGTGGGGCCGGCCTGTCGACCAAGTAGCCGGCAGCCGGCGGGACCCACCAGCCGGCGGGACCCAGCAGCCGGCGGAGAAGCCGGCGAACGTAGACACTGACGGCTGGGACCAGCTCCCAGTCGGATTACCATTGTACCCCCGGGGGGTAGGCCTATATAAACCCCGCGGAGCACCCATGCAAAGGGTTCGCTTCTAGGTTCGCACCCAAGCATAGTTGGCCTCTGAGCATAGAGCTGCCTTCTAAGCATAGCACACACACCATAGATAGAGAGAAGCAAGAGCTAGCCTTGTTCTTCTTCTCCCTTGATCCCAACAACTCTAGGAGCGATTGTAGCTACCCTTTATCGATCTAGTGCTCATGCGAAGACCCCGCAGAGCAGGACTAGGGGTGTTATCTCCTCGGAGAGCCCCGAACCTGGGTAAGATTCGCCGGCGTGCATGTCTTCGCCTCATCCCCCGCTCGAGAATCTGCGAGCCGCTCAGGCGGCTGCAGAGGAGCTCAATGGGCTGGGAGCCGATGAGCTCCCCTACATGACAAGACGGATCCAGCAGCTGATCGACGCGGCTGCAGAACGGCAAGAAGCCGGCGCCCGTGCCGATAGCCATCCCCCGCGCCGGGAGCACGCCGCGACGTCCTGCTCGCCGACTGCGAGCGGCGCGCGCCAGAAGAAAGACAAGGAGCCGGCTGCCAGCCGCAGCCGGACTCGCATTACCATCGAGCGCGACGCGGATGGCCGCCCTCGAGCTGTAGAGCTCCAGGGAAACCTGCCTCCTCCCCCGCCTCGAAGAGAAAGACGCCTCACTCCGCCGCCTGTCACACATCCGACTCTTGGCGACCGACTCGGCCGCCGAGAAGGAGTCGGCGAGAACGACGCCCGCCACAGGATCGACCGCCTTGCTCGATCCTTGGCGTTAGAAGAAGAAGACGATGTCGGCCCGCCATGCTTTGGCCCCCGCATCCGCGACGAGCCCTTCCCCAAAGGGTTCTCGCTCCCCAGAGACACGCCCAAGTACAACGGCTCGGTGAAGCCGGAAGATTGGCTCATCGACTACTCCACAGCCGTCAGCATCGCCAACGGCAATCGGCGCGTCGCCGTGAAGTACGCCCCCCTGATGCTGCAGGGCACGGCGCACACATGGCTCAACAGCCTCAAGCCCTACAGCATCAACAGTTGGCTGGACTTCACCGAAGTTTTCATCCGCAACTTCACCAGCACCTACAAGCGGCCTCCCAAGCCTCGCCAGCTCTCCCTCTGCGTCCAGGGGCCCAACGAGTCGACCCACGACTACCTCACGCGATGGGCCGAGCTCCGCAACTCCTGCGAGGGAGTGCATGAGGTCCAGGCCATCGAGTACTTCACTGCCGGGTGCCGAGAGGGCACCCTCCTCAAGCACCGACTCCTCTGCGACGAGCCGGCTACCCTCGACGAGCTACTAGTCATCGCCGACAAGTACGCCACTGCCGACTCCTCCATGAAGACCGAGCTCCGAGTATACGCCTCGGGGAAAGTAGTTGCTCCGGCTCCCAAGACGCCGGCTGGCGACCCTAATCGGCGCCCCTACCAGAACGACCACAAGCGCAAGGGCCCCATGCCGACTTCGTCCAGTCGGCAGGTGGCCACAGTTGAAGACGAGCAGCCCGAAGAGCGGCCCACTCCCAAGAAGAAGGGTGGCCGGCCGCCCTGGCAGCCGTCTTTCTCCTATGAACAAGCACTCGATGCTCCCTGCAAGTTCCACAGCGGCGCGAAGCCGTCTAACCACACAACCAGGAAATGCCACTGGCTCACCCGCATCACCAAGGGTGAAGGGATGGTGCCGCCTCCGCCTCCTGGCCCGCCGCCTCCAGCTCCCCAGCAGCCAGCGGCTCGGCCAGCGGTCGGCGCCATCCAAGACGAATTCCCCGAAGAGCACACCGCCTACGTCGTCTTCACAAGTCAAGCCGACGACAAGCGCAGCCGACGCCGACAGCACCAAGAAGTGAATGCAGTCGCCTCTAGCACCGCCGAGTTCATGCACTGGTCGGAAAAGCCAATCAGCTGGAGCCAGGCCGACCACCCGGAGGTGATGCCTTCGCCTGGCTCCTATGCGATGGTCTTGGACGTCACCCTCGCGATGGAGAGGCGAGCGGCCAGATTTTCCCGCGTCCTGATAGACGGCAGAAGCAGTATCAACATACTGTACCGCGATACCATGGACAAGCTGAACATCAAAGCGAAGCAGCTAATGCGGAGCCGCACCGTCTTCCATGGTATCGTACCCGGCCTATCTTGCTCTCCAATCGGCAAGATCAAAATGGATGTTCTCTTCGAAGACAAAGATCATTTTCGCCGGGAAGCAATATGGTTCGAGGTGGTGGATTTGGAGAGCCCCTATCATGCACTACTTGGCCGACCTGCTTTGGCCAAGTTCATGGCCGTGCCCCACTACGCCTACCTGAAGATGAAGATGCCGAGCTCGAAGGGGATCATCACGGTAGCCGGCGACTACAAGAAGTCCATCGAGTGTGCCATGGCCAGCAGCCGGCTGGCCGAGTCCCTCGTGGTGGCAGAAGAGAAGAAGATGTTGGAACGGGTTGTGACCATGGCCGGTAAGCAGCCGGCCTTGTCGCCCAACCCCAAGGATTGTGAGGCGCAGGGCTCCTTCCAGCCTGCCAAAGAGACGAAGAAGATACCTCTAGACCCGGAGCACCCGGAGAGGTTCGCCGTGATTGGGGCGAACTTGGACAGTAAATAGGAAGGCGAGCTCGTCGACTTCCTCCGTGAGAATCGAGACATATTTGCATGGTCCCCAAAGGACATGTTGGGTGTCCTGAAGGATTTCGCCGAGCACAAACTACATGTCCGAGCTGATGCGAAGCCGGTCAAGCAACCCCTCCGCCGACTATCAGAAGAGAAGCGAAGAATTGTGGGAGAAGAGATAGCCCGGCTCCTTGCCGCCGGCTTCATCATGGAAGTGTTCTTTCCAGAATGGCTTGCCAACCCAGTTCTGGTTCTGAAGAAGAATAACAAGTGGTGTATGTGTATAGACTACACGAGTTTGAACAAGGCCTGCCCAAAAGATCCGTTTGCTTTGCCACGGATTGACCAAGTGATAGACTCCACAGCCGGATGCGAGCTGTTAAGTTTTTTGGATGCATACTCAGGGTATCATCAGATCAAGTTGGAAGCGGCTGACCGCCTGAAGACTGCCTTCATCACATCCTTTGGAGCTTTCTGCTACCTGACAATGACATTCGGCTTGAGAAATGCTGGTGCCACTTTTCAGCGTTGCATGCAGAAATGTCTCTTGAAACAACTCGGCAGAAATGCCCACGTCTACGTAGACGACATTGTGGTGAAGACAGAGAAGCGCGGTACCTTGCTGGAAGACCTGAAAGAAACATTTGCCAACTTGCGCCGATTCCAGATCAAGCTCAACCCCGAGAAGTGCGTGTTCGGAGTACCAGCCGGCCAGTTGCTAGGCTTCCTGGTCTCCGAACGCGGCATTGAGTGCAACCCTGTCAAGATCAAGGCCATCGAGATGATGGAGATTCCCACCAAGCTGCGAGATGTGCAGAAGTTCACTGGCTGCTTAGCCTCCCTGAACCGTTTTATCAGCCGACTAGGAGAGAAGGCCCTCCCTCTGTACCGACTCATGAAGAAGTCCACTCACTTTGAGTGGAATGATCAAGCCGATCAAGCCTTCCATGAGTTGAAGAAAATGTTGACCACTCCACCTGTCCTGGCAGCGCCGACTGAGAAGGAGCCCATGCTCCTCTACATCGCCGCGACTAGCCGAGTCGTTAGCACTGTTGTTGTGGTCCAGCGCCCGGAAGAAGGCCGAGCCCAGCTGGTCCAGAGGCCGGTCTACTATCTCAGCGAAGTACTATCCAGCTCAAAGCAAAACTACCCGCACTACCAGAAGATGTGCTATGGGGTGTACTTCGCTGCCAAGAAATTGAAGCCCTACTTCCAAGAGCACCCCATCACGGTTGTGTGCACTGCCCCGCTCGCCGAGATCATAGGCAGCCGGGATGCATCCGGCCGGGTTGCCAAATGGGCCATTGCCTTGGCGCCCTACACAATTTTCTATCAGCCCCGCACCGCCATCAAGTCGCAAGCATTGGCCGACTTCCTCGTCGACTGGGCCGAGACCCAGTACTTACCGCCGGCTCCCGACTCTACCCATTGGCGGATGCACTTTGACGGGTCCAAGATGCGCACCGGCTTGGGAGCCAGCATCGTCCTCACCTCTCCCAAAGGCGACAAGCTCAAGTACACGCTGCAGATCCACTTCGCCGCCTCCAACAACGTGGCCGAGTACGAGGCGCTCGTACAGGGGCTCCGGCTAGCGAAAGAACTCGGCATACGCCGGATCCTGTGCTACGGCGACTCAGACTTGGTGGTCCAGCAATCATCTGGCGACTGGGACGCCAAGGACGCGAACATGGCAAGCTACCGTTTCCTCATCCAGCAGATGAGCGGATACTTCGAAGGGTGCGAGTTCCTTCATGTGCCAAGGGCCGACAACGACCAAGCAGATGCCCTAGCACGAATCGGCTCCACCCGACAAGCCATACCGACTGGCGTCTCCCTCCAGCGCCTCCTCAAGCCGTCCATCAAGCCGTCTCCAGAGTCGGATTCCATCTTCGTGCCGCCTACGCCAGAAACAGCCGGATCCGACTGGAGAAATCCCGCAGGCGGCACGGGGACTTTGACGACTGGCCCGGGGACTGCCGTAGTCGCACCCGGCCCGGGGACTTCAGAACCCGGCTCGGGGACTGCAGCAGTCGGCCCGGGGACTGCAACGACACAAGAAGCGGTGGCCGACTCAAATTCAACACCCAACCCACCCACCCGAGTCATGGTGGCCACATTAATAGAAGAAGAAGTCACAGCTCCCTCATGGGCCCAGCCTATCCTCAAGTTCCTAGTCAGCAGAGAGCTGCCGGCTGATGAGATCTCAGCAAGACTAGTGCAACGACGAGCCGCAGCATATACAATAATCAACAGAGAGCTTGTGAAGCGCAACGTCACTGGGGTCTTCCAGCGTTGTGTCGAGCCAGAAAAAGGAGTGGCAATCCTCAAAGACATCCACCAAGGCGAATGCGGCCATCACGCCGCCTCAAGATCCCTCGTGGCCAAGGCTTTCCGCCATGGTTTCTTCTGGCCGACTGCCTTGGAGGATGCTAAAGAAATAGTCAAGAGCTGCAGAGGATGTCAAGTTTTCAGTTCCAAACAACACCTGCTGGCTTCTGCTCTCAAGACCATTCCCCTCACCTGGCCTTTTGCCGTCTGGGGACTGGACATGGTGGGCCCTTTCAAGACAGCCCGCGGCGGCCTGACACATCTACTCGTTGCTGTGGACAAGTTCACAAAGTGGATCGAAGCCAAGCCGATTAAGAAGCTGAACGGGCTGACTGCCGTGACATTCATCACCGACATCACTACTCGGTACGGCGTGCCGCACAGCATCATCACCGACAACGGCACGAACTTTGCCAAAGGAGCACTGGCACGTTTCTGCGTGACGCAGGGCATCCGACTGGACTTAGCGTCCGTTGCCCACCCGCAGTCAAACGGCCAGGTCGAGCGAGCAAATGGACTCATCCTCTCCGGCATCAAGCCCCGACTGGTTGTACCACTGGAGCGATCGGCCGGCTGCTGGCTCGAAGAGCTGCCGGCTGTCCTCTGGAGTCTGCGCACTACACCCAACAAGTCAACCGGCTTCACTCCATTCTTCCTTGTGTACGGTGCCGAGGCTGTCATCCCAACAGACATCGAGTTCGACTTGCCTCGGATCACCATGTACACGGAGGAGGAAGCCAAGGAAGCAAGAGAAGACGGCGTGGACCTACTGGAAGAAGGCCGGCTGTTGGCACTCAGCCGGTCCGCCATCTACCAGCAAGGGCTGCACCGCTACTACAACCGCAAGGTCAAGCCAAGATCCTTCCAAGAGGGCGACCTTGTGCTCCGGCTGATCCAGCGAACAGCCGGCCAGCACAAGCTCTCGAACCCTTGGGAAGGCCCCTTCGTCGTCAGCAAGGCACTCGGCAACGACTCCTACTACTTGATCGACGCGCAAAAACCAAGAGCACGCAAGAGAGACGACTCCGGCAAGGAGTCGGAGCGACCATGGAACGCAAACCTCCTAAGACGATTTTACAGCTGAAAAGCAGTATGTATCACGCTACCCTTTTTGTATTAAGTACAAACCAACAGGCCCCCCGAACAGTACTCGGGGACTGCCTGTGTTTCTCTATGAATGACCAAGTGTCATATCCATGAATGTATTATTACATTTTGAATTTTTGTCCGGCACCGGGTTCGACTAGTCGGCCTGGGGACTGGCCGCCTTGAGCTATATCGAAAGTTCTTCCTAAAGTCAGCAAAGTAGTGCGCCGGCTCCCGAGTCCTCCCTTGTTGAAAGTCGCAGCTCAAAGAACTGACTGTCCGACTAGCAAGAGGAAAGACAGAAAGGACGCCCACACGAAAAACGGCTAAGGAACAACTAACCTATATAGCAAAGAGACGGCCTCCAAATATGCCTGCCGGCTGTCAAAGCAGCCGGCTGGCCGGCTTCCTAAAAAACTTAGCTTAAGTCCGGCAGAGCTAAAGTACTTCCCCCTCCCCAATCGGCTAGGCACTCCCCGACTACAGATTGCAGAGCAATTGTTTGACTGGGGAGGCGGCAACCAAGGGAGGGCGGCAAAGGAAAAAGCACAAGGACAAAAAGCAAAACGTACAAGGAAAGGCCGATTGCATAACTTATATACATAAAAGCCGCCAACAGGCCGGCAACAGACTTAAGTTTGAATACACCCAGTGGGTGGAATTGTGCAGACTTAACCAAACATTGTTCAAAAGTAACAAGACAGGAAAACAAAAGAAAGAAGACTAGGGCGCGACATGAAGGCCGAGCTGGTCGGTGAAGGCGACCTCGCCGGCAGAAGGAGTGGCCGCCTAGCTGGTCCCGGCTTGACCACCTCCTACGGCAGGAGACGCACTCGTGCGCGACGTAGTGCTGGAGGCGCGGTCAGGCTGAGGCTGGCCGGCTTCTCCACCAGCCGGCTCGGCGTCTTCACCCTCCTCCTCCTCCTCTTCGCCCTCGTCGCTGGAGTCGATCTCCTCCGCCGAGTCCTCGCCGTACGCCGGGTCCAGCCCGAACCAATCTTCCGGCTGGGCGACTCCATTGTCGTCCACCTCGGGGGCGAAGACGTTGGTGTCGGTGTAGTCGGCGATCGCTGAAGCCCGCCGAATGATGGCCGGCCGCGCCGGCTCCAGCTCCGTGTCGGCTTGCTGCCGCCAGGTAGCCAGCTGGTCCAAGTTCAGGCCGGGATACCAGGCCTTGACGAACTCCAGCGCCCGCCTGGGACCAGAGCGAGCCGCCGACGCCTTCCAAGCCTCGAAGCGGCCGACTGCCACCTCCAGCCAGTCGGCGGTCCAACTGGGGGTGCGAGGGACCACTTGGCCGGGCCAGAGGGCGGCCAAGACCTGCGACCCGGCACGCTGAAGCCGGCGGAGTAGCCTGTGAGCCGGCTGGATGCGAGCCTGGATCGCCAGGAGCTGTTCCTCCAGCGAGCGGCCGGCGGTTGGCGAGATCTCGAAGCCGGCTTGCCTCTTCGCCTGGCGACGGGCCTCGATGGCCTGGTTGGCAGCAGTTGAATAGCCAGGAAAGTACTCTGCACGAAGAAGAAAGGAAGAGAAGGACACCAAAATCAGAAAAACAAGCCAAAGTGGCAGATGGCAAGAAAGGACGAAGGGGTAGACGACTTACCGTCAACCAGATCCTCGATCTGGCCATAGCCGGAGATCAGAGTCTGCCTGGCCTCTGCCCAGCCGGCCGCCTCCGTCTCGAACTCGGCCTGGAGGGTGGCTTCACGATCCTGCGCAGCCTTCAGTGCCGCCTTGTGGCCTTCCTCCTGGTCGGCCAGCTTCTTGACCAGGCGGTCGCGCTCCTGCACCAAGGCGGCGAGCTCGGCATCCTTGGGACGAAGAGCAGTCTGGGACTCCCCCAGCTGTGCCCTTAGACCGGCGTTGGCCGCTTCAGGACCGGAAGAAGAAGAAGAACAATAAGAAATCGTCAAGGAAGATCCGAGTCGACTGCTCAGCAGTCGGCCCGAATCTCGGGGACTACACCCAGTGGGTGCGCTGACGCGCCCCCACATGAGATAAAGATCAAGTCACATACCTCAGCTCTCAGTAAGGTCGGCGGTCTTCTGAGCCAGCTCTCGAGCCTGGGAGTTAAAGGCGGCCGCTCGAAGATTGTGATAGTCCTGCAAGATGGACAGAAGACCGAAGTGAGAACAAAAACAGCAAAGACAAAACCTCCAAGAAGTTCCAAGCCGCCTGCTCAGCAGCCGACTCGGAACTCGGGGACTACACCCAGTGGGTGCGCTGACGCGCCCCCACAGGAGAAATCAAGATCAAGAAAAAAGCAAAGTCAAGAAGAAACAAGACGGGAGTACTAACCCGGATGGCTGCCCGAGTCGCGAGGAACTCGTCGGTGAACTGCCTCAGCGCCGCGGCTTGGCTTTGGAGCCGGGTCCGGACGTCTTGTGCAGCCACGTTCACCACGGCCGTCCCTCCGCCAGGTGTCCACCCCGAGGTAGCGCTGGCCGCCTTCGCGTCTTGGGCCGACGAGCTGGAGCCCACGGCCGGCTGTGGCTCCGACGCCGCCTTCTGCGGCTCCGCCGCGGCCTTCCCCGCACGCCGGCTTGGCGGAATCCTGACCGCCACCTCGACCCTCGCGGCCGGCTCGCCCTCCGCCGACTGTGCAGGCGGCGGTTCAGGCCGGCCACCTTGGCCCGTCCCAGTCGGCAGGGCCGGCTCCGGCGCCTTCTCCAAGATGATGACGTCGTCGCCGCTTCCCCCCAGCCCCGGCTGATCGCCGCTAGCTCCCCCTGGCGAGGGTTCCATGCCCCCAGGCGCCATGACGCGCAGCGGGGTGACCATCAAAACCTCCCCCGCCGCCGTCGCGGCCTCAGCCTCTGCCTGGGCCTTGGCTGTGGCCTCGGCGAGTGCCTTCGCCGCCTCCTCCTCCCATGCCGCCTGGGCGGCGGCCGCCTTCCGTGCCTCCGCCTCCCGTGCCTCCTGCTCCTCCCGCGCCTCCCGCGTGTTCCTTTCCATCGCCTCCTGGAGGGCGGCGCGGGGATCTACGCGGCGGGTGGTGCTCCCAGAGCCCCCTGGCGACTCGACGACGGAGCCGGCAGCCGCCCGCTCAAGTGACAACGGAGCTCTGATCGTCGAAGAAAAGGACGAGAGTTCAAGAACCACCAAAGAAAGAAAGAAAAGAAAGAAAGAGAGTACAACAGAGAAAGAGAACTTACGCCGACACGGTCTGCGGCTGCTTCACCACTTTGCGGAAGCGAGCCGCCTTCGCGGCCGCCTCTTCCCGCCTGGTGGCTGCCGCCCCGCCCCTGGGCTTCTTCGTCCGGCTGCCAAACAAGCCATGGGCGGCGCGACACTTCTGGCCTCCACCCCGAGCAGGCTGCACGCCGGAGGAGCCCGCGCCGCGTCCGGATGCCGGCTGGCGGCGCGGGACGGCTTCGGCTTCATCCTCGTCCGGCCAGTCGTCGAAGGTAGCAGTGAACCCGGACCCGCCTGCTTCGCCGCCGGCTTGGCCACCGGCCGGCTCGATGGCGTCGTCCAGATGGACCGCCCCCAGGTCGGGGTCCTCCAGGTCGTGTTCGGTCCGGTCGGGGACGAAGCGATGCTCCATGTCTGACCCGCCGGCCGGCCGAAGCAGAGGGCTCTGTCGAAGAACAAGCCGACTAAGTTAGAGTCGGCCCAGAGGAACTCGGCAACAAGGCTAAGAGAGAGAGAGAGAGAAAAGGAGACAAGGGGAGCGTACCGTAGGCGGAGGATTGGCACGGCTATATGGCTCCTTGCCGAATTGCCAATCTTAAGAGAGTTGGCAGTTGGCGAGGTAGTTCACCATGTAGGCGACCTCGTGCCGCGGCATCTCCTTGGTGCACATTCGGCTCGGATCGAGCTGGCCACTCATCTGACAGATCAGATGAGGCCGGCTCTGGAACGGAAGAACCCGGCGCGTGACGAACGCGGCCAGGAGGTCGGGCCCCGTCAGGCCCTCCGACTGGACCATCACCCGCAGTCGGGCGATGGCGGCGTTTCCTGCCTGTGACAGTGTCACAGCCCGGAAGGACCACTGGGGCAGCCTGCCCGCCGGTGGGCCGGCTACGTAAGCCGGCAGGTTGATGTAGTCGCCCCGCGGAGCGATGTTCCGCACGTAGAAGTACGACTTCTGCCACTTCTTCACCGATTGGATTAGCGTGATGACGGGGAAGGGGTTGTCGGCGCCCGATCTCCGCGACGCGATGAAGGCGCCAGTATGAGCCAGCACGCCCTTGCTGCGCGTGCCCAGCTTCGTCTGGAAGAGCTCCCCCCAGAGCTCAAGGGTGGGGAGGACGCCGAGATAGCCCTCGCACAGGGTGACGAAGGCCGACAGCAGCACCACCGCGTTGGGGGTGAGATGGTGCGGCTGGGGCTGATAGAATTCGAGCCAGGAGCGGAAGAAGGCGCTCACTGGCAGGCCAAAGCCGCGCAAGAAGTGCGAGCGGAAGACCACCCGCTCGCCCTCCCGCGGCTCCGGCCTGATTTTCTTCTCCGGCGCGAGGCGAACCTCTACTTTGTCCGCGCCGGGCAGCCGCCGCGTGTCGCGGAGGAAGTCAACGTGGTCGTCGTGGACATTGGAGCCGTCCCAATCCCCGCCAAGCTGCTCTACGTGGGGAGGCATGGCGAAAGCTAGCACGGCGGCGGAGGAGTGTGCGGTGGAAGGGCGCGGCGGCGAGGCGCTGTCGCAAGAACAAGCGAGGAAAGAAGACGGTGGAAGTAGGAGGAGCGTGCGAGGGCCTGCCGCCCTCCACCTCCCCCTACTTATAGCCTCACGAGGCCGAAGAGGCCGGACGTGGGGGGGAGACGTGGGATTAACTGCGCCCACTCCCCCCACGTCTCGCGATTATAGCGCATAAATGCGAGCCGAAACTGCCGCACGGAACGTGCGGTCGGTTTCGGGATACAAAGGATCCGCGTCTGGGCCAGGGCGCGGACGTGGCGGGCCCCCTCCCTGCGGCGACGTCCCGTCACGCGCGTGGGCTGGCAGGCTTTCCGGCCACGTGGCTCGCCAACGGCCCGTGGCCGGCCCGCGGCCCGGAGCACGTGCCAGCAGGTTCCCCGCCCTCCGACTCCAGAAGATTATGACTCAGGCGGCGCGCCTGACCAAGGCCGGCTCCCAGCTACCGGCTTGTCACGATAGGAAGCTGATCGAGCTTCTCAAATCCCACTCCACCTCGAAGCCCAATCAGCTTCGGGGACTACTGTCGGAGTAAATGGCCACGGGTAGCCTAACCGACTACCCCTGGTTCTTCAGCAAAATTATCAGGCCTTTGGGCCTTCAAGCACTCCAAGCATTTGGGCCGCCTTCCCTAGCCGGCTACCTCTAAAGCCGGCTCCCGGAAGGCGACCCAGCCTCGAGCAACCTCTCCCCAGGACGACTACGGGGTGGCCGACTCCAAGAGGCCGGCCAGGAAGGACGCCGACTCCTAGGAGCCGGCCAAGACCGCAACCACTCCCACATAACGGCGACGTGACGGGGTGTGGCCACAGTGCGGCCCACTACCCCCGAAGCCCGAGGCGGGCGTGGCTACAGGAGGCCGTACGGGACGAGCGTCTCCCGTGCGGCTCGGCACTGTAGCCATGCTAGCCTCGACGTCATCCACGACCCACTCCTGTACGGCCCAAGGACTACGGGCCCATTCAGCCAGAGAGAGGCGTGAAGGCGGCCCGGCCTTTCCCAGTCGGCCAAGAGCATAGCCGGCCTCCAGAAGCCGGCTACTCCCTTCCTCGAAGCAGGAGCCCCATTAAGGAGACAAGACGAGGTAAGGCTACAGTGATAGCCCCCGAGGCGGCCCACTGTAGCTACGCTTGCCTCGACAAAGCCCTCGTCATCACAGGCGAGGCTACAGTAAGCAGCCGCCGACAAGACCCTAGGTGGTGGGGCCGGCCTGTCGACCAAGTAGCCGGCAGCCGGCGGGACCCGGCAGCCGGCGGGACCCAGCAGCCGGCGGAGAAGCCGGCGAACGTAGACACTGACGGCTGGGACCAGCTCCCAGTCGGATTACCATTGTACCCCCGGGGGGTAGGCCTATATAAACCCCGCGGAGCACCCATGCAAAGGGTTCGCTTCTAGGTTCGCACCCAAGCATAGTTGGCCTCTGAGCATAGAGCTGCCTTCTAAGCATAGCACACACACCATAGATAGAGAGAAGCAAGAGCTAGCCTTGTTCTTCTTCTCCCTTGATCCCAACAGCTCTAAGAGCGATTGTAGCTACCCTTTATCGATCTAGTGATCATGCGGAGACCCCGCAGAGCAGGACTAGGGGTGTTATCTCCTCGGAGAGCCCCGAACCTGGGTAAGATTCGCCGGCGTGCATGTCTTCGCCTCATCCCGTTTTCGGGCACCGGCGACGTTTTAGTGGCTCCCACAATGATAAGCCATCCCTTGGCATATGTCGCACCAACCACCCGACAGCCATTTTCTCGGCCAGCCGAATGAAAGCTCTCCTCGTCTTGAAAGATTTGCAGCCCAACAGGCCTGACAAAGCGACTTACTTGGCAAATCACAAAAAAACTAGGCTGTGGCCGTGGACCCAGCTGTCAGCCTCTCCACGTACAGTACTCTTCCGATGGAAGTCGTTCCTTGACCACATTGACCACGCCGCGCGGAGAGCACCACGGCGGTGGACAACGGCGAGGCCTAGGAAGGGGATGACGCAGAGCCGGGGAAGACGCGGCAGTGGAAGCCCGCGCGGAGAGGAGTACGAGGGTTCACTAGTTCGGCTGCGGTGTGAGGCTGCCGTCGCCGCAGGGCCTGGCCAGCGGTGGGAATAGTAGGGGGCGGTGAGGCCTCCGCAGCAGCACAGCCGGCCATGGGAGGCAGGAGCATGCGGCACGACCAGCGCTGCTTTGGGCGGCTGGAGCAAGAAGACCAGAGGTTGAAGAAGCACTACGGCCGTTGGATGGACATCGTACGGTCACTGGAGCTAGAATCGTTCATATTGACTAAAGTTGACAAAGGCCCCTGTCCCAGTCAACTTAGTAGGCCCACAAGTCAGCCTCCCACTATGGTGGGTCCCAGCTAGCAGGGGGAGTATTCATTTTTTTGTGTGTAATAAGGAGGCACTTCCTTGCGTGCGAAGATATAGCTAATGGGTCCGAGCTGTCAGCAGTGATAACATTTTTTTTCACGAAATACAGAGGCCCTTTCGGTGGGTCCCTAATGTCAGGTGGAGGAATCATTATTTTGCGCGTAATAAGGAGGCATTTCCTTGCGTGCGGCCGTGGACCCAGCTGTCGGCCTCTCCACGTACAGTCCACTTCAGATGCATGTCGGTCGTTGACCACGTTGACCAGGCCGCGCCGAGAGCGCCAAGGCGATGGACGACGACGAGGCCTAGGAAGGGGACGATGGGGAGCCGGGGAAGATGCGGCAGTGGAAGCCCGCGCGGAGAGGAGTATGACTGTACGAGGGTTTACTGGTTCGTCTGCCATCGCCGGAGAATAACAGTAGGTGTGGGTGAGTAGACGGATGGCTAGGCCAGCGATGGGAGTACGATGGGGCGGTGAGGCCTGTGCGGCAGTAGAGCCGGCCGCGGGGAGGAGGGAGCAAGCCTAGACAGGGCAGCCCAAAACCACATCCAACACTTGCCAAAACTTCGTCCCTCGTTTTCTTTGTGTTTCGCACACTCGACATTGTGTGGGCATTTTGACTGTGCATCATATGAAGATGTGCTATGCATGAATGTTGATCAGCATGATGTTAACTGGCTGGTAGTTCCATTTTCGACCATGAATAAAACTTCCAACATGATGTTAACCCTGTTTGAAAAGGCCGTGTTAATATAAATGCTCTGCCTCTGAAAGTTGCAGTTTCTTATCTGAAACTAAACTTGCAGTTTCTTATCTGAAACTGACACTTGCAGTTTCTTCTCTGAGAATCACATTGTCTGCACTTTTATACTCCTATGAAAATACATTTTTTTAAGTGCTAAAAATAGATCTCTAGAATTCATAAAATACTTCATATGCTCAATACTGCAAATCTGAAATTCAAAAGACATTCATATCTGAAGGTACTCTCAAAGTACACAACACAAAAGACAATTCACAACCTGCAAATACTGACAACCCTAAGCTCCTCCTGACAATTCACAACCTGCCCGACTATTGGGCTGGGGGGGGCAGCCCCCTCCTATTCCTCGGCGGCAGACAGCCGCCCCGTGAGACGATGTGAACGGCGAGGGAGACGATGGCAGGGAAGCGTCGTCGGGCCAACTGCTTTTCTCCTCTTGCAGTTGGGTTCGGTCGACGAAGACTCCACCGACTCGCTCTGGCAGGACACCCTCACAAACGGCACCCTGTAGATGCTCGATCCTTCAATCTCTGGTGGATGCTCCATCTAGGATCGATACTCCCACCACCGCTCCCTCACGATCGGATTCGGTGAATCTATTTACTCCATGGCCCAGAGGAGCAGCTCTATGTACTCCGGCGCGACTCCCTCCGGGAGTATCGCGGCCTTTTCGCTCTGTTGCAGATATTTGGCCATGGATGTCACCGTCGCCGCTAGTTGGTCCTTGTTGTCAAACCAAGACTGTATCTCCAACATCCTAGCTAGCTTCACAGGGTCACTGTCTGCGATCCTCACGTATCAGTTGTACTCCTCCATCGATCTATTTCTCCACAGCACCTTCACTCGCCGGCAGTAGTTTTTGAATGGAAGAGGAGAGGAGCAGCGCTGGTTTTGGATTAGAATGGGAGAGGAGCGACGCTGGTTTTGGACTGGAACAGGAGAGGAGGGGCGGTGCTTTTGAAATGGAATAGGAGAGGAGCGGCGCTGCATTTAGATTGGAACATGAGAGGAGCGGCGGTGGTTTAAGAGGAGAAGAGCGGAAGAGCGGCGCTGGTCTTGGAAGTATTTTTTTTGTTGTTTTGCGTATTTTGGGTCAAAGTTTGACCACGTACTGTATTTGGCAAGCAAAATGTGAATGCATGTCACCAAAAATTGCATAGTTTGGTTCGTATCTGAATGTACTTTCAAATTATATTATTTTTGCAACGTATAACATATATTTTATGTGCGAAAATCATGGTCAATTATGACCCAGAATAAAAGGGAGACTAGTTAATGTGGGGTCGCTTTCTTAATTGAAGGGTAAATTGATTTTGATTTTGATCCAGTCACAACGCGTCGGCCCTCTCGTCCAATCCTAAATCGCTGCCGCACGCTCCTCTCCCTCTTCTCCATTGCAAAACCACCTCCTCTCCTCTCCATCATCTCCATTCCAAAACCACCGTCTCGCCTCTCCCTCTTCTGATCTTCTCCGTTGCAAAACCACCTCCTCTCCTCTCCATCATCTCCATTCCAAAACCACCGTCTCGCCTCTCCCTCTTCTGATCTTCTCCATTGCAAAACCACCTCCTCTCCTCTCCATCATCTCCATTCCAAAACCACCATCTCGCCTCTCCCTCTTCTGATCTTCTCCATTGCAAAACCACCTCCTCTCCTCTCCATCATCTCCATTCCAAAACCACCGTCTCGCCTCTCCCTCTTCTCTATTGCAAGACCACCGTCTCTCCTCCCATCTTCCAAAGCTAGCACCAGACCACTCAGAAGGACATCTATGGAGAGGATGCAGCAGCGAATCAGGAAGATCGCCAGCGGCGACCAGGCAAAGTTAGCCAGGTTGAAGGAGATCCTTAGTTGGTTTGACAATGAGTGGGAGATTTCGAGGATGGTGCGGGCCATGTGGCAATGTATGCGAAAGAGCGAGACGGCGGCGATGAGGGCGGCGATGTACATGTACTCCTCGGCGGCAGTCACGCCGCAGTCGTCTGAGTTCATCGAGTATCTCCTCTGGGCGATGGAGCAGATAGATTCGCCCGAGGCGACAGTCAGGCGGAGGTGGTGGGCGTAGAGGTCAAAGGTCGAGCACCCAGAGGATAACGAATCGATCGAGTATGGTGTGCTGTTCGTGAGGGTGCAGATCCAGCCGGAGCCACAGGAGTTTCGTTCTCCCACCGCAAGAGGAGGCCGGATGGCGCGACGTCGCTTCCCCGCCGTTCTCCACGGTTCCCTCGACGCTCGCCTCGTTTCAACGGCGGTAGTAGGGTTTAAGGTAAGCTTCGAACTAACCTAATCTTCCACCTGCTCATGCTTACAATCAGTGTGACAGCTAATGAAAATCATGCTTACAATCAGTCTCCGAGTACTACGCCAATCACCCTAAAATAGCTATGAACCTTTGGGTCAAAGTTGTGACACAGTGTACAAATAAAGAAAAATAGATTGGTGCTTCTTTCAGAAAAGAGTACTCCCTAGAAAACTGCCAATATAAGCTACTAGTATTTGGTTAGATGATTTGCTGCCGAGAAAGATCCGTCCACAGAGAGCGCCACACATCCCACTGGTGGTGGTGGATGCCAATGCGTGCATGCAGCATGGTTGGTGTCGGTAATTTTTACTTGGCACACCTTGCACTCTGCATATATGTCGGTTCCATACGTACATTTGTGCAGTTCCACCAAAATGCAGCTGAATAACCCTGTTTGCACAGATAATGAAAAAGCGTGATTACATTATAGTGGCACTAGTTGATGAAACACACAAAATAAATAGAAGAAAATATTGCGATAGTATCATAGTATGCCATGCTGCGAGGGCGAGATGGGCCCTGCGACGCCTCATACGGTACGCCTCATACTGAACATCGTCCCAAGTCTCCCAGATACACCTTCTGCCAGTGATGAACATCAGTGTACAGCGGTAGTACAAGGAGGCGCCTTGAGACGCCTCATTCTATTTTTGTACATATCAACTAAAATTAAGCACCCCAGTTTGCAGAAACGCTTAAACGTTAACAATGGGACTAGTTGATGAAACATACATTAACAAAGAGAAGCACTTTCTTTATCTACATTGGAAATGAAATGATAGAGATGACACTCGCTCTATTTTAACTGTATTATTACTTCATTTTATCAGTGACACTAGGGTCGAGCAGGTGGCAAACGAGGTGTACCGTGCGTCGCAAGGATGGAGGCCGGGGGTGCTTAGACTGGGATGCTGAAGCTGGCTCTTTCAGTCACCAACATGGATGATTCAATTCATGGGACCTTTTGGTGCAGTTCACCTAAAATGAAGCAATGTCCCGTGAGCTAGCAGCTTCTTCTTCAATTTTTTTAAAGAAAAGGGCTCCAGCCCCGGTTCCATTTCCATCAGAAAATGAAACCCACAGAGCTTCTTCTTCATTAGTTGCAATAAAATTGAGCAACATCATGGTTGGTTGTGAAGCTCCTGGAATGCTCAACTATAATTTGGATATCATTTGTGCAGTTCAACTAAGATCGAGCGTGAAATGTATATCTTTGTTTGCACAAAAAAGGTGGAAAGGAGGGTGACTAACAAGTGATGAAACATGCATCAAATGAAAAGAAGCATGTTCCTTATCTGAATGGAAATCCTACAAGGACAGTAGCAATTTCTAAAGCACTGGCATTGCTAGATATTAGTGTGGGCATTAGGATTAACTATGACAACCGTTAAATACGACATTACTTTGAGCACGTGAGAGTAGGCGGACCAGGACAGTTGCATTTCTAACGAAAAGAACCAACTTATCTTAATGGGAAATTTTAGCAGGACATGTAAAGAAGTGCCATCGATTCATATTACTGGAGGCATTCCATTGAAAACAACATTGGTTTAACGTATCCTTACTTTTAACAGTGCGACTGCTACATTTTACCAGTGGCATTACATAAGAGTGGCTCGGGGCAACAAACATCAAAACAGGATATCTGGGTTGGTCCCATTTTTGTTCGGTATAGCCACCTTATACTGTGTGAGGCTAGCAAATCTAGTGCTGGACTTACTCTGTTGACTTGTCCCCCAGTCCCCACTTTCTTTCCTTTTTTAACCAATAGATCGGGTTTATATTGAGTTTGTACTGCGTTTCCCTTTATTTCCCTATTAGACCTAGAGACCAGTTGGATAGCCAGTCTCTACTACTTTTCGCCCCCATTATTTCCTCTTTCGACCAAGTCCTAGATTCAGGTAACAAATCCTCCCCCACCCACCCCCTTTCTTCCTTGTTTGAACCAAGTAGTACTAGATTCGAGTGCATGAACTAGTTTTACCTCTTAAACGTAAAAAAAATTAGGTGGTTTTCGAACAGCCAATCGATCCTATCTACGAGGGGGCCTGAGAAATACTAAAAGATACAATTGCAGCGACGTCGGGAGCTTGGGAAGTAGAGCAAGGCCGGTTTCGAAGGAAGTTATACCTGATGGTCGCCGGGATGTCGCTAGGTGGGCGGCGAGAGGCCGGATCTGCCCACACTACGGCAGCGAGGAAGAAGGGTCGGAGGCCCTCCCTCGCCAGCGGTGCTTGGGAGAGAACGGCAAGGCAGGCTGATCGGGACGCGCCCAACAGTGGGTAAGAGCCGTCGCCGAGGACGACCGCGTGAAAGTTGCACCTTCTCACCTTCCCCGACGGAGAGGATCCGGCTGGATCTGTGACTAGCGGTGAGCAGAGAGAGAGAGTGTGGCCACCGCTGTCGTGTTTAGATCTGGAGAGGCCGAGACAGTGTGAAGAGAGCAACACTAGCAAGCAAGCGCGGAGGCTCCTGCCTATATAGTGGAGTACTACTATTTTTCTTTTGTCTACCGGAGCCGGCTTGACCTCGTCAATGACTGTCGAGAAGTCTTCATGCAGGTGGCTCGGAGGCGCAGTTGTCGTCATTTTGATCTGAAGCGCCGGATTATAACATATAACACGAAAAAATGCCACATGACAAGAAATCATAACCTCAGTGCCCAAAGGAGACAACATGAATCCCGACGGACAAACTAGACGAGGAACAAAGCTCAAATTAAAGATAAACTCATAGAAAAGGGGTTCGTCGATAGATGTCCTAATTAACATAGCCGGCTTGACCTAGATGGCAGCCGAGTAGTCACTGTTCGTGCATGTGCCCCCAATGACTAGCCCAACTCAGTTCTCGCTGTTTAACCCTCGAAGTGATCCGAAGCACATGACACCTAATTTTGCGAGATGACAAGAAACCTTTTTTAGATTTCTCACCACAACTACAGCCATGTACAACACAGCCTGCACGATATGTAGACGATAGCCAATCCAGGCGTGTCTGCTGGAGTCTGGTCACATGCATGGACGAACTGATCTTCCGTGTCTTGCAGGGATCGTCCAGGCACCAACGTAGTACAACACTTCTCTAGTACTATCGCTCGTCTCCCTCTTCTATTAAGTCACCCAACTTGCGGGGCCGGGGAGTGTGCCTATGGTCGGTTCTCAATTGCCGTCCCACATGTGTGTGCAAACGCAATATGACGCGCGTTCCATTCGGAGAGCAGCGTGCCAGACCGACCGACCGTCTGGGGTGCGACGCGAACGCGACGGGCGTGCTGTATACTCCGTACATGTGTACCATCATTTAATAGACGCTTTGCTCCATGGCGCGGGCGCAATCCATGGATACAAAATTAGTATACTGTATAGTATTTAAAAGTCGAGGGCGGGGCTTTTCCTGCGCGGTAGGCGGTGGGGCAGTTCCGCCTAGTTGATTCGACAGAGACGCGAGAAGACGAGGGAGACCCCTACCCTAGGGTGCCCTAGGTAGCTGCCGCACGCATCATTGTTTTCTCTTTTCTTTATGCTCTTGCGCCCTAGATTGAAATGATGGTTGCCTCGTCCGTCCAGCTTAATGCGGGAAAGGTGGGGCTTTGTGATTTGACCCCTCATCGCTTATTTTCTACTACTGCGGCGCTATCACCGGGGTGCCTCCAATTCCAACCGCTGCTCCGAACTGTGGTGCATCGCACGTGGAACAAGACGATGGATGAGCCACATGTCGGCCAAAGGGGTCCTGTTAAGTGTGTCGCCATTTCGTGTGCGGACTGACCCTGCTTGAGTTGCTACGCCAACACGACAGGAGCAGCCTACCACTTGGTTTTGCTCTTGGTGAATCCCAACTATATTGATCTAAAAAGATACGTGCTGAACTACCCTCTCCATCTCGTTTTTTTATTTTTAGGCGTCTCGGTTTATAGGGCCTGCACGTAGTTCTAGGTCATCCATTTGACTAACTAAATATGAGTTACTATGTCACAAAAAGTATATCATTGGATTCTTAAGCGGATGTAGTTGTATTTAAAAGTCGAGGGCGGGGCATTTCCTGCGCGGTAGGCAGGGCAGTTCCGCCTAGTCGGTTCGACAGAGACGCGAGAAGACGAGGGAGTAGGCTGCTGCAAACGTAGGGCTGTGTGATTTGACAGCGAGTTACTTCTGGACAGGTGGGGCCCCATGATTTGACTTGCCATTATCATTTTAACTGCGGCGCTACGACCGGCGTGCGTCTCCTGATTCCTGACCACCTCCATACAGGTGCCTCTCCCAATGCTCCACCATGTAGTAGAGGCTGGCTCTTGCATGAGAGCCCACTTCTCCACTTTTTCCTTGCCTCTCTTTCCTCCACATATGCAAAAATGCCATGTAAAGTGCACTATTGTACTTACTTTTACTTGCTCCTACAGGTGCTTAAGCTTGCCACATAGGCATAAAGTCTGATGTGGCAAGTTAATCAAGAAGAGAGAGACTAGTTTGGTGACCCAAGTTAGAAACGGTGCTAAGCGCGTGTACGTAGGTGAAAAGACAATTTTGAGTCTATAGCTAATTAAATGAAGCAAACTTAGCAACACCATTTCATTGGAAGAGGTCACTCCTTGGCAAATGCAATAAATACTAGTACTCCCTGTGTCCCATAATATAAGAACGTTTTTGGCACTACACTAGTGTCAAAAATGTTCTTATATTATGGGACGGAGGGAGTACGAAGAAAGAGATAGAGAGGGGTAAAAAAATTACACTTATAGCCAACCTTATAGCCAACCTTGTTGTAGTATGAGTGACTAAGTGATGACTATGTATGACATGCCAACATCAGATAGCCTAACGCACCGTGTTAAATCTCCAAGGGTGCGACCGCGCGAGTGACGCGACGGTCGTGGTAGGCGCGACCATGATACAGGCTGCTGGCAGCCCTTGGATCTGAGATCAAACGGTCGCATGCTAAGTTGCTAAAAATTTGCAGAATAACCCTCCAGGATAGGATATTCACCCATAGGTCTAGAATCACGCCATGCAACCGTTCGATCTCAGATCCAAGGGCTCTCGGAAGCCCGTATCATGGGAGAATGGAAAGCCACTACCCTGCCGTTCGCACGCTAGCAGTTCGCTCCTACTCGTCCCCGCACGTCCTTCAATACTACGGCGGTTCGCTCCTAGTCGTCCCGTCCATTCACATTATAGCAGTTCCACTAATCCTAACCCTCCTTCCAAATCCATGGCATCCCAAATCTCCACGATCGGCGGTGAGTACAAGGTTAGAACCATCACCGGCGATGAGTTCGACGTCATCTACACCCGTTCTTCCGCGATGGTGAAAGGATGCCTTTCTCGCTTCAGACGCATGTTCGAAGACTCAGATGATGAGTGGGTCGCTGGGCTAGATGTTGAGTACACCACAGTCCTGGGACGAGAGAAGGATCTAAAGGTTTGCGTGCATGACTTATGCTTGGTCTACCACATATGCCATGCCGACATTGAGTGCCAGGATTTTAAGGACTTCCTCGAGAGCAACCTAGTCAAATTCGTTACTGTAGACTTTGGTAATGACAAAGAAGTCCTGCGTCGGATAGGCCTCATTGTAGGCAACACCTTCGACCTCCAGAAGAATCGGCTGGTGTCCTCTCGTCAGCCTTCAATGCTGACCCTGGCAGGAGCCATGGTTAATCCTTCGTACGGTAAACTGGAGAAACCTCCATACACGTTTCATCGTCATGCATGGCAGCGGAATGTACTAGATATAGACCACATCCACTACGCTGCAATGGATGGCTACCTTTGCTTCAATATCTACAAGGGTTGGATGAAGAGCAACAGCCAAGTGTGCGGTTCAAGCAAAGAAGTATCGGCCAAGAGGAAGAGGGACAAGGACGAAGTCGAGGACGTGGACGAGGACTCCGAGTAAGGTGGCAGTGTCGTTGCTCATGGTGGTTCTAGTGCAGTGTCTACCGGAATAGTTGCAAAGTTTAATTTCAGGTGTGCTTAATTTTATTTGAGGGGTGTGTTGTGCTGAGCCCCCAGCAGAACTATGTTATGTTTCTTCTCGTTACTTTAACTCTTCAGTACGTACATACTAGTATTTCTTACATTTCATCTTTTAGTTGGTATAGTACTACCACTCGTTTCTTCACATTATATACGTACAATATATATGGCCAACATCATATAGCCACCAGTTTAGTTGTCAAAGAATTTCAGGGTGCTTAGTTTTGTCAAAGAATTCCAGGATGCGTAGAGGGTGCTTGGATCCAAGGGACTTATTTTAGTCTGACTAAAAATGGTCTCTTTAAGAGGCTAAAGTTTCAAGCACCCATGACTAAAGAGAGGCTAAAACTAGTCTTGAGACTAAAAATTTTTAGTCAGGGGTACCCCTACTAAAATGTGGATTAGTCCTCTCTCTACTCATTTAACTCCTCTCCTTTAACACAGGCGAGTTCTGGATTGGAGGGTTTGGAGGATAATAAATGCTCATTAACTTGATTTTAGCCTTTTTAGTATTTGGATCCAAGCATGGGTGAGGCTAGCATGTTTTAGTCCCACTACTTTTAGGCATGGGACTAAAACGTATCCAAGCACCCTCTTAGTTTTATTTGAGGGGTGGGTTGTGCTGGACACCATTATTGTGACTAGCCTTTTTAATAGTACTATATGCATAATTTGGCGACGAGCGCTCTCTATATGTACCACCTTTTTTTAATTTCAAGTTTTGCTCCATGACGCAATCCATCGATACTACTGCTGTACAAAAGTATACATTTTTTAAAAGGCTAGAGGACGGGCCAGTCTAGCTTGGTCGGTTTCACGAGAGGCGAGGGCCTTTGTGATTTGACGGCTCATTACTGCTGGAAGGCAGGGCCTTGTGATTTGACTGCTCGTATAAATGCGCCGACGACCTGATCAAGGAGGGGCAAAGAACCATGCGGTATACTCAAGTTTTCCACTGGAGTAGTACTGCGACGGAGGAGCACGAAACACGGCAGCCCAGTGCCATATGGCGATAAAAAATGATCTAATTTGCTAGTCATCTCATTGTTAGCATTGTTCTATTCATTCCCTAAAAAAACATTGTTCTATTCATGCCTCGCAAAGAACGTGACACGTGCGGCGAAACACCCGAAGCAAAAGATGAAACACAGGAGCAAAAGAAGAAGGAAGATTATCACCCCAAATGATCTAATTCGCCGTGGAGTCGTAACTGCTTCATCATCGCCTCCACGACCTCCATCTCCTTGCGCGTCTCCTCCGCCATCTTCTTCATTCTGTCCATGACCCGGGATTTCTCGATGTGAGCCTTCATCATCTATTCCAAGGCCGCATTACGTACCTTGACAGCAGCCGGGTGCTCGATGCGGAGCTTCGCCAACTCCTCCTTCTGTTCCATGACGAGGGCCTGCAGCATCTTCATCGAGGAACTACTATTCTCATGCAGCTTCTTCCAGCCGGCGTTCTTCTCCTTCAACAGGTCGATCTCGTGGCAGAGCTTCGCCTTGTCCTCCTGAAGTCGCAGGATTTCGCCGGCCGCCTTCTTCTCCGAGGCAATGCTCTTCTTCAGCAGCATCACCAAGTCGGCGGTCAACTCCCCCTACTGATTGAGCTCAGCGGGCATGTCGTTGAGGCTCTCCTTCAGCAACTCCATCAAGCCTTGGATGAACTCCTTCTGCTTATTGAGCTGATCGGGCATGCCGTCGAGGGATAACGACTCCAGCTCCGCCGGCTCGGCATGTTCGCCTCCGCGGCTAGGGCGCTCCTGGGAGCCATCGCCTGCCCGTGAGAGATCTTTCGAGGTCTCTGCGTGGCGGTGAGCCCTCTATTTTTTCCCGCAGCCTTGGTTGCTGCTCCCTTGTTACGAGTAGTTCTCGACCTAGAGCTCTGCTCACCGGCCATGGCAACGACGGACGAAGAAGAAGCACTTATGAGGAGGAAAGGTAGAGTAATTTTCGGTTAGGTAGTTCCCCTTTTTAAAACCTAAGTACTAGCACTAGTACTAATACCTTCATAGTGGGAACACGTTCAGGTTTGGTACGTACTAGTAGGTGTGAGCAGGCTTTTGAATGTGATGGGAACAAGGTAAAGATTAATTGATGGTTTTGGTTTCGAGGCCCGAAACGGCTCCCGATGAGTTTAGCGTAACATAAATTTAAGTACTACATTGCTCAAATGCGTAAATATTATGTTACTATCAAAAATTGGCACAAAATACGAAGGAGACCAATGGAAGTACTACTACCAACCCACGATTTAACTACTCGCATGTGCGCATTGGAGTAATAATGCCTTTCTTCCGCCTCACATCCACTCAATTTGCATGCGCTGTATTATGTAACATCCCAAATTTTCAATTTGGTATGTTATACATAGATCATCATTGCATATCATATTTTATTGCATTTTGACAAATCCTCGATAAATCCTAAGCAACTCAAGGACCCTTGGAGAGAGTTGGGGATTTTCTCAAATTTTCATATTTGATTTTCATCAAATAATAAGACGAGGATTTTATTTTAATTATTTTCTCTCCGGAAAAATATTTCAATTTTAAAAACAAATGAGAGGAGAAAATATGACTTCTCCAAAACAATTGAAATACTGGAGGAAAAATGTTAAAATCTTTTATTGGAATTTATCTGGATTTTTATTTGCAATTTTTATTGCATTAAAAATATTGCATGTTTTCAAAATATTTATTTTGTGTTAAAAAAAATGTTCACCCTATTCTAGATTTTCTAACTAGACGGGGAAAATTTATTTTATATTTTTCTGATTTTCATTTATTTTTCTGTGAATTATTTTCCGCGGAACGTTTAAAAAAACCCTTTGTTTAAAAAAAACCTAGATCGGTTTTTTTTCGGTTTTATTATTTTGCGAGCGTTCACCGAACCGTTCGTTTTTACGAACGCGTTCGTCGGTTTTTCTCTGTTAACGAACGTTCGTTCTTTAAGCGTTCGTCCGTTTTTCTTTTTCGTCGGATTTTTCTGCGATTATCTCAGATTCGATTTCTGATCGAATCTTTGTTTCTGTTTAACTTCTCGCTCGTTTATCGAAATCAGGCGATTCAAGCGCCTAGAGTTTCGTCTCGAAATTCTCTTTCCGTTTAACCTACTCAAACAAGTTTTTGCTACAGTAAAATTTGACCTAGATCCAGATTAGTAAACGAAGCTTCTTTCTTTCACAGTTTGACTTTCGTTGTTTCTTTCGAGTTGATTCTTTTTGCAAACCGGAGTTCTTAAGTTGAACTTTCTGGTTGGATATTTTATTCGAGCTTTACCTGTGCATTAGATGAGTACTGATTGTATGCTTGTTTGTTTGCGATAGAGTACCCGGAGTGTGCCGCTTGTTACTTCGACTCGTTAGGTTTTGCGGATCATCAGCAAGGCAAGTAACACTTTGATCATACTTTTCATACCCAGTTTTATTGCATTAGTTCTATTCCTCAAACATTGCATGGTTAGGATCCAATTAAATTGTGGGTATTGGGAAGTAGTTGAGGTAGTACCTATTACCTGTTTTCTATTCAAACCCTTGGGAGTTACTTCTACGTTGCTTTTATTATTGCCATGCTATGCCGGTAGACGTGGATTGGGTTTGAGAGATATTCATGACAGATGTGAGATGTTTATTAATGGTTCAACTTAAGGTGGCAACTAAAACTCACATCTGGGTGGATTGAGGCACCTGGAGAACCCAGTGTTGCCTGATTTTATAAGGTCCGCCACCCAGGCTCAAAGGGATCATAAGATTATTCATGCTAGAAACTTCCGTGTGCAGCCACAAGCTATTATGGGCTCTAGCATAGTTGAGTAGGTTACAGGATCTCTTGAAGAGGTGGGCTAGCAGATGTAGGGGAAAGTAGGTGTACCGGTCCACCCAGAGTAAAGAGTGATTGTTTCTGAAAGACTGTGTCTCGGTCATCCGTTTCTCAAACATCATGTAGTGCGAGAATCAAGCGGAGGTGATCGAGTCTTGTGGGGAAAAGTGCGCAAACCTCTGCAGAGTGTACAAACTAATCATGGTTAGCCGTGTCCCCGGTTATGGACAACTTGAGTATCTAGTACCTGGATTATCATTTGAATCTCATCATCATGTTACTTTTAATTAATTTTGTTGGGTTAATGATGACACCTAATTGGGATTGAGTTGGAGGTACCTTCTCAATGTTTAACAATCACCATGATAGTTAAATAAAAATTATTCCTTTGAAGTAGGATAAAATTGGCTTTTCGCAAAACTGTAACCATAGAGCTTTCCACCAGCCATATATGCATGTAGTATAGTATCATTACTGTTCATTACTCTCTATGTGTTACTTTGCCAGCATATTCTATGTGCTGACCCGTTTTCGGGCTGCAACGTTTCATGTTGCAGACTTTTCAGACGACGAGTAAGGTGCCTTAGGTCGTGGTCTTATACTCAGTGATGCCGCTGGAGTTGATGGACTCACTTATCTTCCAAGTCTTCCGCTGTTATCATTTTTAGATGGCCTTAAGCCATGTTTATCATACTTAATCTCCTAGGAGATATTCGATGTAATAAGTGTGTGATTGCTACTCTGCTATAAATCCTCCATTTGTACTGTGCGTGTCGGCATAACTGATCCAGGGATGACACTGGTGCACAGCAGCATAGACCATTTGAGGTCTGGTCGCTACATATTAATTGACCATCAATGAAGTGAACGACTTTGCACGCGTCAAATTATCACATGGTGTGGATCTTGGTACAAAATTGCGTCCGCCCGTGTACCCACGTGTGCGTGCGAGGGAATGAGTGTGTGCGTGGCGTGCGTGCACATCTTCGCTTCATGCATGTACTGCCAGTATGGCTCAGGGAGGACGAGTACATTCTTCTGGAACCAGCAGCACGTCACTGTGATCAATCCACGCAAGGAGGTCGCGACAACGCCTCGACATGTGCCACGTGGCTTCATGAACTGTAAGAGAGACACTATGTAGCGTGCCATTGGTATTCTAATTTACGTGTTTTGCACATACTCGAAGTACTAGTAAGGTACACGTGCATTGCACGCATCAGATTTTGCAACCAAATTATGAATAAATACCACACTATAGCATGTAAGCTCTGAGTCATATATGCCTGATGTAGCCCTTCATTTAATTCTTATAGTTCATCTCATTCAAAATCAATTAGTTTTTATAAAAAAGCTAAGAACGCGGGAATAGGAAAAACATGGGATTATAGTGGAATGTCGTCTTGAATCCTACAGGATTGTACGAGTGTTTGATTGTGCATAGAAAAAACGCAAAATTCTTTCAAAGAGGTTTGAGTGGATGGGATGTTTCCTATGAAATCTAGTGCAAATGAATCATATGGAAAAATTCCTATGGTTTACAATCCTACGAATCGAACAACCAAGATAGGAAAAATTCCTAATGATTAGAATCCTCCAAAATTCCTTTGAGAATCCTTTGAATCAAAGAAGCCCTTAACCTATTTTATGGTTCATGGAATTGTGCGTTGTAAAGCATAAAGTAAAAACAAATAATGGCAATTCAACTAGAAAAAAAGTTTGGGCAGTTATGATATGGAAGATTCTAGAACAAAAGAGAACCACTGTTGTTTTAAGGTTTGTGCATTATGCTTAAGTTCAACCATGGAGTCTGCTAGATTGTACATGTGGAAAAATCTGGTGGGGGGCTAGAAGATGGTGCGAGGGGCCGAGTGGAGGGAGACTATGAAGGAATGCACAAGTGCGAGATCGATATTTAGAGAGAGGGGGCGAACACGTGCGCTGTTGCGTGCAGTGGCGGAGCCATGAAAAATAAATGAGCTAGGGGGCCAAGCATTGTTAATCCTTTACGAGGAGGGTCAATTCATGAACTTAAACCATTTTAGCAGCAATTGTCTAATGATCACATTCATATTAGCCTCGATATATAGTGATGTTAGGGGGGGAGGGGGGCAGGGCCCTTACTGCCCCCTGTCTTCGCCATTGTGCATGCGTCTGAGAGATCAAGCGGAAGGCATGGATGATGAGAGGGGGACGTTGGATATATAATTAATGTGGGTGTATTAGCTATATATGTTAATCCTATATAGAGAGGTATAGATTGATCGATGTGGACGTGGGAAAGAGGGTGAGACCTCACTGGATATATCGATTGATCGGTTTGTGTGGAAAACTATTAAAGACCTAGCTATATACACACATACATAGAGGAACATCGATCGTTGCGCATGCACGCGTGAGAGATAAAGAATGCCCGATATGATGGAGAGGGGGATGTGTGTGGATGTGTGCCTTCATGGGAGACCGACCCGAAGAAAAAGATTGTATGCGTGCGATGGATAATGCCGACTGGTAGTGTGTGTGCATGCATGCACGAGAGGAAGTTAGTGGTACAATTATAAAAGAGAAGACTACTGTGTGGGTGTAAAAGAATAGGTGAGGTCATAATCAATGTAAAGTTGAATTCAAATATTTGAATAAGAGATCCTGATGTTTGAAACCCATGCATGCATGAATATAACGGAGATCTGCGCGGTGTGGTTTGGAAACGAGCATGTTGTAATGTATACACATTGAACAAGGTGAGACTGATTTGAATTTGAGATACCGATGGCAGACATCATTTGGCCACGTCGCATCCGTGCATGGACACACTATTCTAATTGGAGATGATGGGCGGCTTTCGCATCACATATCTATATCTATACCCCATTATATATATTATATTTATTTTTTATATATTGTGTGCGGGTAACTTTAACTTTGAAAGATGGTCGTTGGATGAGGCGAATCCGATGGTCCAAAGATGGCAAATTTGAGCACTACTGGCCATTGGATATCATCTAGATTCCACCAAATTTCGCCACATGTATAATCTAGAAGACTCCATGGTTGAACTTAAGCATAATGCACAAACATCAAAACACAAGCACTTCTTATTTGTTCTAGAATCTTCCGTATCAGAATTGCCCAAATGTTTTTCTACATGATTTGCCATTATTTGTTTTTACTTTATGTCTTACGGCGCACAATTCCATGAATCTTAAAATAGATTAGCTTTCTTTTAAAAACTAGATGATTTTGAATGAAATGAACTATAAGAATTAAACGAACATCTACATCATGCATATATGACTCAAAGCTTGCATGCTATAATGTGGTATTTATTCATAATTTGGTTGCCAAATCTCATGCGTGCAATGCACGTGTACCTTACTCTAGTCTAAATGGTGTTTGTGTGTGTGTTGTGCGTGTTGAGGTGCAAATTGTCTTTTTTGGGTACACGTTAAGCTTGTTCTTCCGAAATTTCAAGCCGCGCCTTGTTATGCCAAAAATTCAAGCTAGCGTCTCTGTATATCGTGCTGCGAAACTCCCGCCTCTTCAACCCGCGCCTTGTTAGCCCGAAATATTTAAGATATATCTTTGTCTCGTTGTGCTCCGACAACTCCCTCCATCTCAACCCGCGCCTTGCTATTCCGAAATTACAACGCGCGCGAAAACTCCCACCTCCTGTGAAATCCCGACACGCGAAATGCCCGTGGTACCCCTTAACCGAAAGAACCGCCTCAAATCGGGAGGGTACTTTCGTAACTTACCCCACATTTCGGACAAGCGCGTCTCTAAGCCATGGTTCCCCACTGCCATCCCATCCGCCCACCCATTCGTACACCGAGGCCGCGAAAACCCGCGACGAAACGCCACACCCTGCTCCGTCCGCCACCCAGCCGGAGCCTCTTCCCCGACGACATCGTCCACAGCAACACCTCGACGTCCCTCATCCACCGTACCGGATGAGGATCCGTCGTCGATCTCATCGTCCCGCCGGTTCAGCCACCCCGTGCTCCACCCCCAAGGAGCTGCCCCGACGTTCCCCTCATCTTTCGCGCCACCTCCATTCCCACACCGCCGTCTTCACCTGCACCACCGGAAGAGCATCATCATCACCGTTTCCTCGGATGAAGCTGCGGCCTAATCGGCGCCACCAAAGAGGTTGTACACTACTCGCCGCATTTTCTTCTTGATTCGATCTCACGGTGCTGCCGGCGCTCGGTCCCGAGCCAACACGGCGCGGCTCCATCCACGGCGGCGTCGCCGGCCACTTCCTCCACGGCGTCGCTCCCTCGGCAGCAATGTCCACATCAGTAGGAGCTGCTGCTGCTTTAACTCTCGCTCGCGCTGCTGCTCTGCTCTTGCTCTCAGTCCCCTGCCTGGTCTGCTCTTGCTATTGCTCTTGCTCGCGCTGCTGCTCTCGCTCTTGCTCTTGCTTGCGATGCTGCTCTGATTTAGCTACACTTCAGTCGACTGAATTGACTTTTGGGTCAGTCGATTTTCAGGGGGTGGGGGGCTCACCAGGGTGAAGGAAGAACCAACCGCAGCGGGGAGGGGGACTCGCCGGAGAGGTACCCCACTATCTATCATAGGGTTCAGGATGGGGGCGGTGGTCGCCGGCGGTGGCGGGGCGTTCGCGAGGCGGTGGCGTGGGGATCGCCGGAGAAAAAGCTCGGCACGGGGGGGGGGGGGGCGCTAGAGGGATGGTCGGGGCGGCGGCGGACCGGCGGTGGGGAGTGTTTTCGGGGCGGGCGGGGTGGCGCACCGCCGGCCGCGGGTGGCGGGGGGCTGCTGTTTGGCCGGTGGTGGCTGGCGGCTCAGGGGGTGGAGGTTGAAGATGAACCGCAGGCCCTTGATTTCGTATCCAACGGCTGCAAAATCGACTGACCAGAGATGAAAAAGTCAGTCGACCGACGTGTAGCCTCACCTTGCTAGTGCGTTCAGTTTCAACAGCAAAATTCAGTTTCGACAGCAAAATTCAGTTTCGACAGTTAAGTTCAGTTTCGACAGTTAAGTTCAGTTTCGACAGTTAAATTCAATTTCAACAGTTAAGTTCAGAGATGAGCGGCTGATGTATTTTACATCTAGCACTTTGTGGTTATGTATTTTACGTCATGTATTGGAGATGCTATTAGAATTCCACTCAGGTTAATGTTGTTCGTTGTCTCTCTTGTCCTGCTTCAGCCTCGGCGCCGTACAACTCACCGGAGCTGCTCCAACGACGAAACCCTCCATCACAGCGGAGCAGTACCTCGGGCTCCATCTCCAGACGCCTAAGATCTTCTTCCCCTCCTCCGACAGCAAAGTCAGCCGGAGCATCCTCACCGGCCACCCCAATCATGCTGAGATCGACATGGCTTCGCCAAAGAGGTTGTACACTTGTTGCATCTCTTTTTTACTCTACATGTTATATATATTGTCCACTGAGCACTCGTAGTAACGGGAAATACGATTATTTTATCCTACTATATGACAAGCAGTGAGGTACCAGGGAACTTAGCTATCCTTGATGGACTCTCTTGAACGCCATCATTATTTATCTCTGCGCGTTTGAGCTGTGCATTTGTCGATGGGCCTGGGAGTTGAGCTAGTATGGCAGTGGCCTGGGTCCAAAGTAATAGAAGTAGCACAAAAACATTTTTTTTAGTGTAGGATTTTCCTTGCTCAAGCCTGCCTACTAGAATCGCCAGTGCTTGAAAGGAAAAGTGAATGAAAAACATCGGAATTGGAAAGTTTCCTATGGTACTACTTTTCATGAATTTGGTGCAAAGGAATGGAGCAAAGGAAAACTGTAGGATTTGTTCCTTTAGTGTCTCCTTGAAAGAAAGACCGTAGGAATTCTAATTTCCACTTCTCCTCCTTTTCATATTCCTATTCATCAAGCACAAGACTAAGAGATAGTAGCATAATAGCATTATAACCGTACATTTTCTTGTGGTTTGACTTAATCTCACCATGCTTTTTTGCATCCTGTGATCTTCCAATTGTTGTGAATCAAACACCCAGATTGGCGGAAATCATGTGTTTTTAAATTCTCTGTTTTGCACGTGCATTCCTATCCTATTCCTGTCTATTTCCTATCCCTGCATTGTTAGAATCCTCAAATTCAAACAAGCCCTTACTCAATTACTTATGTTACAGATATGTGTCAAAGAAAACCTTGTGTGGTTTGTACTGCTCCTGCGGCGCTGTGTTCCACCCCAGCTCAGCTGCTCCAACGACGGAAGGGTTCACCACAGCAGGGATCTGCTCTCCAGACTGTCTTTCGCTGCCTCAGATCTTCTTCCCCGCCGCCGGCAGCCACGACAACTGCATTACCATCATCAACTGAGCAGATGACCTTGAGGACTACACGGGTCCGCAAGAGAGGTCGCACTCTTCCGTGTCTGCTTACGTTATGCGTCGCTTAATATGATGACATGCTACATTATTGTCGTGTTCACCTATTAGACTCTGAGTCAGATCCAAACTAATGCTAAAACTTTAGTTTTTAAATGGTTGTGGGGTACATATTGGGGCAGCAATCAGTACTATCTGTCTACTATCTGGTTAATCTCCTGTGTCTACTATGAGTTTCATGTTGGGTGCAAACAAACATTAAAGGAGCCATTAACTGTATTTTTTAACTAAAGCTATTATCTGCCTGCTATCATTGGTTTTGGGTCTATCCACAGTTTGCTACCATCACTCTGGATTTGTGCATGCACTCCTTACATAATCTCACTATGTTTTATTCCTATGCATGCCAGTTATTGTACAGAATGGAACTGATCATGTAGAGCAAAAGAGACGAGCCTTGCATGGCAATAAAATTTCGTGCAGACGTCATTCCATGGTGGGCGCAAAGGCAGCCCCCCTCCACCCATTTCAGATCGTAATCAAGAGGAAGATAACTATTCTGAGGGGGATTCAGAAGGAGAAGACCACTCCTATTTACCCCATGAGGTCTTCGCTCTAACTTGGCATGCTGATGTTGGTAATATCATGCATATGGTGCCTTGCATTGCTTACTGTATACATTAAAGATGTCATCTGCTTAGTTTAGACATGCTTTGTGTCAATGCCATTTGTTTAGTTTCTTTATCGTATATGTGAATCATGCAATGCCATCTTGTCTAGCCAGGCATCATATATGTGAATTTTGCAATGCCACCCTGGTTAGCCAGTCATCTTATATGTGAATTATATCATGCCATCATTTTTTATTACGTGTTAAATTTGTCAACAATTTTAGTACATTCAATTACTCTTCCTGTGCATCAGCCATTCGGCACGGTCATGGAAAAATCTGGAGTGGAAACAAGGTCTTCAGAGCAGACAATGCTATCTGACGAAGCGCATGTCTTGCTGGTTACCGATAGCTCCTCAGAGGAGGATTCAGAGACAGATGACCAGTCATATCCCCCCCCCCTCCCGAGGTGCATGCCCTAACTTGGAAGGGTTATGTTGCTCATATCGTGTATGGTATCTTGTATTGCTATGTCATTTGCTTAGTTTAGACATGCTTTGTGTGAATGCCACCTGTTTAGTGTCTAATTACCATATATGTGAATTATGCAATGCCATCTTGTTGCAAGACATTATATATGTGAATTATGCAATGTTATCTTGTTGCAAGGCATTATGTATGTGAATTATGCAATGCCATGTTGTTTAGGCAAGATTCATATATGTGAATTATATCATGTCGTCCTTTTTTTGTATTTCTCATTGCTTTTGTCAACAATGTTTGTATATTCAACTGCTCTTCCTGTGCATCAGCCATTTGAATTGGTGATGGAGAAATCTGGAGTGAAAACAATGTCTTCAGAGCAGACAATGCTACCTGCTGAAGCAGATATCTTGCTGGTTACAGATAGCACTTTAGAGGAGGATTCAGAGGCAGATGACCAGTCCTATTATCCCCCTGAGGTGTATGCTCAAACTTGGCAGGGTTATATTACTCATATAATGCATATGTTGTATTGCAATGCTTAGTTTTTACATCATATACACAATATTGAATGCCATCTCCTTAGTTGACACATCATATATGGGATTGCCCTCTGCTCACTTCCTTAGTATATATAAATCATATATTTGAATTATGTCATGCCATGATGTTTACATAGACAGCATGTATCTGAATTATGGCATGCCAACCCATTTTCTAAAGACATAATATAGTTATAGCATCTCATCCTGTTTACATAGTCATCATATTTTAAATTATGTCATTCTATCCGTGAATTATATCATGCCATCATGTTTCCATCGACGGCATGTTTGTGATTTATGGCATGCCAACCACTTTAATAGACACATTGTATAGTTATATCATGTCATCCTGTTTACATAGTCATCATATTTTGAAGTATGTCATTCTATCCTGTTTAGTTAGCCATCATACATGTGAAATTGTGTCATGCTATCCTGTTTAATTAGCCATCATATAGGTGAAATTATGTCCTGCTGTTCTGTTTGCTTAGACAACATAAATGTGAATTATTTCATGCCCTGTTTTCTTCCCTACTATCCATTGCACCTGTCTATCTTACAATGTCTGTACATTCAATTACTTTTCTTGTTTATCAGCCATTTCAATTAGAGGGAGTGATGGCAGTATCTGTGGGAGTAAAAACACGGTCTTCAGAAAAGATCGTGCTACCTGTCGATGCAGATAGAACCACGGTTGTACTTGCCCAAGAACCAGCCCCACCACACATAACCCACACTCATGCAGATTGTACCCCTACCCAGTTGGATAGAGAACCAGCTACACCCCTTCTAACCCCAACCCCAGCAGATAGACACCCAGTTCCCGTTGACACAGCACCGTCTCCACCACAGAGCACCCAAACACGAGCAGTTAGTAAGGCAACTGCAGTGCCCAAATCACGAGGACCACCACTCCGAACCCGAAGTCAACGCTTAAAGCAGAAGAGAATTGCTCTCAGGTCAGGTTCCGTAGCTATGGTTCATACTACTTTGCTCTTGCATCACTATATTTATTGATACCAACTAATTTCAAATTTGAAGGATGCAATTGAAACTCCAATGGCGCAACAGGTATGTTTTAAACCTATTTCTTCAACGTGTTTGGCTGTTTGCTGTTGTAACTTGCTCTATGTTGATTTCAGTTTCAATTGAATAAATAATTATGTTCTCATGCCATGCACATTACAAGTGTTGTTATTGCTGTGTAGTTTCCCACACTTATATTCTGTCTATGCTGCTTTGTCTTAAATAGATATGATTCGAACTGTATCTATCTTGATTTGGCAACATAAACTAGAATGATATAGACCATACAGTGACCATACTACAGAGATATATGTTTGTTTCATGTTGTTATCCTGTCCACCTTACTACTGAACTGGTTTACCCAAATGAGTTTCATATACTACATTGTAAACCTGAGATGTGTTTGTCTGTTTCTCTTTTAGAACGCGGATAAAATATTGGAGAAGAGTGCCCTGTTATGCAATGGTAAAGGAAGTAATGCAGATAAGGTTCAAGATAGTGAGACATCCCTGTTGGTCTCCAAGAAAGCTAATAAAAACTATATTGAAGACACTGAGACAACCCCAAAGTCATGTCTTGATATAGTGTTCGAGTTACTGGCTACCACTGCTGGCACCAGCTCTTCGAACTCGTTGCCTGAATCAGTTCGGCTTCTTGAGTCTCAACTTCAATTTGAAAGACATCGATCAGATGTTATGCGACAGGAAGCCGAAGGACTGAGGAAGTCCCTGCAGAATTCAGATGCATACTTTCTGGTGCAACAACAAGCGCTGGAGGACTTAAGCGCCAAACAAGAGAAAGTTAATAAGCTTGCTAAGCATCTTGCCAGCATTATGGGTACCCAGGATATTGTTTCTTGAGCTCTTCTGAAGTGGTTCAAGTTCTGGACTTGTTTTGCTGTGGTGTTTATATGCTGCTGTGTTCCCTATATTTGCACTGGTGGCGAACTTTGATGCCCAGTGGATGTAATATGTGTAATAGCCGTGATATCCTAGTGTAAGTTGCTTGCTTATTTATTTCCTTGTTGTCTTGTTTATTTGTTTGCTTGTAGTCAGTGCAGTTCTTTTTCTGCGGTTTGCTAGTGGCTGCAATAACCTATTTTTTAAAACTAGGCCACAATAACCATGGGCTAATATTTACTGTAGTGACACTGGGCCTCCTACGGGCCGTAGAAACAGTGGGCCTTCTACGGGCCGTAGAAATAGTGGGCCTTCTATGGGCCATAGAAACAATGGGCCTTCTACGGGCCGTAGAAACAGTGGGCCTTCTACGGGCCATAGAAACAATGGGCCTTCTACGGGTCGTATCATCAATGGGCCTTATACGGGCCGTATGATCGATTGGCCAAACATGGGCCAAACAAACCGCATTCTGGCCGTAAACGGGCTAGAGTTGGAATCATCCGTTCATGGGCCGACCATAATGGTCCATCGTTAATAGGCCGTATTTGATGACGCTATGAAAACGGCCCAACGTATTAACGGACCACAAACGGGCCAACTGTAACCATCGGCTGAATTTGGCCCACAAGCAGAAAATGACAGTAACGGGCCGTAAGTAAACGAATGCTGGAAAATAGCCCAAGAATAAATGGGCTCTGAGAAGGCCGAAAGTTAACATGGGCTGGAAACGGCCCAACGGAATAATGGGCCGTTAATGGGTATAAAGTGATACACTGTTCTTTACGGGCCAGTTTCACCACGGGCCGTTAATGGGTGTAAAGTGATACACTGTTCATTACGGGCCAGTTTCACCACGGGTCGTTAATAGGCCAAGAGTTACATAGGGTCTCATATGGGCCGAAAGACGTCATGGGCCATACATGGGCCAGAAGTAAAAACGGGCTGGAATCATATTGGATGGCCCAGATGACGCTACTGGGCCTAATTCGAATAGGGCGTAACGGGCCTTGGGTTAGCGGGCTGTAAATGGGCTATATGCGAACAGGCCGTTAACAGGCTTTCCATGGGCCGGCCCGCCACCTTTTGACCAAGTCAAACGGGCCGGCCTTTTCACAAGAATGGGCCTCTGTTGGGCCGTGCCACGTGTCGACGTATCATAGGCGCCTTCTGTCCAATGAGTGGATGACATCTGTCCCAGCGATGAGCCGACACGTGTTTCCTCCAGCCAATGATGATTTTACACGTGGAAAATCCCCATTGGTCAGGGCTGTTAACGGGTTATCGGATCCAAAACCCGACCCGATAGCTTAACGGCATTCCGTTACGGTGGATGCCACGTGTCGGTCACCCTTGACGAAAGCACTTCTGTGACGCGTGATTTATCGTCATGGAAGTGGACACTTCCGTGATGATAATTTTGGTAATGTCATGGAACACTTCTACGATAGCACAGGTATGACTATCTTGATTCTGTCATAAATTTGTCATGGATGTACATGCATGACAAAAAACGCGACCTACTGTGACAAACACGTATCATCACGGAAGTGTATTTTTTTGTAGTGCACTGGGTGTTTTGACTTGCCACTGAGCAAATTTGTATCTTGAGTCGACTAGGTTGTGTCGATTGGATCTTTGAACTAGTGGGGGCACGCTGAGTGCACCCACTGGGTGTAGTCCCCGAGACTATAGTTGACTGCGGGCAGTCGACTGTGGTCTTAGAATCGGAATTTCCTCACTCGGCTTGGGCAGACCACGTCGAGTGGAAGCTGAATCAGTGGGGGCACGCTCAGTGCACCCACTCGGTGTAGTCCCCGAGACCGTGGTCGACTGCGGGCAGTCGACTATGGTCTGAGAACGCTCTCTTTTCTTTCCACTCGGCTTGGGCAGACCACGTCGAGTGGAAACTGGACCAGTGGGGGCATGATACGTCTCCGTCGTATCTATAATTTTTTATTGTTCCATGCCAATATTATTTAACTTCCATATACTTTTGGCAACTTTTTATATTATTTTTGGGACTAACATATTGATCCAGTGCCCAGTGCGAGTTCATGTTTGTTGCATGTTTTATGTTTCGCAGAAACCCCATATCAAACGGAGTCCAAACGGGATAAAGACGGACGGAGAATATTTTTGGAATATTTGGAGAATATGGGAGGAAGAATCAACGCGAGACGGTGCCCGAGGTGGCCACGAGGCAGGGTGGCGCGCCCACCCCCTAGGCACGCCCTGACCCTCGTGGGCCACCCGTAAGGCAGTTGCTGCTCTTCTTCGGCCGCAATAAAGCTAATTTTCAGAGAAAAATCTGGGCGAAGGTTTCAATCCAATCGGAGTTATGGATCTCCATATATATACGAAACGGTGAAAGGCCAGCAGGACAGAACGCAGAAACAGAGAGAGACGGATCCAATCTCGGATGGGCTCTCTCCCCTCCCATGCCATGGAGACCATGGACCAGAGGGGAAACCCTTCTCCCATCTAGGGAGAAGGTCAAGGAAGAAGAAGAAGGAGGGGGGCTCTCTCCCCCTCGCTTTCGGTGGCGCCGGAGTGCCACCAGGGGCCATCATCATCACCGCGATCTACACCAACACCTCCGCCATCTACACCAACACCTCCATCATCTTCACCAACATCTCCATCACCTTCCCCCATCTATCTACAGCGGTCCACTCTCCCGCAAGCCGCTGTACCCTCTACTTGAACATGGTGATTTATGCTTCATATTATTATCCAATGATGTGTTGCCATCCTATGATGTCTGAGTAGATTTTCGTTGTCCTATCGGTGGTTGATGAATTGCTATGATTGATTTAATTTGCTTGTGGTTATGTTGCTGTCCTTTGGTGCCCATCGTATGAGCGCGCGTGTGGATCACACCATAGGGTTAGTTGTATGTTGATAGGACTATGTATTGGAGGGCAAGAGTGACAGAAGCTTCAACCTAGCATAGAAATTGATGCGTATGGAATTTAAGGGGGGCCAATATATCTTAATGCTATGGTTGGGTTTTAACTTAATGAACGTTAGTAGTTGCGGACGCTTGCTAATAGTTCCAATCATAAGTGCATAGAATTCCAAGTCAGGGATGACATGCTAGCAGTGGCCTCTCCCACATAATACTTGCTATCGGTCTAGTAAACTAGTCAATTGCTTAGGGACAATTTCGCAACTCCTACCACCACTTTTCCACACTCGCCATATTTACTTTATTGCTTCTTTACTTAAACAGCCCCTACTTTTTATTTACGTACTCTTTATTATCTTGCAAACCTATCCAACAACACCTACAAAGTACTTCTAGTTTCATACTTGTTCTAGGTAAAGCGAACGTTAAGCGTGCGTAGAGTTGTATCGGTTGTCGATAGAACTTGAGGGAATATTTGTTCTACCTTTAGCTCCTCGTTGGGTTCGACATTCTTACTTATTGAAAGAGGCTACAATTGATCCCCTATACTTGTGGGTTATCAAGACCTTTTTCTGGCGCCGTTGCCGGGGAGTTATAGCGTGGGGTGAATATTCTCGTGTGTGTGCTTGTTTGCTTTATCACTAAGTAATTTTTATTTGCTGTTCTTAGTTGTTTTCTATCCTTAGTTATGGGTAGGAAACGCAAAATACCAAAAAAATTAGTTGTACCTACTGAACCGATGGTTGAAGAACCACTCAAAATCTATCACACTCCTGAAGCTTATTACTTGGATCATCTTCGATCCCTATGTGCTCGTGCTGAAACCCCAACTAGCTTAGTTGAGGGCAGATCTTTAGATGAGCATGCTTGTTATGTTCGACACCGCATATCTGAAAAAGGGAAACTATTACTGGGTCAAATTCATCGTTTGCAATGCTATGCTTGGAATTTATGTGAAATATATGATATTACTTGTTGTTCCGAAGACCCTAAGAAACACCTTCCCTACCAATGTCTGTTTAGTGATAATGGAATCATATCTTCTTATGCTAAGGGTGTTTATAATTACTATGATGTTCAACAAATTGAAGAATTTGTTGCTTTTAAGGGTGCTTATGAAATTGCTTCTTTGATTGAAAAGTATGATGCTACTCTTTACAAGTTTGAAAATTTTGCCATACTTGAATATTGTTATGATAATTATGCTTCTAATGCCTATGTTAAACCATATATTAGGACTCCTCCGCTGTCCAAGAAGATACTAATATTGTGCAGGAGTCTGAAGAAGAAATTGATGAAACTGTGAGCTCATTGGATGAAAAAGATGAGGAGGAGAGCGAAGAACAAAAGGAGGAAGAGCGGATTGATCACCCGTGCCCACCTTCTAATGAGAGTAACTCTTCAACTCATACATTGTTTAATTTCCCTTCGTGCTTACCGAAGGATGACTGCTATGATGACTGTTATGATCCCATTGATTCTCTTGAAATATCCCTTTTTGATGATGCTTGCTATGCTTGTGGCCAAGATGCCAATATGAATTATGCTTATGGAGATGAACTTGCTATAGTTCCTTATGTTAAACATGAAATTGTTGCTATTGCACCCACGCATGATAGTCCTATTATCTTTTTGAATTCTCTGGACTACACTATATCGGAGAAGTTTGCCTTTATTAAGGATTATGTTGATGGGTTGCCTTTTTCCGTTGCACATGATGATTTTGATAGATATAATATGCATGTGCTTCCTGCTCCTACTTGTAATTATTATGAGAGAGGAACTATATCTCCACCTCTCTATGTTTCCAACATGATAAAATTGCAAGAAACTGCTTATACTATGCATTGGCCTTTACTATGTGTGCATGAATTGTTCTTTTATGACTTGCCGATGCATAAGAAGAGAGTTAGACTTCGTCATTGCTTGATATATGTTGCTTTGTGCTCACTACTAAATGCCAAATCATTGCTAATTAAAATTGGCTTTGATACACCTTGGGATCCGGGTGGATTCACTACTTGAGCACTATATGCCTAGCTTAATGGCTTTAAAGAAAGCGCTGCCAGGGAGACAACCCGGAAGTTTTAGAGAGTCATTTATTTCTCTTGAGTGCTTTTATATAGTTTAAAAACAAAAACAATAAAGAGGGGGACCTAAAACTTTTTCAAAAAGGAAAGTGAAAGTGAAAGAGACAAGCATTGTTGAAGTGGGAGCTAGCCTTGAACTTTGTTCATGCTCACGGAAACTTTCTGAATCTTCATTACAGAAAATTTTCAACAAAAATAATTATCCCCTTCTACAATTCCATTGTATTATAAAAATAATGTGCCAAGGTTTGCCTTTAGGATGTTTACAATGCTTGTTGGTTTGTACGGTGCAGGACAGAAACTTTGATTGTAGTGCGCGATTTTTAGTTTTTTACTGGAACGTCAAACGCTTCTGATTCTTTTTGCACTGTCTTTCTATACAAATTTTTTATTTTTCCTAATTTTGGCAGAAGTTTTTGAGTATCATAAGTATGGTGAATGTTCAGATTATTACAGACTGTCCTGTTTAAAACAAATTCTGTTTTTGATGCATAGTTTGCTTGTTTTGATGAAACTATCGATTTATATCAGTGGATTAAGCCATGAAAAAGTTATACTACAGTAGACACAATGCAAAAACAAAATATGAATTGGTTTGCAACGGTACTTAGAGTAGTGATTTGCTTTATTATACTAACGGATCTTACCGAGTTTTCTGTTGAAGTTTTGTGTGGATGAAGTGTTCGATGATCGAGAAGGTCTCGATGTGAGGAGAAGAAGGAGAGGCAAGAGCTCAAGCATGGGGATGCCCAAGGCACCCCAAGTAAATATTCAAGGAGACTCAAGCATCTAAGCTTGGGGATGCCCCGGAAGGCATCCCATCTTTCTTCAACAAGTATCGGTATGTTTTTGGATTCGTTTCGTTCATGCGATATGTGTAAATCTTGGAGCGTCTTTTGCATTTAGTTTTCACTTTTCTTTTATGAACCATGTTGGTATGAGATAGTCCTTGGTTGATTTATATAATTCTCTTTGCACTTCACTTATATCTTTTGAGTATGGCTTTATAGAATGCTTCATGTGCTTCACTTATATCATTTGAAGTTTGGATTGCATGTTTCTCTTCACATAGAAAACCACCATTTGTAGAATGCTCTTTTGCTTCACTTATATTTGTTAGAGCGTGGGCATATCTTTTGTAGAAAGAATTAAACTCTCTTGCTTCACTTATATCTATTTAGAGACATGACAGGAATTGGTCATTCACATGGTTAGTCGTAAAATCCTACATTAAACTTGTAGATCACTGAATATGATATGTTTGATTCCTTGCAATAGTTTTGCAATATAAAGGTGGTGATATTAGAGTCGTGCTAGTTGAGTAATTGTGAAATTGAGAAATACTTGTGTTGAGGTTTGCAAGTCCCGTAGCATGCACGTATGGTGAACCGTTATGTAACGAAGTCGGAGCATGAGGTATTCTTTCATTGCTTTCCTTATGAGTGGCGGTCGGGGACGAGCGATGGTCTTTTCCTACCAATCTATCCCCCTAGGGGCATGCGTAGTAGTACTTTTCTTCGAGGGCTAATAAACTTTTGCAATAAGTATATGAGTTCTTTATGACTAATGTGAGTCCATGGATTATACGCACTCTCACCCTTCCATCATTGCCAGCCTATTCGGTACCATGCATTGCCCTTTCTCACCTCGAGAGTTGGTGCAAACTTCGCCGGTGCATCCAAACCCCGTGATTACGATACGCTCTATCACACATAAGCCCCATTATATCTTCCTCAAAACAGCCACCATACCTACCTATCATGGCATTTCCATAGCCAATCCGAGATATATTGCCATGCAACTTCCATAATCATCATATACATGACTTGAGCATTTATTGTCATATTGCTTTGCATGATCGTAAGATAGCTAGTATGATGTTTTCATGGCTTGTCTGTTTTTTGATGTCATTGCTACGCAAGATCATTGCACATCCCGGTACACTGCCGGAGGCATTCATATAGAGTCATATCTTTGTTCTAGATATCGAGTTGTAATATTGAGTTGTAAGTAAATAAAAGTGTGATGATCATCATTATTAGAGCATTGCCCTAATGAGGAAAGGATGATGGAGACTATGATTCCCCCACAAGTCGGGAGGAGACTCCGGACTTTACAAAAAAAAGAGGCAAAAGAAGCCCAAATAAAAAAAAGAGGCCAAAGAAGCCCACCAAAAAAAGAAAAAAATGAGAGAAAAAGAGAGAAGGGGCAATGTTACTATCCTTTTGCCAAACTTATGCTTCAGAGTAGTACCATGTTCTTCATATAGAGAGTATCTTGAGTTATCACTTTCATATACTAGTGGAAATTTTCATTATAGAACTTGGCTTGTATATTCCGATGACGGGCTTCCTCAAATGCCCGAGGTCTTCATGAGCAAGCAAGTTCGATGCACACCCACTTAGTATCAGTTTGAGCTTTCATACACTTATAGCTCTAGTGCATCCGTTGCATGGCAATCCCTACTCCTCGCATTGACATCAATTGATGGGCATCTCCATAGCCCATTGATTAGCTGCGTCGATGTAAGACTTTCTTCCTTTTTGTCTTCTCCACACAACCTCCATCATCACATGCTATTCCACCTATAGTGCTATATCCATGGCTTGCGCTCATGTATTGCGTGAGGGTTGAAAAGGCTGAAGTGCGTTAAAAAGTATGAACCAATTGCTCGGCTTGTCATCGGGGTTGTGCATGGTGAAGATGGAGCATACCCAGACTATATGATTTTGTAGGGATGAGCTTTCTTTGGCTAAGTTATTTTGATAAGACATAATTGCTTGGTTAGTATGCTTGAAGTATTATTGTTTTTATGTCAAATGATAGACTATTTCTTTGAATCACTCATGTCTTAATATTCATCCCATGATTAGATCTGATCAAGATTATGCTAGGTAGCATTCCACATCAAAAATTATCTTTTTTATCATTTACCTACTAGAGGACGAGCAGGAATTAAGCTTGGGGATGTTGATACGTCTCCGTCGTATCTATAATTTTTGATTGTTCCATGCCAATATTATTTAACTTCCATATACTTTTGGCAACTATTTATATTATTTTTGGGACTAACATATTGATCCAGTGCCCAGTGCCAGTTCCTGTTTGTTGCATGTTTTATGTTTCGCAGAAACCCCATATCAAACGGAGTCCAAACGGGATAAAAACAGATGGAGAATATTTTTGGAATATTTGGAGAATATGGGAGGAAGAATCAACGCGAGACGGTGCCCGAGGTGGCCACGAGGCAGGGGGCGCCCACCCCCTGGGCGCGCCCCTGACCCTCGTGGGACACCCGTAAGGCGGTTGCTGCTCTTCTTCGGCCGCAAGAAAGCTAATTTTCAGAGAAAAATCTGGGCGAAGGTTTCAATCCAATCGGAGTTACGGATCTCCATATATATATGAAACGTTGAAAGGGCAGCAGGACAGAATGCAGAAACAGAGAGAGACAGAGAAACAGATCCAATCTAGGAGGGGCTCTCGCCCCTCCCACGCCATGGAGACCATGGACCAGAGGGGAAACCCTTCTCCCATCTAGGGAGAAGGTCAAGGAAGAAGAAGAAGGAGGGGGGCTCTCTCCCCCTTGCTTCCGGTGGCGCCGGAGTGCCACCGGGGGCCATCATCATCACCGCGATCTACACCAACACCTCCGCCATCTACACCAACACCTCCATCATCTTCACCAACATCTCCATCACCTTCCCCCATCTATCTACAGCGGTCCACTCTCCCGCAAGCCGCTGTACCCTCTACTTGAACATGGTGCTTTATGCTTCATATTATTATCCAATGATGTGTTGCCATCCTATGATGTCTGAGTAGATTTTCGTTGTCCTATCGGTGGTTGATGAATTGCTATGATTGATTTAATTTGCTTGTGGTTATGTTGCTGTCCTTTGGTGCCCATCATATGAGCGCGCGTGTGGATCACACCATAGGGTTAGTTGTATGTTGATAGGACTATGTATTGGAGGGCAAGAGTGACAGAAGCTTCAACCTAGCATAGAAATTGATGCATACGGAATTGAAGGGGGACCAATATATCTTAATGCTATGGTTGGGTTTTACCTTAATGAACGTTAGTAGTTGCAGACACTTGCTAATAGTTCCAATCATAAGTGCATAGAATTCCAAGTCAGGGATGACATGCTAGCAGTGGCCTCTCCCACATAATACTTGCTATCGGTCTAGTAAACTAGTCAATTGCTTAGGGACAATTTCGCAACTCCTACCACCACTTTTCCACACTCGCCATATTTACTTTATTGCTTCTTTACTTAAACAGCCCCTACTTTTTATTTACGTACTCTTTATTATCTTGCAAACCTATCCAACAACACCTACAAAGTACTTCTAGTTTCATACTTGTTCTAGGTAAAGCGAACGTTAAGCGTGCGTAAAGTTGTATCGGCGGTCGATAGAACTTGAGGGAATATTTGTTCTACCTTTAGCTCCTTGTTGGGTTCGACACTCTTACTTATCGAAAGAGGCTACAATTGATCCCCTATACATGTGGGTTATTAGGGCACGGTAAGTGCACCCACTGGGTGTAGTCCCCGAGACTACTGTTGAATGTTTGATTCGGCTGTAGTCTTAGAACTTGTTGAATTTATCAGACTATTGTTCTAAAGTGACCAATCCCTCCATCCGTCGATTGAACATCTTTTGATTATAGAAATCTTGTGAACTTGGAGCTCGTTTCGCCGACCTGGAGAAGAAGCAGATTCAGCTCAACCTTGATCTGGAGCTGGCCAAGACAAATCTGCAGAAGGCCAAGGATGAGGCCACTAGTAAGAAGAAACTTGTCGACTGATTTGTTTCTGAATCTGTATGTTATTTGTCCTTTCTGAACCGAGTGTTTTTTCTTCCAGAGACTCTGAACCAAGCTTTGGCCAAGAAGGATCAAGACCTTGCAGCCGCACAGAAAACAGCTGATGAGAAAGCTGCCCTTGGTGACCAGAAGCTGGCTTCAGTCGGCAAGCTGGAGGAAGAGAATGCTAAGCTGAAAACTTCTCTTGATGAGGACAACAAGGAGGCAACTCGTCTGAAGAAGGACAAGAAGAACCTGACTGAAAAGATGGAAGGCATTGCTCGCAAGCGAAATGATCTGGAAGACTATCTGGGAGGCCTTGCCAAGAAGATGTTCGTCATGCTTGAAGGTATTTTCTTCGGCCCGACTGACTTGTTACCGTCGACTCCTCATATAACCACTAACTCATCTTTGAATTATGCGTGTAGAATTTTGCCAGAACTTCGAGGAAGAGACTGGGCGAGTTGAGACAAGCTTGGACCCCCATCCTCTCTCCTATAAAGGACGAAGCTGCTATGAACGTGCTCCGACTGGAATACCGTGTCGCTGGTGTCGTCGACTACCTTGCTCGACTGAAGGTTGCGGTGTCACGGATCGACACAGCACTCTGGCCAAGGGCGACGCTCCAGAATGACCTCGAGTTTCTGATGACTCGACTTAATGAGGTTCCCGGTCGAGTGCAAGAATGGAAGAAGTCTTCTGCTCGGTGTGGCGCTGATGTGGCTCTGTCCTTGGTTCGTGTCCACTGCAAGGAAGCGCGAGAAGAGAAGCTGGCGGCGATCAAGGTTGCCAATACCAAGAAGCACGACTTCCAATCTTTCATGGAAACCTTTATCGCTGCTGCCACTCGGATTGCTGACGGAATCGACCTGGACGAGTTCGTCGAGCCTGCTAGCCCTCCTCCTGCAGAGTGAACAAACTTTTATGCCTCACCTTAAATTTTCCTCGGAATGCCGAGTGGTTTTGTAACCGTTAAACTCCTGCGGGCTGGATGCCCGAGTACTTTAATCCGTGGTCCGGAACCTTAGGGTTTATCTGAACTTGGTTTATCTTTGAATATGCTTCTGTTTGCCTTCGAGTGGAACCTGTTCTTCACTCGGAATAATATTTATACTTAAGATGCAGCTCTGAGGAGAAGGTCACAGTCGACCTGCACCTCATCGTCCTTGCGGATGAGGATGGAGCACACGTTGTATTCGTGGCGCAGCTCCGAAGAGAAGGTTGCAGTCGACCTGCACCTCGTCGTCCTTGCAGATGAGGATGGAGTGCACGTTGTATTTGTGGCGCAGCTCCGAAGAGAAGGTTGTAGTCGACCTGCACCTCGTCGTCCTTGCGGATGAGGATGGAGCGTACGTTGTATTTGTGGCGCAGCTCCGAAGAGAAGGTTGTAGTCGACCTGTACCTCGTCGTCCTTGCGGATGAGGATGGAGCGCACATTGTATTTGTGGCGCAGCTCCGAAGAGAATGTTGCAGTCGACCTGTACCTCGTCGTCCTTGCGGATGAGGATGGAGCGCACGTTGTATTTGTGGCGCAGCTCCGAAGAGAAGGTTGCAGTCGACCTGCACCTCGTCGTCCTTGCGGATGGGGATGTGCTTCAAACTTAGGTGAGTACTGGACTGCAGCTAAGCCCCCGAGTGTGAGAGTTGCTCACCACTCGGTAGGATTTTTCAAACTTAGGCAGTACTGGACTGTAGCTAAGCCCCCGAGTGTGAGTGTTGCTCACCACTCGGTAGGATTTTTTAAACTTAGGCGGGTACTGGACTGCAGCTAAGCCCCCGAGTGTGAGGGTTGCTCACCACTCGGTAGGATTTTTTAAACTTAGGCGAGTACTGGACTACAGCTAAGCCCCCGAGTGAGAGGGTTGCTCACCATTCAGTAGGATTTTCTAAACTTAGGCGAGTACTGGGCTGCAGCTAAGCCCCCGAGTGAGAGGTTTGCTCACCACTCGGTAGGATTTTTCAAACTTAGGCGAGTACTGGACTGCAACTAAGCCCTCGAGTGAGAGGCCTTCTCACCACTCGGTAGGATTTTTTAAACTTAGGCGAGTACTGGACTACAGCTAAGCCCCCGAGTGAGAGGCTTGCTCATCACTCGGTAGGATTTTTTTAAACTTAGGCGAAGCAGATTCGCATCTAAGGCACCCACTTGGGGATTTGAAACATACAAAAAAGAAGCAGCAATCCTTTAGGAGACTATAAAACTCTGTCTTTGATAATCAAACTAGAAGTTATTCTTATTACATCTCAACAGTCTGAATTCTTAAGTGTAAAAGGGGCGGAGCAGCTCCGCATTCCAAGCGCGTGGCTCGTCTTTCTTGTGCTTGACGTTGTAAAGGTGGTATGCTCCGTTGTGGAGCACTCTGGTGACAATGAAGGGGCCTTCCCAAGCAGGAGCAAGCTTGTGTGGTTTCTACTGATCCACTCGAAGAACCAAGTCTCCCTCTTGAAATGCTCGACCCCTCACGTTTCTGGCGTGGAATCGACGCAGGTCTTGCTGATAGATGGTCGACAGGATCAGGGCCATCTCTCTTTCCTCTTCTAGGAGATCAACTGCATCTTGCCGTGCCTGTTCTGCTTCATCTTCTGAGAAAATCTCGACTCAGGGTGCATTGTGAAGCAAGTCACTCGAAAGTACAGCCTCAGCTCCATAGACCAAGAAGAATGGAGTTCGGCCAGTCGACCGATTGGGAGTTGTCCTCAATCCCCAAAGCACTGATGGAAGTTCATCGACCCAGGCGCCTGCTGCATGCTTGAGATCACGCATCGGTCGGGGTTTCAGTCCTTTGAGAATCAATCTGTTTGCTCTTTCAGCTTGTCCATTCGACTGGGGGTGGGCAACTAAAGCATAGTCGACTTGAGTGCCTTGGGAAGCGCAGAAGGCTCTGAACTCATCAGAGTCGAAATTCGACCCATTGTCAGTGATGATGCTATGGGGAACACCATATCTGAATGTTAACTCTCTGATGAAGCTGACAGCAGTACTAGCTTCAAGATTTTTGATAGGCTTGGCTTCAATCCATTTGGTGAACTTGTCGACTGCCACGAGCACATGAGTGAAGCCGCTTCTGTTGGGAATCGTAGCATAATTTTAAAAAAATTCCTACGTTCACCAAGATGCATCTATGGAGTGTACTAGCAACGAGGGGAAGGGAGTGCATCTACGTACCCTTGTAGATCGCGAGCGGAAGCGTTCCAATGAACGTGGATGACGGAGTCGTACTCGCCGTGATCCAAATCACCGATGACCGAGTGCCGAACGGACGGCACCTCCGCGTTCAACACACGTACGGTGCAGCGACGTCTCCTCCTTCTTGATCCAGCAAGGGGGAAGGAGAGGTTGATGGAGATCCAGCAGCACGACGGCGTGGTGGTGGATGTAGCGGGTCTCGTGCAGGGCTTCGCCGAGCTACTACGAGAGATAGAGAGAGGTGTTGCAGGGGAGGAGGGAGGCGCCCAAAGCTGTTGTGTGCTGCCCTCCCTCCCCCCCCCCCTTTATATAGGCCCCTGGGGGGGTGCGCCAGCCCTGGAGATGAGATCCAGGGGGGGGGGGGGCGGCGGCCACAAAGGGGGGAAGGGGTGCCTTGCCCCCCAAGGCAAGGGGGAACTCCCCCCCTAGGGTTCCCAACCCTAGGGGCATGGGGGGAGGCCCAAGGGGGGCGCCCCAGCCCACTAGGGGCTGGTTCCCTTCCACTTTCAGCCCACGGGGCCCTCCGGGACAGGTGGCCCCACCCGGTGGACCCCCGGGACCCTTCCGGTGGTCCCGGTACAATACCGATAACCCCCGAAACTTTCCCGGTGGCCGAAACTGGACTTCCTATATATAATTCTTCACCTCCGGACCATTCCGGAACCTCTCGTGACGTCTGGGATCTCATCCGGGACTCTGAACAACTTTCGGGTTTCCGCATACATATATCTCTACAACCCTAGCGTCACCGGACCTTAAGTGTGTAGACCCTACGGGTTCGGGAGACATGCAGACATGACCGAGACGCCTCTCTGGTCAATAACCAACAGCGGGATCTGGATACCCATGTTGGCTCCCACATGCTCCACGATGATCTCATCGGATGAACCACGGTGTCGAGGATTCAATCAATCCGTATGCAATTCCCTTCGTCAATCGGTATGTTACTTGCCCGAGATTCGATCGTCGGTATCCCAATACCTTGTTCAATCTCGTTACCGGCAAGTCTCTTTACTCGTACCGCAATGCATGATCCCGTGACTAACGCCTTAGTCACATTGAGCTCATTATGATGATGCATTACCGAGTGGGCCCAGAGATACCTCTCCGTCACACGGAGCGACAAATCCCAGTCTCGATCCGTGCCAACCCAACAGACACTTTCGGAGATACCCGTAATGCACCTTTATAGTCACCCAGTTACGTTGTGACGTTTGGCACACCCAAAGCACTCCTACGGTATCCGGGAGTTGCACGATCTCATGGTCTAAGGAAAAGATACTTGACATTGGAAAAGCTCTAGCAAACGAAACTACACGATCTTTTATGCTATGCTTAAGTTGGGTCTTGTCCATCACATCATTCTCCTAATGATGTGATCCCGTTATCAATGACATCCAATGTCCATAGCCAGGAAACCATGACTATCTGTTGATCAACGAGCTAGTCAACTAGAGGCTTACTAGGGACACTTTGTGGTCTATGTATTCACACATGTATTACGATTTCCGGACAATGCAATTATAGCATGAATAATAGACAATTACCATGAACAAAGAAATATAATAATAACCATTTATTATTGCCTCTAGGGCATATTTCCAACAGCTTCTACCGGTCCTCAGAGGTCCAACCATATCCAATCCCCAAACAGCAAAGGGATAGATGAGTGGAATGGTCTTCAGGGCTGATGCAGGCTTGTGAGACATGTTGGAGTAAAACTGGCAACCTTCACATTTGTCGACTATTTCTTTCGCCATTTCATTTGCTCGTGGCCAGTAAAATCCCGCTCGGTATGCTTTGGCCACAATGGTCCGAGAGGACGCATGGTGACCACAGGTCCCCGAGTGGATGTCGTTGAGGATCACTCGACCTTCTTCTGGTGTTATGCATTTCTGGCTGACTCCAGTTACACTTTCTCTGAACAGTTGTCCTCTTATCATAGTAAAGGCTTTGGATCGACGGACGATCTGTCGAGCCTCTTCTTCATCGTCTGGGAGCTCCTTCCTCAGAATGTATGCGATGTACGGCACTATCCAGTCGGGAGTGATGACCAAAACCTCCATGATCAAGTCGACCACGGCTGGGACTTCGACTTCAGTCGGATCGGTGGCACTCTTTGGTTGTGGGGGATCTTCAGTGAAAGGATCTTCCTGAACTGAAGGTGTATGAATATGCTCCAAAAACACATTGCTGGGAATGGCCTCCCTTTTGGAACCTATCTTTGCCAAATCATCAGTTGCTTGATTTTTCAGCCGGGGTATGTGATGGAGCTCTAACCCTTCAAACTTCTTCTCTAACTTTCTCACTGCGTTACAATAACCAGTCATGGCTGGGCTTCTGACGTCCCACTCCTTCATTACTTGATTAACCACCAAATCCAAGTCGCCGTAGACCATGAGACGATGGACGCCGAGTGAAATGGCCATACGCAACCCGTACAGAAGTGCTTCATATTCAGCTTCGTTGTTGGAGGAGTCAAAATGAATCTGGAGAACATAGCTGAGTTTGTCGCCTCGGGGGATACTAATACCACCCCAACACCGGAACCATTCAGCATCTTGGATCCATCGAAGAACATGGTCCAATGCTCTAAGTGAATCTGAGTCGGCAGTTGCTGTTCGACCCACTCGGCAAGGAAATCTACTATTGCTTAGGACTTGATAGCTTTCTTTGCCTCAAACTTGATATCCAAGGGAAGGAGTTCAATCGCCCACTTTGCCACTCGACCAATTGCATCTCTGTTGTTCAGGATCTCTGACAATGGTGCATCGCTGACGACTGTAATGAGAAATAGTGTGCAACCTTCTTCGTGGTCATGTAAATCCCATAAACAAGCTTCTGTTAATGTGGATATCTTTCCTTGGATGGGGTCAGAACTTCAGAAACAAAGTATACTGGGCGCTGAACTTTATAGGCTTTTCCTTCTTCTTCTCGCTCAACCGTAAGTATTGTACTGACAACTTGTCTAGTGGCTGCAATATAAAGCAGTAAAGGCTCTTTGCTGATTGGGGCAGCGAGCACCGGCTGGGTGGAAAGCAAGGCTTTGAGTTCCGCAAACGTTGCATCAGCTTCAGGAGTCCACTCGAACTTATCAAATTTCTTCATCAGTCGGTAAAGAGGCAATGCCTTTTCACCGAGGCGAGAAATGAATCGACTCAAGGTGGCCAAACAACCAGTAAGCTTCTGGACATCATGCACACGCACGGGGCGTTTCATCTGGAGTATAGCACCAACTTTCTCTGGGTTAGCGTCGATCCTTCGTTCGGAAACTAGGAAGTCGAGTAACTTTTCGCCAGGAACTCCGAATGTGCACTTTGATGGATTAAGCTTGATATCATACCTTCTGAGGTTGGCAAAGGTTTCAGCAAGGTCAGCCAGCAGGTTGGAACCCTTACGTGACTTGACTATAATGTCATCCATGTAGGCTTCCACATTCCGACTGATTTGAGTGAGCAGACACTTCTGAATCATCCTCATGAATGTGGCTCCGGCATTCTTTAGGCCGAATGGCATGGTGACATAACCGAAGCATCCGAATAGAGTGATGAAAGCCGTTTCTATCTCATCGGGTCCATATAGTCGGATCTGATGATACCTAGAATAGGCATCCAGAAAAGACAATCGCTCACACCCCGCAGTCGAGTCGACAATTTGGTCGATGCGGGGGAGAGGAAAATGATCTTTTGGGCAGGCCCGGTTGATATGCTTGAAGTCAATGCACATGCGAAGTGAGTCGTCCTTCTTGGGGACCATGACAACATTGGCGAGCCACTCGGAGTGGTAAATCTCTTGGATGAACTCAGCTGCCAGGAGCCGAGCCCCTTCCTCACCAATTGCTTTTCTCTTCTGTACGGTGAACCGTCGAAGATGTTCCTTGACTGGTTTTACTTTTGGGTCGACTCTCAAACGATGCTCAGCCAGTCCCCTGGGTACACCCGGCATGTCAGAAGGCCTCCATGCAAAGATGTCCCAGTTCTCACGGGGGAACTGGATGAGCGCTTCTTCCTATTTGCTGTCGAGTAATGTTGAGATATTAGTAGGAGCAGCATTAGGATCGGTCAGGTGAATATGATTCGGCTTGGTTTCACTGGACGACTGAAATGCAGAACCTGTGGCAGGCTTCTTGGAACGTAGCAAATCACTCGGATCTGCATTCTTCTCGTATTCTTGCATTTCAACTGCTGCCATTTGTGCATCAGCAATTTTTGAGCCCTTCTGGAAGCACTCTTCTGCTTTCTGCCGATTGCCAATGATGGTGATCACTCCTCTCGGACCAGGCATTTTCAATTTGAGGTACACGTAACATGGTCGAGCCATGAAACGTGCATAGGCAGGCCTACCCAGAATAGCATGATAAGCACTCTGGAAATCCACTACTTCAAATGTCAACTTTTCCTTGCGGTAATTCTTGGAATCACCGAAAACCACATCAAGGGCGATCTGGCCGAGTGATTCAGCCTTCTTGCCAGGTATAACGCCATGAAAACTCATATTACTTTCACTAAGCTTGGACATCGGAATGCCCATTCCTTTCAAGGTTTCAGCATAAAGGATATTCAGGCCGCTACCACCATCCATCAGCACTTTAGTCAGTCGAGTGCCTTCAACAACTGGGTCGACCACCAACGCTTGCCTCCCAGGGGTGGCTATACGTGTTGGATGGTCAAACTGGTTGAATGTGATGGCAGTCTGGGACCACTTCAAATAACTTGGTGTTGCCGGAGGAACCATGTTCACTTCTCGGTTGATAACTTTCAGTCGACTTTTGCTCTCAACATCAGCAAAAATCATCAGAGTGGAATTGACATTGGGAAAACCATCGTCATCTTCTTCCTTATCCTCATCTTTGTCCAATTCCTTTTCCTTCTCACTGGGTTGCTTTTCTCGGAACTACTGTATCAGAACTCGACACTGTCGAGTGGTATGTTTAGGATAAATCAGATTACCCTCTTCATCCTTCTTGATGTGAATGTGACATGGCAAATCCAACACGTCATTTCCGTCTTGATCTTTCACTTTCTTGGGGTTCCAGGGCCCTTTGGGCTTCCCCTTGAACTTTCCTTGAGCCACAACCAAAGCTTCACCAGGAGCCGCTGGTTCGGCCTTGCGTTTCTGTTTCCGACTGGAATTCCCTCCTCCGGTTTCCTGGGCGACTGTTTTGTGCTTGCCACTCCGGAGTCGGTCTTCCTCTTCGCCATTAGCATATTTGGTGGCAATCTCCATCATCCGAGTCAGGGACATATCCCCTGTCCGGCCGAACTTCAGATTCAACTCTCAATTCTTAACGCCTTCTTTGAAGGCACAAACTGCTTGGTGATCTGACACATTCTCCACTGTATCGTGCAACGTGATCCATCTCTGGATATAATCTCTTAGGGTCTCATTCGGTTTTTGCATGCAGGACTGCAATTCTGTTAACCCTGCCGGCCGTTTGCAGGTACCTTCAAAAGTTCTAACAAACACTCGGGCGAGCTCTTCCCAACTGTATATACTGCCAGGCGCTAACTGAGTCAACCATGCTCTGGCTGAGCCTTCCAACATAAGAGGAAGGTGCTTCATGGCCACTTCATCATTGCCGCCACCGATCTATACAGCCACTCGGTAATCCTCAAGCCAAGTGTCAGGCTTGGACTCACCAGTGAACTTACTGACTCCAGTCGCCAACCTGAAGTTGGAAGGAATCACCGCAGCCCTGATGGCTCTGCTGAAGAACTCTGGACCTGAAACATGCACTCTGCTGCCAGTCGGGTGATCTCTGTCATGACCCTCTCTGTGTGCTCTGTTCCTGTCAACCAGACCTTGAACGAGAATTGATCTCGCATCAAAGCCCGGCTCCCTGGGGTCGACTGGAATTCTTCGCCCACCACTGTGAGGGCGTCTATCATCGTGCTGCCGAGGCACATATGACCCACTCCTCGGAGGAGGTGTGGGCACTCGACGACGGTCATCGTGGTCGAGTCAGTGATCATACTACTCGCGGTTTCTGTACTGATCCTGTCGGTGCCCACGTCCCTCACGCCGCGGAGGCGATCTTGGGCTGTGAGCCGACTGGACTGTGTCTGCCATCACAGATCCGCTATGAATCCTATTCCGCGACTGAGATACTGCTGTGTTTTGCTCGCCGGCTGCCCGGAGCAAAGCCCGGATCTGCATCAAACCCCTGGCAGCTTCTGACTGGGAAGGCTGAATTGACTCTGCTATTCGGGCCGCTGCTGTGAGATTTTGGATTGGAGTGCGGTATACCTGAGTTTGAGGGGGGAAAAGTTGCCGTCGACTGGATTCAGGGATCCGCTGCCGAGCACGATCGTCGAGTGCGTGCTGGAGGTTCTCCAGTCGAGTGCGCTCAGCCAAGTTGGCCAGGCGCGCCTCCTCCAAGGCCCGGGCCTCGGGGGTTTCTCCAATGATAGGAGTGTGAAGTGCATCCATATTGCGGCGGCGAAGCTCTTCCCTCTGCTGTGAAGAAAGGGGCTCGGGGCGGTATTCCTCGTGAGCGCGCGACGGATAGCTGCCGCCATCGCCACCGTCGTTGCGGGGGAAGCCAGGAGGACTGCGTGGTCCGTTAACCATCAAGACTTCCACCGCGGGATCGCTGCTGTCGCACTCGGATGCAGTCTCGACGGAGCCGGTCGAACATGCCATAGAGAGTTTCGTCGGGCTCGATTGCCGCGACTTGTGGGGTAGCCGACTGACGGGCCACCGCGTGTCTCACCCACCGTTGGAGCCGCGACCGACCGGAACGCTTGCGCCGGCGAACAGCGGGGAGCGAGGACACCACAAGAGCCGACCGATACTGGGTCGACGGCTGCCGGAGAAGGATACCGCGGACGCACGCGTGAAAGTGTGTAGCCCCGCGAACGGGGAGCGCCTCGACGTCGAGTGGAGCCTCTTGAAGCCAGGCGGAGTCGTCAGCGATGAAGACGAGCGTGCCGAGACAGATCTCGTGGCCCTCAGCTAATCCACCACCGGGAACTATGATGATGGGAATCGGAAAAATCGCAACTTCACCAGAAAGTCGCTAAGACACCTGCCCCAAGGTGGGCACCAACTGTTGTGGATCTAAGACTGACAGTAGAATGGGGGGTAGGCATGAGGTGGCAAGATCCTAGCTATGGCGAAGTTGTACACACGAGTTTTACGAGTTCGGGCCCTTTGCAGAGGAAGTAATAGCCCTACGTCTCGGAGCCCGGAGGCGGTCGACTGAATTATGCATGTGTGTGTGTGTGTTACAGGGGGTGCAAACCCTTATGCTAGTGGAGGGGGTGGCTTATATAGAGTGCGCCAGGACCCCAGCCAGCCCACGTTACAAGGAGTTCAATGTACATAAAGAGGGAGCGTTACAGGTAACCTTCATAATAAAGTGATATAAATGATCATTAAGTCTATGAGTAATGCCTGACCGTTGCTATGCAGAGTGACTTTGGATCTTGTGTCTGTCGAGTGGTTTCTGTTACGGTCGAGTGACATCGAATCTTCCGAGTGGAATGCTGCTGGTTGAGTGGATGCTGTTATCCTTTGAATACTTCTGACTTTAGGGAGATGTCCTAGGGGAGGGTGCCTAGGTCAGGCCTATGACCTTACCCTAGGTACATAGCTTCATCAGTATCTCACTTGGTATTGAGCGACCAGATTTTCTGGTGGTGTTTTAGTCAGACTCATTGACAATTATGTCTTGATTCTTCTCTAGTATCTTGACCGTTCAGCTTATGAACATTTAGTTATGGAGATAAAGCATCTATTAGTTAGCAGAGAGTTTATTCCGATGAAAATTTCAAGAGATCAAAATAGAGTTGCTGATTGTCTGTTGAACTACGGGAGATTAGAGTGTAGCACAGCTTGTTGGCTACAGAATTTCCCCCTTGTATTGTTGAGTTTCTGCCAGCTGATTGTAACTCTTATCACATGGAATATAAACTCTTTTGTTAGAAGGGAGAGGAAGGATTGGTGGAATCATTGATTGTATTGCTTGAGCCTCGTCGGCATATATATAGGAGGACAATGACCAACTTGGAGTACAAGACAAGGTAGGGCCAAATCCTAGTCTATCATATACTTCCTAATAATCATATACTCAACATCCCCCTGCAGTCACAACGGTAGCGACACAGACGGTGAGACTGCAGAAGAATTCAAAGGCAAGATGACAAACACCCCCCCCCCCACAATCGTAACGGTCGATGCATCGTTCAGTCATGGCTGGAGTGGAAACTGATGAGGTTGCTCAAGCAAGGCGGTAGCCCTTTGTGCCGTTTGTCGAAGTAGCCAAGAGCATAGGTGGTGCAGCCGTGGTCGAGGTTGCCGTGCGAAGAATTCTGTGGTCGATGTCGAGTCGGGGTAGCCAGTGTCGAGGAAGTCATCGTGGAGCCACGGGCGCAAGGAGGTGCCGAGTTAGTCATGGGCGCGGTGGTGTCGAAGTAGTGGTGCGCCGGGTAGAGGATGGTGTTGACGAGGCATCGCGCCAGGTTTGCCAAACCCGAGGACACGTCGTAGACGAAGGCACGCATCGGTGTCGCCATCACCGGGCATGCGTAGACGGACGAAGGCGAAGTTGATGAAGCGTCGAACCAGGCTTGCCAGGCCCGGGGACACGTCGTGGACAAAGGCACGCATCAGTGTTCCAGCACCGGGCATGCGTAGACTGGGACCCGCACGAGTTGTACGCCATGACGGAGAAGTCGGAGAGGCCAACAGAGAAGGACTCGACGACGGTTGCGGCACCAATCAGCGCGGGGCCGATGTCGCCCGCGGTTGTCAGAGTAGATGAAGTGGTCGGGGTAGATGACGGTGATACTAGCGACGGGCTGGTGCTGGAGGAAGACGAAGAAGATGGATGGGCGGCGGCTATGAGGGTAACAGTGGCGGCGGCCGAAGAAGAGCGGCGCCGGCGGCCTAACAACGGCTAGGTTAGGAGCGCGGCAGCGATGCTCGAAGTAGGTGATAACCCACAAGTATAGGGGATCGTTTGTAGCCTTCTTCGATAAATAAGAGTGTCGAACCCAACGAGGAGCTAAAGGTAGAACAAATATTCCCTCAAGTTCTATCGACCACCGATACAACTCTACGCACACTTGACGTTTGCTTTACCTAAAACAAGTATGAAACTATTTTGCAAGAATAAAACTACGAGTACTTTGCGAGAATAAAACTACGAATAAATTGCAAGATAATAAAAGTGGATAGCTTTTGTCAACAAGAAAGTCATTTGTCCCTACGCAATCGATAACAAGTACCGGTAATCATTCTTGCAATTCTATATGAGGGAGAGGCATGAGCTAACATACTTTCTCTACTTGGATCATATGCACTTTTGATTGGAACTCTAGCAAGCATCCACAACTACTAAAGATCATTAAGGTCGTGAAATCCAACCATAGCATTAAGTATCAAGTCCTCTTTATCCCGTACGCAACAACCCACCTACTCGGGTTTAAGCTGATGTCACTCTCGCAACCCACCATAAGCGAATTGTGAATGTACTGCAACACCCTACAGCGAGGACCCCTCACGTTTGCGCGAGATGGAGGGCACTGTAGGACAACACCATAAATAAAATATACAATCATACCAACCAAGATCACGATTAACCCATAGGACAAAACGGATCTACTCAAACATCATAGGATAGCCAAATATCATTGGGAAATAATATATGGAGTTGAGCACCATGTTTAAGTAGAGATTACATCGGGGAGAAGAGAGGTTACACCGCTGCATAAAGGGGGAGAGTTGGTGTTGACAGTAGAAAGATTGTTGATGTAGATCGCCGTCACGATCCTAGCCCCGACAGCGTTCCGGCGCCACTGGGAGAGAGGGCGGAGAGTCCTCCTCATCCTTCTTCTTCTTCCTTGGCCTCCCCCCTAGATGGGAGGAGAGTTCCCCCTCTGGTCCATGGCCTCCATGGCGGCGGAGGGGCGGGAGCCCCTCCGAGATTGGATCTCCCTCTCTGTTCTCTTCTGTTTCGCGCTCCCAGATCTGGCCCTTCACGGTTTCTTAAATTCCTGGAGATCCGTAACTCTGATTGCCCTGAAATTTTTACATGATTTTTTCGATAAATTATCTTTGTTGCGCCATAAGAAGGGCCTCAACCGCCTTACGAGGAGGGCATAAGACACCTAGGTGTGCCTGGCACCCCCTGGCGCGCCCTGGTGTATCTTGGGTGCTATGGGCCCCCGTTTGCGTTGATTCCACGTCCCAAAAATCACATATATTCCAAAATAATTCTCCATAAAGTTTTATCGCGTTTGGACTTCGTTTGATATGGATTTTCTGTGAAACAAAAAACATGCAACAAACAAGAACTGGCACTGGGCACTGGATCAATATGTTAGTCCAAAGAAATCATATAAAATGTGGCAAATAGTATGTGAAAGTTGTATAATATTGGCATGAAACAATCAAAAATTATAGATACGACGGGGATGTACCAGCATCCCCTAGCTTAATTCCTGCTCGTCCTCGAGTAGGTAAATGATAAAAAAGATAATTTTTGATGTGGAATACTACCTAGCATAAACTTGATCATATGTCTAATCATGGCATGAATATTAAGACACAAGTGATTCAAAGCGATAGTCTATAGTTTGGCATAAAGACATCAATACTCGAGCATCCCAACAAACAATCATGTCTTTCAAAATATCAAATGCTAAAGAACGTTATCCCTACAAAATCATATAGCCTTGTCATGCTCTGTCTTCTTAACACAAATAAATTGGTTCATACTTTCTAACGCGCTTCAGCTTTTTCAACCCTCATGCAATACATGAGCGCAAGACATGGATATAGCACTACGGGTGGAATAGAGTATGATGATAGGGGTAAATATAGAGAAGACAAAAAGGTAAGAAAGTCTCACATCAACATGGCTAACCAACGGGCTATGGAGATGCCCATCAATTGATATCAATGCGAGGAGTAGGGATTGCTATGCAACGAATGCACTAAGAGCTATAAGTGTATGAAAGCTCAACATGAAAAAACTAAGTGGGTGTGCATCTAACTCTATAGTGAAAAATTCCCACTACTATATGAAAGTGACAACATATGAGACTATCTATATGAAAAATATGGTGCTACTTTGAAGCACAAGTGTGGAATTAGCATGCCCCTTCTCTCTTTGTTTTTTTTTTCATTATTTTTTCTCTTTTATATATTTTTCTCTCATTGTCCGGAGTCTCATCCCGACTTGTGGGGGAATCATAGTCTCCATCATCCTTTCCTCACTGGGGCAATGCTCTAAAAATGAATAATTGATGATCATCACACTTCTATTTACTTACAACTCGATACCTATAACAAAGTATGACTCTATATGAATGCCTCTGGCAATACCAGGATGTGCAATGATCTAGTATAACAACGATATAAAAAAATGGACAAGGCATGGAAATATCATGCTAGCTATCTTACGATCATGCAAAACAATATAACAATGAATGCTCAAGTCATCAAAACGGAAGTGGTGGAAGTTGCTTGGCAATATATCTCGGAATGGCTATGGAGAAGCCATAATAGGTAGGTATGGTGGCTGTTTTGAGGAAGATATAATAAGGCTTATGTGTGATAGAGCGTATCATATCACGGGTTTGGATGCACCGGCATAGTTTGCACCGATTCTCGAGGTGAGAAAGGGCAATGCACGGTACCTTAGAGGCTAGCAAATTGCGAAAAGGTAAGAGTGCGTATATTCCATGGACTCACATTAGTCATAAAGAACTCATATACTTATTGCAAAAGTCTATTAGCCCTCGAAGCAAAGTAGTACTAAGCATGCTCCTAGGGGGAGGTTGGTAGGAGTTAACCATCGCGCGCCCCCGACCTTCACACAAAGATAGACAATCAAGGATAAATCATGCTCCAACTTCCCGGTATAATGAGAGACTATACGTGTATGCTTCGGGAATCACAAACCTTAACACCAATATCTTACTAAACACGATCATCCACTAGTACCTCCCACATATTATCATCTCTATATCGCAAAACAATTGCAAGGAATCAAACATATCATATTTAGTGATCCATAAGTTTTATGTAGGATTTTATGACTAACCATGCAAATGACCACTTCCTGTTGACTCTCTAAATAGATATAAGTGAAGCATGAGAGTTTAATTCTTTCTACAAAAGAACATGCTCTAACAAATATAGGTGAAGCAAAAGAGCATTCTACGAACATCGGTTTTCTATGTGAAGAGAAACAGGCAATCCAAACTTCAAATGATATAAGTGAAGCACATGAAGCATTCTATAAAGCCATACTCAAAAGATATAAGTGAAGTGCAATGAGCATTGTATAAATCAACCATGGACTATCTCATACCAGCATGGTGCGTAAAATAAAAATGAAAAATAAACACAAAAGACGCTCCAAGATTCACACATATCACATGAACGAAACGAGAACGAAAACATACCGATACCTGTTGATGGGATGCCTTCCGGGGCATCCGCAAGCTTAGACGCTTGAGTCTCCTTGAATATTTACTTGGGGTGCCTTGGGTATCCCCAAGATTGAGCTCTTGCCTCTCCTCCTTCTCCTCATATCGAGACCTCCTCAATCTTTGATCACTTCATCCACACAAAACTCAACAGAAAGCTCGGTAAGACCCGTTAGTATAATAAAGCAAATCACTACTTTAAGTACTGTTGCAAACCAATTCATATTTTGTTTTTGCATTGTAGCTAATGTATTATAACTTTTCCATGGCATATACCACCGATAGAATCGATAGTTTCATCAAAACAACTAAAACAATGCATCAAAAACATAATCTGTCTTAAACAGGACAGTCTGTAGCAATCTGAACATCTACCATACTTCTGTAACTCCAAAAATTCTAAAAAATAAGGAAGAAATAAACAATTTTTATAGAAATAGTGTGCAAAAAATTTCAGAAACGTTTGACGTTCCAGTAAAAAATGAAAATTCACGCGCTACAGCCAAAGTTTCTGTTTCTGCACCGCACATACCAACAAGCAATCTAATCATCCTAAAGGCAAATCTTGGCACAATAATTTTACAATACAAAGGATTAGTACAAGGGGATAATTATTTTTGTGAGAATCTTCATGAAAAATTCTACATTGTTTCCATGAGCATGAACACAAGTGTTCAAGGTCGACCCTCACTTCTTCAATGCATCACCTTTCAAACGCTTCTCTTTTTGTGAAGTTTTAAGTTCTCCTCTATATTTTTTTGTTTTTAAACTTTATAAAAGCACTCAACAGAAATAAATGACTCACTAAAACCTCCGGGTTGTTTCCCTGGCAGTGCTTTCTTTAAAGCCATTAAGCTTGGCATAAAGTGCTCAAGTGGTGGATCCACCCGGATCCCAAGGTATATCAAAGACAATTTTAATTAGCAATGATTTGGCATTTAGTAATGAGCACAAAGGAACATATATCATGCAATGACGAAGTATAACTCTCTTCCTATGCATGGGCATGTCATACAAGAACAATTCATGCACATCAAGTAAAGGCCAATACATAGCATAAGCAGTTTCTTGCAATTTTTTTGTGTTGGAAACATAGAGAGGCAGAGATGTAGTTCCTCTCTCATAATAATTGCAAGTAGGAGCAGCAAGCACATGCATATTACAGTCGTCAAAATTATCATGTGCAACGGTAAAAGGCAACCCATCAATATAATACTTAATGAGAACAAACTTCTCCGATATAGTGTAGTTTGGAGAATTCAAAAGGATAATAGGACTATCATGTGTGGGTGCAATAGCAACAATTTCATTCTTAACATAAGGAACTATAGCAAGTTCATCTTCATACGCATAATTCATATTGGCATCTTGGTCACAAGCATAGCGAGCATCATCAAAAAGGGATATTTCAAACGAATCAACGAGATCATAGCAATTATTATAGCATTCATCCTTCGGTAAGAACGAAGGGACATTGAATAATGCATGAGTTGGAGGGTTACTCTCATTAGAAGGTGGGCACGGGTAGCTAATCCGCTCTTCCTCCTTTTATTCTTCGGTCTCCTCATCATTTCTTTCATCCAATGAGCTCACAGTTTCATCAATTTCTTCTTCCATAGACTATTCAAAATATTAGTCTCTTCTTGGATAGCGGAGACTTTCTCAATAAACACATCAATATCGTAGTTGCATTTATAATTATCATACACTACTGCAGGATACTGCTAACACGACACTACGATCAGAGACCCTTCGAGAAACTGTGTGCGATGCCATAATCGCAAACGGTGGTGTATGAAAACTGTCAGAAATGTATAAAATGTTTGCGATGGAGGACGCATCAAACATGGTACAGATTTTAGTTGCATGTGCGATGTAGGGCACACGGTTAACCCGTTCGGTCTGTTTGCGATGAGGCAGAACAACGGAAACGGGCAGCCATATCAATATGTGTGCGATATACGGCATACAGTTCACTCCAATGAACCGTTTGCTATTAGGGAGTGCAACATAAATGGTTATCCAGATCAAGGTGTGTGTGATATAGGGCATACGGTTCACTCGGACGAACTGTTTTCGATTAGCGAATGCACAGAAACTGTTCAACTTAACAAGATGTGTGTGATACGTAGCAAACCGCCGACTCGGATGAACTGTTTGCGATGAGAATTACGACACAGACGGTTAATACAGTTAGTTCGTGTGCGATTCTGTGTGTACAAAAAAATTTGAAAAATGCGAACTAGTTGCTTGCGTGGCTAGGAATATCGCACACGATGCGTCTGCGAGTACTCATGTACGATGATTAGTAAGTTACACATATGTTTCCTTATGTTAACACTTGTGTGATAAATAACACGTGGCACCGGATACGGTATTTAGGTTGTGTGTGTGCTCCACTTAGTCGTCCCGTGCTCCAGCGAATGCTTCCCGCGCTCCACATGGATGAATTGTAAAATCCACGCCTATTCCCTCACCGGTTTCCCGCCACCAGCTAATAGCTTGCTGCATATAACCCTGGCGGCAACGCACCGCCGCGACACTCTGCGGAGATCTAGTCCTCACCCATCTACCGTTAGTTATTCCAAGCATGCCAGGCAACGACCAAAGCTTCGACGTCGATGCCTACCTGAGTTACATCTTCAGCGAGGAGAACGAGCCGGAGCAGGTCGGGGAGCAAGAGCTTCATCAGCCGGTGCAGGCACCATGGCCCATCGGCAGCGATATTAGCGTCACAGTCCTTGGGAGCACAATCAACATATTGCAAAGGAGGTGTGGTGAGCAGTTTGCCATCCACCATGCAAAAGATCCAGAGCTGCTCGGCGGCATGATCGATGACCCACCTGAAGAGCCGCCGTCACCAGTGCTCATCGAGAGCCTGATGCCCCGCAAGGAATGGGCAGAGGACCTCTGCGATTCAGTCAAGATAAAGGCAGCTTACTACTTCATCATTGCCCGCGGCGGCCATGTCAACCTCGATCCCGATGATGTGGTGGCCAGGCTCGAGCACATCCTTGGCGGAGTTGACGTCCCCGATGAAGTAAAACATCGCCAACATGATATCTTGAGGATGCAGGTGATCGACGGAATTTGCTACCAGGCCAGAGACATGGAAATGGAGCGGTTCCGCGGAGTTGTCATGCGCGCGATTGCACGCTGTCAAGCTCTTCTGGAAGAGGCCCAGCAGCCCCAAGAGCCTTCCAGCGCCAGCAGCTCCATAGGCGGAGGCGGGTCGGGACACTCGGAGTGAACAGCCGCAAGGGTGCTATGCTGATCATGGAGTCCGAGAAGACCATTGTCGGAAGGCCACCAACTCAGTCTTTTAGCTTATATTTTTTATAATTGTATGCATATGTACGTCGTGAGTGTTCTGGGCCTTGCCGCATTTGGCATTTAAATTATCCTGAATATGTAAGACAATTATTAAGAATTATTAACAGTTGCCATTGTAACTTTGCCTCAACGGCGAGCAGAGCGCGCGCAGGGACGCCAGAGCGGAGCACGCCGCGGCCGCCTCAACGGCGAGCAACCACGTGGTCAACCTTCTGCCATCAATAAATTTTGACCTTGTTTCTCGTCACATTGCTGATTACAACGCAATAAGTAATTGCAAATCTGTTCACACCTATCAAACTAATATGTGTTTACACTTAGCACCGGGCTATAAAAACTACCCACTCGAAAATTACTTCACAGTTCCTCTCCTCATCACCCACAAAACTGGTTTTCTCTGTCAAGTCGTTCCGCCATGACCGGTAGGAGGAGTTTAGGGTGGACATATAACCAGGCAGCAAAGACCAAGGCCCCAGAAGCACTAGAGAGGTCCCGCCGCGAAGCCGCAGCCGCAGCAGAGATGTCCTGGTGCGCCGCGGAGCCCTCGAACGAGCTCTCACGGGCACGCGAGGGCTCTCACAAGCGCATTCGCGGCGTTGGCCATCGCGACGAGCCGGCGTTCCTGAAGTCCTTCGCCGGCAATGACGACATTCTCACTAGCGTCACTACGCAGCAGGAGCTGGTCGACGGCTTGATGAAGCTGCTCAAGATCAGCGATGCCTCGGTTGACAAGGCGACCGGCCTCATCGAGCAACTCATGGATGACAATGCGAAGCTCCTCAAGTTGGTCGCCGAGAAGGAGGAGGAGGCCGCTGGCTGGAAGATGCTGCATGAGCAGCGCAGTGCCTGGGAGATGACGCTGAAAGTGGTCGTCGAGGAACTGATGTGTGGCTTGAGGAAGCTCCAGATCGAGCACGAGCAGGAGGTGGAGGAATCCGTGGCTGCTTTCAAGCAAAGTCGTGAGGAATTGAACAAGGAGTTGGAGGAATTCGCCGCCCGGTGATCCATAGACGAGTAGAGACAGTAGCGACCCAGATTGTTGTTTGCAATTTCCTTCTTCTCTTGCCCCCATGTCTTCCGGGCTTTGCCGCATGTGGCATTTTAAATTGTCCGGAATATGTAAGACAATTATTATGTGCGCCATTGTAAATTTGTCGTCGTATTATCCGTTGCCATTTTATTTGTGGTCGTATTATCCGTTGCCCTATGTGGCAATTTAAATTAGGGCGCAATACTAGTTGAAAACACAAACAAAGCAAATGCTGCAGGGATCAAAGAGCAAACACCCTCCATCCAGGTGCTTTAATTAACCCATTAATGGAGAAGTTGTGAGCGAGGCGGGCGGCGGCTGGTGCATGGAGGTCAAAGAGCTCGCTTCCCGGTGAGCATGGGCGGCTTTGCTGCTCGCACGTGCCCCGTCGAGCCTGCGAGGTGGACAAGATTGCTACCTCTTGAGCACCGCGTTGGTTTTCCCTTGAAGAGGAAAGGGTGATGCAGCAAAGTAGCGTAAGTATTTCCCTCAGTTTTTGAGAACCAAGGTATCAATCCAGTAGGAGGCCACGCACAAGTCCCTCACACCTACACAAACAAATATAAACCTCGCAACCAACACGATAAAGGGGTTGTCAATCCCTTCACGGTCACTTACGAAAGTGAGATCTGATAGATATGATAAGATAATATTTTTGGTATTTTTATGATAAAGACTTAAAGTAAAGAAAGCAAAATAAACGGCGCCAGAAATAGCTTGTTGACGGGAGATTAATATGATGGAAAATAGACCCGGGGGCCATATGTTTCACTAGTGGCTTCTCTCGAGAGCATAAGTATTACGGTGGGTGAACAAATTACTGTTGAGCAATTGATAGAATTGAGCATAGTTATGAGAATATCTAGGTATGATCATGTATATAGGCATCATGTCCGCGACAAGTAGACCGACTCCTGCCTGCATCTACTACTATTACTCCACACATCGACTGCTATCCAGCATGCATCTAGAGTATTAAGTTCAAAAGAACAGAGTAACGCTTTAAGTAAGATGACATGATGTAGAGGGATAAACTCATGCAATATGATATAAACCCCATCTTGTTATCCTCGATGGCAACAATACAATACGTGCCTTGCTTCCCCTACTGTCACTGGGAAAGGACACCGCAAGATTGAACCCAAAGCTAAGCACTTCTCCCATTGCAAGAAAGATCAATCTAGTAGGCCAAACCAAACTGATAATTCGAAGAGACTTGCAAAGATAACCAAACATACATAAAAGAATTCAGAGGGGATTCAAATATTGTTCATGATAAACTTGATCATAAACCCACAATTCATCGGTCTCAAAAAACACACCGCAACAGAAGATTACATCGAATAGATCTCCACGAGAATCGTGGAGAACTTTGTATTGAGATCCAAAGAGAGAGAAGAAGCCATCTAGCTAATAATATGGACCCGAATGTCTGAGGTAAACTACTCACACATCATCGGAGAGGCTATGGTGTTGATGTAGAAGCCCTCCGTGATCAATTCCCCCTCCGGCAGGACGCCGGAAAAGGCCCCAAGATGGGATCTCACGGGTACAGAAGGTTGCGGCAGTGGAATTAGGTTTTCGTGGATGCTTCTGTTGGTTTGGGGGTACGTAGGTATATATAGGAGGAAGAAGTACGTCGGTGGAGCAACGTGGGCCCCACGAGGGTGGAGGGCGCGCCCAGGGGGTAGACGCGCCCCCTACCTCGTGCCCTCCTGGTTGCTTTCTTGATGTAGGGTCCAAGTCCTCTGGATCACGTTCGTTCCAAAAATCACGTTTCCGAAGGTTTCATTCCGTTTGGACTCCGTTTGATATTCTTTTTCAGCGAAACTCTAAAATAGGCAAAAACAGCAATTCTGGGTTGGGCCTCCAGTTAATAGGTTAGTCCCAAAAATAATATAAAAGTGTATAATAAAGCACGTTAAACATACAAAACAGAATATAATATAGCATGAAGCAATCAAAAATTATAGATACATTGGAGACGTATCAAGGATGCACGCGTCCCGTCGAGCCTGCGCGGCGGACTTCTCGCGCTCGTCCCGTCTAATCAAACAGTCGCACGCACGCCACCGAGTATGGTTAAATTTTGACACGGTAAATATAATACAACCATTTGGATATTAACGTGTCAGCTTTTTGTTTCAAAAAGGACTTCGTTGGCTACTAATGTGTGCGCCTCTTCTCAAACTGGACGATTTTTTTACCACGGCATACATGTGCCATGTCATGAAACCATGCCAAGTTTCATGTTTTTTCGGTGACTTTTTTATTTACTGGGATTTAAAAACCGAGATTCTCATTGTTTCAGGACGACGACAAGTTTGTAATTCATTCTCATTTCTTAAATGAGACCTAAACATGCACCCAATGACACATGTACAATTTCCCACCCATTTTGCTTCACTGGAGCATGTTGTTGTAGTTCAAATTTGAATTATGGACTACATTAAATGCATAGAAAACTTAGTAATTGGTAATATATATACAATGGCCAAACGAACCCTGAACAGTTTCAAATTTCAGCCCGACACTCCTGTTATTCTATGTTGCCTGTAGAAAACAAAGTTCAAGGCGAGAAGAGGCATCGATTATCGTTTCGCCCACACGAGGGGCATGTTTCCCTACCGGAACCACGAGGGTTGCGACAGGCTCTGGTTTGTAAAAGTCTTGTAATATAGCTTCGCCCAAATTGGACAATTATATATACCATGTAGTGACACCATGCCAAGTTTCATGATTTCCTGCTGAGTTTTGGATTTACACACATTATAAACCGAGATTCGCAATGTTTGTGGCCAGGCCAGGACGGCGAGACGGTTGAATTCGTTCCCATTCGTTCCATGGGACCTAAACATGCACCCCAAGGAAACATGTATGTTTTTTCTAGCCATTTTGGTGCCATGTATTTGTAGTTCGGATTTGAATGATGGACATCAAATGCCTAGAAAACTCAATTAATGAATAAAAAGGTCAAACGAACCCTGAATAATTTCAAAGTTCAGCGCGAATCTCCAGTTGTTCCGTGTCGCGTGTAGCAGAAAATACAAGGCTAGAAGAGGGAGTGATTATCGTTTGGCCCACAAGAGGACACGTTTCCCTATCGAAACCACGAGGGTTCTTGCGACAGGCTCCGTTTTTGTAAGAGGTTTGTAATAAAGCTTGGCCCAAATTGGCAATGTTTTTACCTCGACATATATGTGCCATGACGTGACACCATGCCACCTTTGATGACTTTCTAGTGAGTTTAGGATTTATGGGGACTTAAAAACCGAGATTCGAAATGTTTGAGTACGAGCCATGACACCAGTACGGTTGTAATTCATTCCCATTCCTGGCATGGGACCTAAACATGCACCCAAGGACACATGTATAATTTTTCTAGCCATTTTGGTGAACTGGAGCATGTATTTGTAGTTCAGATTTGAATTATGGACATTAAATGCCTAGGAAACTCAATTAGTGTATAAAAAGGCCAAACAAACCCTGAATAAGTTTAAATTTCAGCACAGATATCCTGTCGTTCCATGTTTCCCGTAGAAGAAAGTACAAGGTGAAAAGAGGCAGTGATTACGTTTCGCCCACAAGGGGGGCACGTTTCCCTATCGGAACCACGAGGCTTCTTTGAGAGAAGCTCCAGTTTGTAAGAGGCTTGTAATAAAACTTGCGCCACAATGGACGAAAAGACTTCCTCGACATATAAGTGCGATGTCGTGACACCATGGCAGGTTTCACGATTTTCAGCTTAGTTTTGGATTTACGGGGATTTAAAAACCGAGATTCTTCTCACGAAATGTTTTCAAATAGCACACGGTTCACTCACGAAAGCCGATATTCAATGAAAACTTCGTGGAACCATATTTTAAAGTTTCATAAAAATCTGAAAAAATGTGGGTGTTAAGAAGGTGATGTTTTATTGCGAAACAAAATTTCAAGTTGAAAAACATTACGAGATGTGAGCTATGAAAAAGACAAATTCCGCCCTGAATAGTGGCATTACTATTCGGCACTATTCAACACTGATTTTGTCTTTTTCATAGCTCACATCTCTCAATGAGTTTCAACTTGAGATTTTGTGTGCCAATAAAACATCATCCTCTTAACATCCCGCATTTTTTTGAAACTTCAAAACATCTTTTTCTCATGGTTTTCAAGACATCTTTTTCAGCACAGATATCCCGCATGTGGCATTTTAAATTGTCCGGAATATGTAAGACAATTATTATGTGCACCATTGTAAATTTGTCGCCGTATTATCCGTTGCCATTTTATTTGTGGTCGTATTATCCTTTGCCCTATGTGGAAATTTAAATTACGGCGCAATACTAGTTGAAAACACGAACAAAGCAAATGCTGCCATGGGATCAAAAGCAAACACCCTCCGTCCAGGTGCTTTAATTAACCCATTAATGGAGAAGTTATGAGCGAGGCGGGTGGTGGCTGGTGCATGGAGGTCAAAGAGCTCGCTTCCCGGTGAGCATGGGCGGCCTTGCTGCTCGCACGTGTCCCGTCGAGCCTGCTAGGTGGACAGAATGCATGCGTCCCGTCGAGCCTGCGCGGCGGATTGCTCGCACGCGTCCCGTCGAACCCGCATGGCGGACTTCTCGCGGTCATCCCTTCTAATCAAACAGCCGCACGCACGCCACCGAGTATGGTTAAATTTCGACACGGTAAATATAATACAACCATTTGCGATATTAACGTGTCAGCTTTTTGTTTCAAAAAGGAGTTCGTTGGCTACTAATGTGTGCGCCTCTTCTCAAATTGGACGATTTTTTTACCACGGCATATATGTGCCATGTCATGAAACCATGCCAAGTTTCATGTTTTTTGGGTGACTTTTTTATTTATTGGGATTTAAAAACCGAGATTCTCATTGTTTCAGGACGACGACAAGTTTGTAATTCATTCTCATTTCTTAAACGAGACCTAAACATCCACGCAATGACACATGTACGATTTCCCACACATTTTTCTTCACTGGAGCATGTGGTTGTAGTTCAAATTTGAATTATGGACTACATTAAATGCATAGAAAACTTAGTAATTAGTAATATATACACAATGGCCAAACGAACCCTGAACAGTTTCGAATTTCAGCCCGACACTCCTGTTATTCTATGTTGCCTTAGAAAACAAAGTTCAAGGCGAGAAGAGGCATCGATTATCGTTTCGCCCACAAGAGGGGCATGTTTCCCTACCGGAACCACGAGGGTTGCGACAGGCTCTGATTTGTAAAAGTCTTGTAATATAGCTTCGCCCAAATTGGACAATTATATATACCATGTAGTGACACCATGCCAAGTTTCATGATTTCCTGGTGAGTTTTGGATTTACAGACATTTAAAAACCGAGATTCGCAATGTTTGTGGCCAGGCCAGGATGGCGAGACGGTTGAATTCGTTCCCATTCATTCCATGGGACCTAAACATGAACCCCACGGAAACATGTATGTTTTTTCTAGCCATTTTGGTGCACTGGAGCATGTATTTGTAGTTCGGATTTGAATGATGGACATCAAATGCCTAGAAAACTCAATTAATGAATAAAAAGTTCAAACAAACCCTAAATAATTTCAAAGTTAAGCGCGAATCTCCAGTTGTTCCGTGTCGCATGTAGAAGAAAACACGAGGCTAGAAGAGGGAGTGATTATCGTTTGGCCCACAAGGGGACACGTTTCCCTATCGAAACCACGAGGGTTCTTGCGATAGGCTCGGTTTTTGTAAGAGCTTTGTAATAAAGCTTTGCCCAAATTGGCAATGTTTTTACCATGACATATATGTGCCATGACGTGACACCATGCCACCTTTGATGACTTTCTAGTGAGTTTAGGATTTATGGGGACTTAAAAACCGAGATTCGAAATGTTTGAGTACGAGCCATGGCACCAGTACGGTTGTAATTCATTCCCATTCCTGGCATGGGACCTAAACATGCACCCAAGGACACATGTATAATTTTTCTAGACATTTTGGTGAACTGGAGCATGTATTTGTAGTTCAGATTTGAATTATGGACATTAAATGCCTAGGAAACTCAATTAGTGTATATAAAGGCCAAACGAACCCAGAATAAGTTTAAATTTCAGCACAGATATCCTGTCGTTCCATGTTGCCCGTAAAAGAAAGTACAAGGTGAAAAGAGGCAGTGATTACGTTTCGCCCACAAGGGGGGCACGTTTCCCTATCGGAACCACGAGGCTTCTTTGAGAGAAGCTCCGGTTTGTAAAAGGCTTGTAATAAAACTTGCGCCACAATGGACGAAAAGACTTCCTCAACATATAAGTGCGATGTCGTGACACCATGGCAGGTTTCACGATTTTCAGCTTAGTTTTGGATTTACGGGGATTTAAAAACCGAGATTCTTCTCACGAAATGTTTTCAAATAGCACACGGTTCACTCACGAAAGCCGATGTTCAATGAAAACTTCGTGGGACCATATTTTAAAGTTTCATAAAAATCTGAAAAAAAATGTGGGATGTTAAGAAGGTGATGTTTTATTGCGAAACAAAATTTCAAGTTGAAAAACATTACGAGATGTGAGCTATGAAAAAGACAAATTCCGCCCTGAATAGTGGCATTACTATTCGGCACTATTCAACATTGATTTTGTCTTTTTCATAGCTCACATCTCTCAATGTGTTTCAACTTGAGATTTTGTGTGGCAATAAAACATCATCCTCTGAACATCCCGCATTTTTTTGAAACTTCAAAACATCTTTTTCTCGTTGTTTTCAAAGCATCTTTTTCAACACAGATATCCCGCGTGTGGCATTTTAAATTGTCCAGAATATGTAAGACAATTATTATGTGCGCCATTGTTAATTTGTCATCGTATTATCCGTTGCCATTTTATTTGTGGTCGTATTATCCGTTGCTCTATGTGGAAATTTAAATTAGGGCGCAATACTAGTTGAAAACATGAACAAAGCAAATGCTGCCATGGGATCAAAAGCAAACACCCTCCGTCCAGGTGCTTTAATTAACCCATTATTGGAGAAGTTATGAGCGAGGCGGGCGGCGGCTGGTGCATGGAGGTCAAAGAGCTCGCTTCCCGGTGAGCATGGGCGGACTTGCTACTCGCACGTGTCCCGTCGAGCCTGCGAGGTGGACAGGACGCACGCGTCCCGTCGAGCCTGCGCGGCGGACTGCTCGCACGCGTGCCATCGAACCTGCACGGCGGACTTCTCGCGCTCGTCCCGTCTAATCAAACAGCCGCACGCACGCCACCGAGTATGGTTAAATTTCGACACGGTAAATATAATACAACCATTTGCGATATTAACATGTCAACTTTTTGTTTCAAAAAGGACTTCGTTGGCTACTAATGTGTGCGCCTCTTCTCAAACTGGACGATTTTTTTTACCACGGCATATATGTGCCATGTCATGAAACCATGTCAAGTTTCATGTTTTTTGGGTGACTTTTATATTTACTGGGATTTAAAACCAAGATTCTCATTGTTTCAGGACGACGACAAGTTTGTAATTCATTCTCATTTCTTAAACGAGACCTAAACATGCACCCAATGACACATGTACGATTTCCCACCCATTTTTCTTCACTGGAGCATGTGGTTGTAGTTCAAATTTGAATTATGGACCACATTAAATGCATAGAAAACTTAGTAATTAGTAATATATATACGATGGCCAAACGAACCCTGAACAGTTTCAAATTTCTACCCGACACTCCTGTTATTCTATGTTGCCTGTAGAAAACAAAGTTCAAGGCGAGAAGAGGCATCGATTATCGTTTCGCCCACAAGAGGGGCATGTTTCCCTACCGGAACCACGAGGGTTGCGACGGGCTCTGGTTTGTAAAAGGCTTGTAATATAGCTTCGCCCAAATTGGACAATTATATATACCATGTAGTGACACCATGCCAAGTTTCATGATTTCCTGGTGAGTTTTGGATTTACAGACATTTAAAAACCGAGATTCGCAATGTTTGTGGCCAGGCCAGGACGGCGAGGCGATTGAATTCGTTCCCATTCGTTCCATGGGACCTAAACATGCACCCCAAGGAAACATGTACGTTTTTTCTAGCCATTTTGGTGCACTGGAGCATGTATTTGTAGTTCGGATTTGAATGATGGACATCAAATGCATAGAAAACTCAATTAATGAATAAAAAGGTCAAACGAACCCTGAATAATTTCAAAGTTAAGCGCGAATCTCCAGCTGTTCCGTGTCGCATGTAGAAGAAAATACGAGGCTAGAAGAGGGAGTGATTATCATTTGGCCCACAAGGGGACACATTTCCCTATCGAGACCACGAGGGTTCTTGCGACAGGCTCGGTTTTTGTAAAAGCTTTGTAATAAAGCTTGTCCCAAATTGGCAATGTTTTTACCACGACATATATGTGCCATGACGTGACACCATGCCACCTTTGATGAATTTCTAGTGAGTTTAGGATTTATGGGGACTTAAAAACCGAGATTCGAAATGTTTGAGTACGAGCCATGACACCAGTATGGTTGTAATTCATTCCCATTCCTGGCATGGGACCTAAACATGCACCCAAGGACACATGTATAATTTTTCTAGCCATTTTGGTGAACTGGAGCATGTATTTGTAGTTCAGATTTGAATTATGGACATTAAATGCCTAGGAAACTCAATTAGTGTATAAAAAGGCCAAACGAACCCTGAATAAGTTTAAATTTCAGCACAGATATCCTGTTGCCCGTAGAAGAAAGTACAAGGTGAAAAGAGGCAGTGATTACGTTTCGCCCACAAGGGGGGCACGTTTCCCTATCGAAACCACAAGGCTTCTTTGAGAGAAGCTCCGGTTTGTAAGAGGCTTGTGATAAAACTTGCGCCATAATGGACGAAAAAACTTCCTCGACATATAAGTGCGATGTCGTGACACCATGGCAGGTTTCACGATTTTCAGCTTAGTTTTGGATTTACGGGGATTTAAAAACCGAGATTCTTCTCACGAAATGTTTTCAAATAGCACACGGTTCACTCACGAAAGCCGATATTCAATGAAAACTTCGTGGAACCATATTTTAAAGTTTCATAAAAATCTGAAAAAAAATGTGGGATGTTAAGAAGGTGATGTTTTATTGTGAAACAAAATTTCAAGTTGAAAAACATGACGAGATGTGAGCTATGAAAAAGACAAATTCCGCCCTGAATAGTGGTATTACTATTCGGCACTATTCAACACTGATTTTGTCTTTTTCATAGCTCACATCTCTCAATGTGTTTCAACTTGAGATTTTGTGTGCCAATAAAACATCATCCTCTTAACATCCCGCATTTTTTTGAAACTTCAAAACATCTTTTTCTCGTGGTTTTCAAAACATCCTTTTCAGCATAGATATCTCGCATGTGGCATTTTAAATTGTCCGGAATATGTAAGACAATTATTATGTGTGCATTTATAAATTTGTCGTCGTATTATCCGTTGCCATTTTATTTGTGGTCGTATTATCCGTTGCCCTATGTGGAAATTTAAATTAGGGCGCAATACTAGTTGAAAACACGAACAAAGCAAATGCTGCCATGGGATCAAAAGCAAACACCCTCCGTCCATGTGCTTTAATTAACCCATTAATGGAGAAGTTATGAGCGAGGCGGGCGGCGGCTGGTGCATGGAGGTCAAAGAGCTCGCTTCCCGGTGAGCATGGGCGGCCTTGCTGCTCGCACGTGTCCCGTCGAGCCTGCGAGGTGGACAGGATGCACGCGTCCCGTCGAGCCTGCGCGGCGGACTGCTCGCACGCGTCCCGTCGAACCTGCACGGCGGACTTCTCGCGCTCGTCCCATCTAATCACACAGCCGCACGCACGCCACCGAGTATGGTTAAATTTAGACACGGTAAATATAATACAACCATTTGCGATATTAACGTGTCAGCTTTTTGTTTCAAAAAGGACTTCGTTGGCTACTAATGTGTGCGCCTCTTCTCAAACTGGACGATTTTTTTACCACGGCATATATGTGCCATGTCATGAAACCATGCCAAGTTTCATGTTTTTTCGGTGACTTTTTATTTACTGGGATTTAAAAACCGAGATTCTCATTGTTTTAGGACGACGACTAGTTTTTAATCCATTCTCATTTCTTAAAAGAGACCTAAACATGCACCCAATGACACATGTATGATTTCCCACCCATTTTTCTTCACTGGAGCATGTGGTTGTAGTTCAAATTTGAATTATGGACTACATTAAATGCATAGAAAACTTAGTAATTAGTAATATATATACAATGGCCAAACGAACCCTGAACAGTTTCAAATTTTAGCCCGACACTCCTGTTATTCTATGTTGCCTGTAGAAAACAAAGTTCAAGGCGAGAAGAGGCATCGATTATCGTTTCGCCCACAAGAGGGGCATGCTTCCCTACCGGAACCACGAGGGTTGCGACAGGCTCTGGTTTGTAAAAGGCTTGTAATATAGCTTCGCCCAAATTGGAAAATTATATATACCATGTAGTGACACCATGCCAAGTTTCATGATTTCCTGGTGAGTTTTGGATTTACAGACATTTAAAAACCGAGATTCGCAATGTTTGTGGCCAGGCCAGGACGGCGAGACGGTTGAATTCGTTCCCATTCGTTCCATGGGACCTAAACATGCACCCCAAGGAAACATGTACGGTTTTTCTAGCCATTTTGGTGCACTGGAGCATGTATTTGTAGTTCGGATTTGAATGATGGACATTAAATGCCTAGAAATTCAATTAATGAATAAAAAGGTCAAACGAACCCTGAATAATTTCAAAGTTCAGCGCGAATCTCCAGTTGTTCCGTGTCGCGTGTAGAAGAAAATACGAGGCTAGAAGAGGGAGTGATTATATTTTGGCCCACAAGGGGACACGTTTCCCTATCAAAACCACGAGGGTTCTTGCGACAGGCTCCGGTTTTGTAAGAGGTTTGTAATAAAGCTTGGCCCAAATTGGCAATGTTTTTACCACGACATATATGTGCCATGACATGACACCTTGCCATCTTTGATGACTTTCTGGTGAGTTTAGGATTATGGGGACTTAAAAACCGAGATTCGAAATGTTTGAGGAAGAGCCAGGACTCGGGTACGGTTGTAATTCATTCCCATTCCTGGCATGAGACCTAAACATGCACCCAAGGACACATGTATAATTTTTCTAGCCATTTTGGTGAACTGGAGCATGTATTTGTAGTTCAGATTTGAATTATGGACATTAAATGCCTAGGAAACTCAATTAGTGTATATAAAGGCCAAACGAACCCTGAATAAGTTTAAATTTCAGCACGGATATCATGTGGTTCCATGTTGCTCGTGGAAGAAAATACAACGCGAAAAGTGGCAGTGATTACGTTTCGCCCACAAGGGGAACACGTTTCCCTATCAGAACCACGAGGCTTCTTTGAAAGAAGCTCCAATTTTTGTAAGAGGTGTGTAATAAAGCTTGGCCCAAATTGGACAATTTTTTTACCACGACATATATGTGCCATGACGTGACACCATGCCACCTTTGATGACTTTCTAGTGAGTTTAGGATTTATGGGGACTTAAAAACCGAAATTCGAAATGTTTGAGTACGAGCCATGACACCAGTACGGTTGTAATTCGTTCGCATTCCTGGCATGGGACCTAAACATACACCCAAGGACACATGTATAATTTTTCTAGCCATTTTGGTGAACTGGAGCATGTATTTGTAGTTCAGATTTGAATTATGGACATTAAATTCCTAGGAAACTCAATTAGTGTATAAAAAGGCCAAACGAACCCTGAATAAGTTTAAATTTCAGCACAGATATCCTGTCGTTCCATGTTGCCCGTAGAAGAAAGTACAAGGTGAAAAGAGGCAGTGATTACGTTTCGCCCACAAGGGGGGCACGTTTCCCTATCGGAACCACGAGCCTTCTTTGAGAGAAGCTCCGGTTTGTAAGAGGCTTGTAATAAAACTTGCGCCACAATGGACGAAAAAACTACCTCGACATATAAGTGCGATGTCGTGACACCATGGCAGGTTTCATGATTTTCAGCTTAGTTTTGGATTTGCGGGGATTTAAAAACCGGGATTTTTCTAACGAAATGTTTTCAAATAGCACACGGTTCACTCACGAAAGCCGATATTCAATGAAAACTTCATGGAAACCATATTTTAAAGTTCCATAAAAATCTGAAAAAAATGTGGGATGTTAAGAAGGTGATGTTTTATTGTGAAACAAAATTTCAAGTTGAAAAACATTACGAGATGTGAGCTATTAAAAATACAAATTCCGCCATGAATAGTGACATTACTATTTGGCACTATTCAACACTGATTTTGTCTTTTTCATAGCTCACATCTCTTAATGTGTTTCAACTTGAGATTTTGTGTGGCAATAAAACATCATCCTCTTAACATCCCGCATTGTTTTGAAACTTCAAAACATCTTTTTCTCGTGGTTTTCATCGGTTTCCACCGAATGTTGGTTTCCGTATGATATCCCACCCCCCCCCCCCCCCCGTGCTGCGCGCGTGATCTGAGTCCTGCGTTCTGACTGGCCAGAATCCAAACCCCACGGATCGTACATGCGCACCGTTGGATGCTCCCAGATCGAACGGCAACCCTGAGCCCTTTCGACAGCACATGCAGTACATGGGTAAGCACTGTGCGCATGTGTCATGTAGCTCACGCTTCCTTCTCTACTAGGTTTTCATTCAAAATAGGCTACCGTTTCTCGCCACTCCTCTCATTGGTTTCCCGCCTCTTCTCCCAGATATGCATGTTGTAGATGTTCGTTTAATTCTTATATTTCATCTCATCCAAAATCAATTAGTTTTGTAAAAAACTATTTTAAGATTCATGGAATTGTGCATTGTAAAGGTAAAACAAAAAGTGACAATTCATTTAGAAAAAAACAAGGTTTGGGCAATTAAGATATGGAAGATTCTAGAGAACAAAGGAGAAGTGCTTGTGTTTTGAGGTTTGTGCATTATGCTTAAGTTCAACCATGGAGTCTTCTAGATTGTACATGTGGCAGAATCTGGTGGAATATAGATGATATCCAACGGCCAGTAGTGCTCGGATTTTCCATCTCTGTACCGTCGGATTAGCTTCATCCAACGAGCAACTTTCATAGTTATTCGCACACTATATATGTGTATAGATGTATAGATATATATATATATATATATATAGATGTGTCCCATGCTAGACAAAAAAAGTTTGAGCGCATGCGTGGGACGACCCCCCTGCTGCCGCCTCGAAGTTGGGAAACTGACATCATAGGTATTGAACCAGGCTTGGAGTCTGGTAAGGTGTTCGGTTTGTAATGTACTTGGTGTGGCCCATTGAAGTTGTGCATTTCGGATTTAAACACATCATACACCATCGTACCCATACATATTTTCGGGCCACATGCAGTGTATACGGGGTCTTCTGATCGACCACGTCTCCCTTGTGCTATTTTTTGTGATGACACGGATATCTGTGGGCTCCCCGAGTGTATATATATCATCCCTTTGACCGATAATGAGGGGTATGTGTTGGCCATGAATGGATTCCTCCTAGTTCATGTTAGGGCCGGTCACCGTCAAATGTCGGTCAACCAAAGCTCGAGCTCATGCATTGTTAGGATTCCCTCCCAGATGCTTGGATTGCTGGGTTCGACCTACGTCAAACCCTGCGTACGTATCTCGTCCTTAACTACCTTGCCTTCATAGTTGCTGTCTGTATCGAGAGGTAGGCACCACATCTAAATTGTACATTATTCTATATTGAAAACACACATCACCCCTTCCCAACGTATATCATTTTGGGCCGCATGCAAGAGGTGCTGGTTTTGTGGTCCCTCTCGTGCGATGTTTATGATGGTTCAATCTATTGGCCCAAGCGGTTTATCGACAACAACAACTGTCATTTGACAAAATGAAAGATTCATTGGTCCGTCTTATGGTAGGTCATGGCGACATGCATGTATGACCAAAGTATCGAATATTACGTGCATCCGCCCCATTGACACGAAGTGGGAGGTGGTGGGCCAAGCATCCAAGCTAGGTACGACATTATGTCATTATATATATCCTAGCTAGGTGGTTGTTAGGGTGCTTTCGGGTTTGCGAGGCAGGTGGCACCAAAGCTATGCATTGTGTATTTAACGTTTTAAACATCCCCAATATTCGTACATATTTGGCCACTTCCAGGTGGCTCTTGACTTCTGGCCCCTCTCATCGATCTTCAATGACGCGCCCAACCGTGGGCCCGCGGGGTCAAAGTTGTGCATTGGAATTTTGAACATCACATACCACCCTTTTCACTCATATATATTTGGGCCACATGCTGGTGTGGCTGTCTTTTGACCCTCCCTAACGTTATTTTTTGCTGCAAAGACTCTGATGATCCTCAACGGACACTGGGTATAATATCTAAACCATGTGCGATACAAGTGCGATGTGAATCACCACGACCATGCAAGCGCGGGCAAATTAAGGTGGAGGTACTGGCTAAACCGTGTGCGATGCAAGTGCGATGTGAATCACCACGACCGCGCAAGCGCAAGCAAATTAAGGTGGAGGTACTGGCTCAACCGTGTGCGATGCAAGTGCGCTGTAAAACCACCACCTGTGGAAGCTAAAGACGGGTAAGTTTATTTGGAAATTAGGACGAACCGTGTGCGATAGACCGGCTAGCCAAAAATATAAAAAACAAACTACCCGCCTTGAGCGTTGCAAAAATCGGCGGATCCGCGCCACTTTTCCTTATTATCATACATGCATATTGTTATTGGACCGTGCGCGATCTTGGGCACTCCCGCCCCGCATCAATTCCTTTACCCAAATTATAGTAGCCGCCGTACTTCAACCGTCGCCCAGACTCCTCCAGCACCGACCTTATAGTAAAATTTTAGCAGCCGAGGCATTTGAACCGTCGCCCTCCCTCGTCCACCACCATCTCCACCACCATTACTAAAATTTTCAGTAGCCGCGGCGTATCCTCAAACACCCCCCCCCTCCACAGTCCCCCACCCGCCCCCTCCCCCCTTTGAACCCTAGCTCGCGGCTGCCGCCGGCACCGCCGCCAACCCTGCCGGTCGGCCCGTTCCTCCTAGCTTAGATAATAAAGTTTAGGTTATCCAGCGATTCCCATACCGTCGCCCCACTCCCCTGAGTTTTTAGATGAGGCCTGCGGTGTCCCACCCCGCCAGATCCACATCCCCTGCTCCAGAATGTCGCAGCCTAAGCTCGACCACGTATCCCGGGGAGCCCGACGAGCGTTCGGCCAAGAAGAGGTTTATCATGGCCTCTCCGGCGGACGTTGGCGAGGTGGCCGCTGTTCGCCCCGACCTGTCGATCCCGGAGCAACACGTCGCCGTGGAAGCCGGCGAAGACGTTGACTACGTTTCCATGCCGAAGGCTTCATGTCAGCGGGCTAGCGTATTACTGTATCTCGGAAAAGCTGGCTACAACATCAAGCTCGTCCACACCAACGGCTTCACGCGGGCCATGTCACAAGTTAGGTGGTCCATCCCCAACCCCTCTCGTTCAACCGCCATCGATCTCTTCGACGGCCCTGCCGCTGATCTCCTCCGCCAAGCGGTCAAGGATTTGCGAGCTTTATACGCCATCGAGCCCTTTTTGTCACTTCTGAAGGACACGTTCTACGGCGGCGGCTTGGGATCCTCAATTGCCAAGTCAGAGCTCATCGACCACGACCACGAGGAGGGCACCCACGAAGGTTCTTCCAAGGTGAAACAGCCCATCTGTGACATCAGAGAGTGCACCATGGGAATGTGCTCTTCCAACTGGAAGGATCCCGTCCATGAAATGTGAGGCAACATTCTATCAGCAAATATGACCCTTTCTAGATTGCCAACCCGTACCCTTTGTTGTAGTAGCATTTGCCATGTGGTTCTTTAACTGTGCCGTGTTTACTTATTTTAGTTATGCAAAAATGTATTGTTCAATAGGTCTATGTGATGTTTAAGTATGAATTGTCCACTTTAGTTTCACGAATGGCTATATTTGGTTGTTTATAGTCAGTAGATGCCTTGTTTATCTGTATTTGGTTGTTAGGTTGGTTGGAGTGAGCATTTTTTAAGTTATCGAGCAGATGCCTTGTTTATCTGTATTTGGTTCTTAGTTTGGTTGCAGTGAGTATTTGTCAAGTTATCAAGCAGATGCCTTGTTTATCTGTATTTGGTTGTTAGGTTGCTTTTTTAGCATTTGTCCAGTTATCAAGCAGATGCCTTTTTTATCTGTATTTGGTTGTTAGGTTGCCTTTTTTATCATTTCTCCAGTTATCAAGAAGATGCCTTGTTATCTTTATCTGCTTGTTATGTTGGTTGCAGTGAGCATTTGTCCAGTTTTCAAGCATATGCCCTGTTTATCTGTATTTGCTTGTTAGGTTGGTTGCAGGGAGACTCTGTCCAGTTTTCAATAGCTATATTTGGTTGTTATACTGGTCATTTATGCCTTGTTTATTTCTATCATTCACAATGTGTGGTTCATTATGTGCAAGTCGGAACTGTGTCGCTCGACTACATCAATACCAGTTTGAACGGCTATATTTGGTTCCAGTTATTCCTGGTGTAGTTAACACATGCCCTTCATTTCAGTTTTACACATTTATCCAGTGTGATGTTTAAGCATTACCTACGTTCTATTAATTTTCAACAATACCAGTTTGAATTGCAATATTTGATGGCTGTTAAGCCTGCTGTCGGTAACATTATCTTCCATTTTATATCTGCTTTAACAGCATGCTGAAACCAACACATTCAACCTATCATTTGGAGATGATGTTGTTTACGTTTGCTATATTTGTTTGGTGTTAAGATTGCTGTACTTATCATACCTTTCCACTACTTATGCAGGACAACAACGGGAGTGGCCACCATATTCCGCCGAGGTTAGCTTCATCCCTCGGCTTGTACTCCCCCCGTCGTTCCATAATGTAGTGCATATAGATCCAGGCCTGGACACTAGTTAGCTTCTAATATTGACTTGTTGCTTGTAGGTCCATATGCCCTTGGCAAGGATCCACGCATCGACCCTTTTTGCGCATGGGGCAATGAGATATTGATGAACAAGCATCAAGTGAGGAAACTGATAAGGATTATTAGCAAAAATATACGAATGGTGGCAAGCAAATTATTTTTTTATGCTCTATCCAACACAATAGTGGGCTGTAGGATGGTAACTACAAACTCTGCAGCCTTCTCTTTTTACTGCCCATAATGAGTTGTTAGACAACAATGTCTCAATCTTTTTCGTTCCCAGTGGTCCCCGAAGAAGTTCACTCAAGATTACCTCGCAAAGTACATGATAAGTAGACACGCAATGAAGGTTAAAGTATTTCATCCAAACTACAATGAGCATCGAGAAGTCCTAATGAAGACAGTGAAGGATGGACGGGCAGCCATCACAAGGGGCTGGCCTAGAGTCGTGCGCACCTTACGCATGGAGGAGGGCACAATATGGGCATTCCGCTTCACCTTCTCCAGCAACCAGAATGTCTTTCGCCTCTCTCTTTACAGTCTTTAGTACAATTGTGGTTCATCATTCTTTACTTGGTGCTTCTGTAGTTCTTCAGTATATGTACCTGTGCATTGAATTATGGATTCGTGGTTGAACCTATATTTGTAATAAACATGGTTGGATATGAAAGCAGTGATTGCCTACTTTCAATTTCATAACATGTGGTTTTTAAATAATGGATTAATTGGATTAATTATGGATTAAATAGGGATTACACTGCACACGGTTTGCGAAAGCGAAACGTCTGCGATATACGTGGAGATCAGAAACGTCTCTAGGATCCACTACGTGTGCGATCAATCTCCACTGCACACACAACTTTCTCTTGAAAACTGTTTGTGTTAGGCCACCTTGCGCAAACGTTTATCACATAAAAAGTGTGTGTGATGGATAGCCTTTGCCACACAGTTTCTTTCTATGCACCGTGTGTGATGCATTCAATAACGCAAACGATAAAATTATTAATATCATGTGCAATGGCAACACTATCACAATCGATTTAACGGAAAAATTGTGTGTGATGTACCTGTGAACGGAAACGTTTTCCTTGGAGCGACTGTGTGGGATGTACAAACGAATGGAAACGTTTAGCGGGGATTTACAGTGTGGGATGTACTTGCGACCGGAAACAATTTCGCCATATAATTGTATTTTTTTATCTATACTGTACGTATTTCCGTATTTGAGTGCTCGCCGGTCGCACACGACCTCATTTTGCCGAACGTGTGTGCCAGGAGGGCATATCCGCGACGATTTCTGGGTCGTGTGGGAAGGACCCCCCTATCGCACACACTCACTTGGCGACGGTTCCAGATGCCGTCACGGAAAAGGGTTAAAAACCGTTTGTTTAGGACCGACGCGCACCAGTGATAGCAATATTTAAGGATAACAAAATTTTCAGGTCTATAAACTGAATCATCAAAATCTTCAAACTTTTCAAACAAAGATTCAATTTCATAAGCACCCTTAAAAGCAACAAATTCTTCTATTCGTTCCACATCATAGTAATCATATATACCTCTAGCATAAGAAGCCAAGGTTTCATTATCATTAAATTCACATAAAAAGGGAAGATGTGGAGCGTTCATCCTAGAGCAACAAGTATAATCATATCTCAAGCATAGCTCCAATGCAACATATGAATTTGATCCCATAACAATTTCCCTTTATGAGTCAAGCCATAATCCCTAAAGTATTCATGTTCATCCAACGTTACTCCCATTATATAGTTGAATGTGGTTTTCTCAGGATTATCAAAGTAGTGCATAATATCTTTCACATAACGAGCATCGAGGGTTTTAGGAGGTTCCCCATCTCCATGAGTAGCAAGTACCACTAATTTTTTGGTGTTTCATGTTCCATATCCAGAACTAAAGATAAAGAACAACTTAGAACAGAAAATAAAAACTACTTAGTGATAAAGCAAACAAGCACACACGAGCTCCCCGGCAACGGCGCCAGAAAAAGGTCTTGATAACCCACAAGTATAGGGGATCGTTTGTAGCCTTCTTCGATAACAAATATTCTCTCAAGTTCTATCGATCACCGATGCAACTCTACGCACACTTGACGTTTGCTTTACCTAAAACAAGTATGAAACTATTTTTCAAGAATAAAACTATGAGTACTTTGCGAGAATAAAACTATGAATAAATAGCAAGATAATAAAAGTGGATATCTTTTGTCAACAAGAAAGTCATTTGTCCCTAGGCAATCGATAACAAGTACCGGTAATCATTCTTGCAACTCTTTATGAGGGAGAGGCATGAGCTAACATACTTTCTCTACTTGGATCATATGCACTTATGATTGGAACTCTAGCAAGCATCCGCAACTAATAAAGATAATTAAGGTCATGAAACCCAATCATAGCATTAAGTATCAAGTCCTCCTTATCCCATACGCAACAACCCACCTACTCGGGTTTAAGCTTCTGTCACTCTCGCAACCCACCATAAGCGAATTATGAACGTACTGCAACACCCTACAGCGAGAACCCCTCACGTTTGCGCGAGACGGAGGGGCACCGTAGGACATCACCATTAATAAAATATACAATCATACCAACCAAGATCACGATTAACCCAAAGGACAAAACAGATCTACTCAAACATCGTAGGATAGCCAAATATCATTAGGAAATAATATATGGAGTTGAGCACCATGTTTAAGTAGAGATTACAGTGGCGAGAAGAGAGGTTACACCGCTGCATAAAGGGGGAGAGAGTTGGTGTTGACGGTAGCAAGATTGTTGATGTAGATCGCCGTCACGATCCTAGCCCCGGTGGCGTTCCGGTGCCACCGGGAGAGAGGGGAAGAGAGCCCCCTCCTTCTTCTTCTTCCTTGGCCTCCCCCTAGATGGGAGGAGAGTTCCCCCTCTGGTCCATGGCCTCCATGGTGGCGGAGGGACGGGATCTCCTCCGAGATTGGATCTCCCTCTCTGTTCTCTTCTGTTTCACGCTCCCTAGATCTGGCCCTTCACGGTTTCTTAAATTCCCGGAGATCCGTAACTCCGATTACGCTGAAATTTTTAGACGATTTTTTTCCATAAATTATCTTTCTTGCGCCAGAAGAAGGGCCCCAACCGCCTTATGAGGAGGGCACCAGACACCTGGGCGCGCCTGGCACGCGCCCTGGTGTATCTTGGGTGCTGTGGGGCCCCGTTTGCGTTGATTCCACCTCCCAAAAATCACATATATTCCAAAATAATTCTTCGTAAATTTTTATCGTGTTTGGTCTTTGGTTGATATGCATTTCCTGTAAAACAAAAAAACATGCAAAAAATAGGAACTAGCAGTGGGCACTGGATCAATATGTTAGTCCAAAGAAATCATATGAAATGTGGCCAAAAGTATGTAAAAGTTGTATAATATTGGCATGAAACAATCACAAATTATAGATACAACGGAGACGTATCAGTAGGCGAGGAACCCGACAGCGTGACGAAGACCAACGCAGACGTTCCTGCATCGAGGGAGATGTTTCGACGCATACCACGGGAGGCCGACGTGCGGTGACGGCGGAGTGGACCGTGGGCCGCGGTGCTATGGCCCGAAGGGTCGGCGCAGGAGCGGCGGGCAGGTCGGGGAGATGGCGGGGACCATGGGCCGCGGTGCTACGACCCGGAGGGGCGATGCAGTAGCGACAGGCAGGTCGGGGCGACGGCGGGAAGACCTCGGGGCGGCAGCGGGCACCGCAGGCCGCGGCGCTGTAGCCGAAGGGACGGTGCAGCGCGGGTCGGTGCAACCGCGGGGACGGCCCGGGTGGCGGCTGGGACCGCGCATCACGGCACTACGGCCTGAAGGGGCGATGTAGTAGCGGGGCACGAGTGATGCAGCCGCGAGGAGAACCACGGGGCGGCGGCGCTGAGGCCCGACACGGGGCGACGCAGCGGCAACCCGTTGCTCGATTGGTGGAGGAGCGCGCTGAACTCGGGGATGATCTTCACGGGACCTGTGGAGGCGCGAGCAACCGACGGGCCAGGCCGATCGCAGGGCGTAGATGACGTGGATCATGCGCGAGGTCCGGGACGCCGCTCGGTGGAGGCGGGATGGCGGCGGAGTCCGAGATGAAGCCGGCGGTAACGGACGACGTGGGACGTCATGCCGACGAGCGCGTTAGCACCGGCACCCGGGCTGCCAAAGCAACGCTAGCGTCCGGCAACGAGGCCCGAGCGACCAATGTAGCAGCGGCGCCCCGAGCTAAGGCAGCCGACGAGCATCTCGCGGTCGGCCCGATGCAGCTGGGAACGAGGCCGGCGAGGAAGACCGCAGGGCCGCCGTGCAGACACGGCGGAGGAGGGTGGCTTGGATTGATGGGCAGGCCGACGCGCGAACGGTAGTTATGTTGGGCCGCCGCATGGCGCGAGGCCGTCAAGTCGGGGCGATGCAGGTGGCCCGGTCGGGGCAGGGCGGTGACGGCCGACGTAGATCGACGGGCGGGCCGGCGCGCGGACGATGGCCGTAAGGGGCCGCTTGTCGCGCAAGGCCGCCGGGTCGGTGATGAAGCCGACCTGTGTCGGAGTAGAGGCGCGAGGGTGTCGACGACGGTGGTGGGCGACGCAAACCGGTCAAGCATAGACCGGAAAACCAAAAAGAAAACGCCGATCAAAACGCCCGGCGAGAGAGCGAAAAAACCCGGAGCAAGGGCGCAGGAAAAATATTCTAGGAAAGCCTGTCAACACGACCGACGGACGAACCCTAGATACAGGCGGGGCGGCCCCCAGCGGCGGTCATGGAGGCCGACCGCCCCGGGGGCGGCATGCGGGTGCGGAAGCGGCGGCGTCTAGGTTTTATGATCGATTAGGCTGATACCATGTTAGAAGGGAGAGGAAGGATTGGTGGAATCGTTGATTGTATTGCTTGAGCCTCGTGCGCATATATATAGGAGTACAATGACTAACTTGGAGTACAATACAAGGTAGTGCCAAATCCTAGTATATCCTATACTTCCTAATATTCATATACTCAACATCTTTTACTTCAAAAAAAACATTAACAAATCAAATTGTTATTTCCAACAAGTTGTCATTCTAATTATACTATAACTAATGTATTATTATTTATATGTTTTAACCCAGTGTTGACAAAAGACAAGTGACAAGTGACGTATGGTCTTGTGTGTTTCCTGGTCGTGTCCGGCTCGTGTTCTTGTTATAATGGGATGATCTAGCACGATTAATTTAATAGAGATCCTTGTTTAATATAGATCCTTGCGTCGGCAGCATGCTTTCTAAGTAGATCGTCCATAGCGGCGAAAGGATCGGCACCGCCGTGATGTGGATTCAAGCAAATGATCGATCTCCAACCAGGGTTGAGACCACAAACCTGACTTGGCTACGTTCTCCTGTTGTTCTTTCAGTCTGTTCTTGTCTGCACGGCGGGCCATGTTACAGGTTAGGTGGTCCATCCCCGACCCCTCTGGTTCAACCGCCGTCGATCTCTTCAACGGCCCTGCCGCTGATCTCCTCCACCAAGCGGTCAAGGATTTACGAGCTTTATACGCCATCGAGCCCATTTTGTCACTTCTGAAGGACACGTTCTACGGCGGCGGCTTGGGATCCTCAATTGCCAAGTCAGATCTCATCGACCACGACCACGACCACGAGGAGGGCACCCACGAAGTTTCTTCCAAGGTGAAACAGCCCATCTGTGACATCAGAGAGCGCACCATGGGAATGTGCTCTTCCAACTGGAAGGATCCCGTCCATGAAATGTGAGCCAACATTCTATCAGCAAATATTACCTTTTCTAGCTTGCCAACCCGTACCCTTTGTTGTAGTAGCATTTGCCGTGTGGTTCTTTAACTGTGCCATGTTTAAGTATTTCAGTTATGCAAAAATGTATTGTTCAATAGGTCTATGTGATGTTTAAGTATGAATTGTCTACTTTAGTTTCACGAATGGCTATATTTGGTTGTTTATAGTGAGTAGATGCCTTGTTTATCTGTATTTGGTTGTTAGGTTGGTTGGAGTGAGCATTTTTTCAGTTATCGAGCAGATGCCTTGTTTATCTGTATTTGGTTCTTAGTTTGGGTGCAGTGAGTATTTGTCAAGTTATCAAGCAGATGCCTTGTTTATCTGTATTTGGTTGTTAGGTTGCTTTTTTTAGCATTTGTCCAGTTATCAAGCAGATGCCTTGTTTATCTGTATTTGGTTGTTAGGTTGCTTTTTTTAGCATTTCTCCAGTTATCAAGCAGATGTCTTGTTTATCTTTATCTGCTTGTTAGGTTGGTTACAGTGAGCATTTGTCCAGTTTTCAAGCATATGCCCTGTTTATCTGTATTTGTTTGTTAGGTTGGTTGCAGTGAGACTCTGTCCAGTTTTCAATGGCTATATTTGGTTGTTATACTGGTCATTTATGCCTTGTTTATTCCAGTCATTCACAATGTGTGGTTCATTATATGCAAGTCGGAACTGTGCCGCTCGACTACATCAATACCAGTTTGAACGGCTATATTTGGTTCCAGTTATTCTTGGTGTAGTTAACACATGCCCTTTATTTCAGTTTTACACATTTATCCAGTGTGATGTTTAAGCATTACCTACGTTCTATTCATTTTCAACAATACCAGTTTGAATTGCAATATTTGATGGCTGTTAAGCCTGCTGTCGGTAACATTATCTTCCATTTTATATCTGCTTTAACAACATGTTGAAACCAACACATTCAACCTATCATTTGGAGATGATGTTGTTTACGTTTGCTATATTTGTTTGATGTTAAGATTGTTGTACTTATCATACCTTTCCACTACTTATGCAGGACAACAACGGGAGTGGCCACCATTTTCCGCCGAGGTTAGCTTCGTCCCTCGGATTGTACTCCCCCCGTCGTTCCATAAGTGCATATAGATCCAGGCCTGGACACTAGTTAGCTTCTAGTATTGACTTGTTGCTTGTAGGTACATATGCCCTTGGCAAGGATCCACGCATCGACCCTTTTTGCGTATGGGGCAATGAGATATTGATGAACAAGCATCAAGTGAGGAAACTGATAAGGATTATTAGCAAAAATATACGAATGGTGGAAAGCAAATTATTTGTTTATGCTCTATCCAACACAATAGTGGGCTGTAGGATGGTAACTACAAACTCTGCAGCCTTCTCTTTTTACTGCCCATAATGAGTTGTTAGAGAACAATGTCTGAATGTTTTTCGTTCCCAGTGGTTCCCGAAGCAGTTCACTCAAGATTACCTCGCAAAGTACATGATAGGTAGACACGCAATGAAGGTTAAAGTATTTCATCCAGACTACAATGAGCATCGAGAAGTCCTAATGAAGACAGTGAAGGATGGACAGGCAGCCATCACAAGTGGTTGGCCTAGAGTCGTGCGCGCCTTACACATTGAGGAGGGCACAATATGGGCATTCCGCTTCACCTTCTCCAGCAACCAGAATGTCTTTCGCCTCTCTCTTTACAGTCTTTAGTACAACTATGGTTCATCATTCTTTACTTGGTGCTTCTGTAGTTCTTCAGTATATGTACCTGTGCATTGAATTATGGATTCGTGGTTGAACCTATATTTGTAATAAACATGGTTGGATTTGAAAGCAGTGATTGCCTACTTTCAAATTCATAACATGTGATTTTTAAATTAGGGATTAATTGGATTAATTATGGATTAAATAGGGATTACACTGCACACGGTTCGCGAAAGCGAAACGTCTGCGATATACGTGGAGATCAGAAACGTTTCTAGGATCCACTACGTGTGCGATCAATCTCCACTGCACACACAACTTTCTTTTGAAAACTGTTTGCGTTAGGCCACCTTGCACAAACGTTTATCACATAAAAAGTGTGTGTGATGGACAACCTTTGCCACACAGTTTCTTTCTACGCACCGTGTGTGATGCATTCAATAACGCAAACGATAAAATTATTAATACCGTGTGCAATGGCAACACTGTCACAAACGATTTAACGGGAAAAATTGCGTGTGATGTACCTGTGAACGGAAACGTTTTCCTTGGAGCGACTGTGTGGGATGTACATACGAACGGAAACGTTTAGCGGGGATTGACTGTGTGGGATGTACTTGCGACCGGAAACAATTTCGCCGTATAATTGTATTTTTTAGTTGTACTATATGCATTTCCGTATTTGAGCGCTCGCCGGTCGCACACGACCTCATTTTGCCGAACGTGTGTGCCAGGAGGGCATATCCCCGACGGTTTCTGGGTCGTGTGGGAAGGACCCCCCCTATCGCCCACACTCACTTGGCGACGGTTCCAGATGCCGTCGCGGAAAGGGGTTAAAAACCGTTTGTTTAGGACCGACGCGCACCAGTGATAGCAATATTAAAGGATAGCAAAATTTTCAGGTCTATAAACTGAATCATCAAAATCTTCAAACTTTTCAAACAAAGATTCAATTTCATAAGCACCCTTAAAAGCAACAAATTCTTCTATTCGTTCCACATCATAGTAATCATATATACCTCTAGCATAAGAAGCCAAGGTCTCATTATCATTAAATTCACATAAAAAGGGAAGATGTGGAGCGTTCATCCTAGAGCAACAAGTATAATCATATCTCAAGCATAGCTCCAATGCAACATATGAATTTGATCCCATAACAATTTCCCTTTATGAGTCAAGCCATAATCCCTAAAGTATTCACGTTGATCCAACGTTACTCCCATTATATAGTTGAATGTGGTTTTCTCAGGATTATCAAACTAGTGCATAATATCTTTCACATAACGAGCATCGAGGGTTTTAGGAGGTTCCCCATCTCCATGGGTAGCAAGTACCACTAATTTTTTGGTGTTTCGTGTTCCATATCCATAACTAAAGATAAAGAACAACTTAGAACAGAAAAAAAAAACTACTTAGTGATAAAGCAAACAAGCACACACGAGAATATTGACCCCACGCTATTGCTCCCCGGCAATGGCACCAGAAAAAGGTATTGATAACCCACAAGTATAGGGGATCGTTTGTAGCCTTCTCCGATAACAAATATTCTCTCAAGTTCTATCGATCACCGATATAACTCTACGCACACTTGACGTTTGCTTTACCTAAAACAAGTATGAAACTATTTTTCAAGAATAAAACTACGAGTACTTTGCGAGAATAAAACTACGAATAAATTGCAAGATAATAAAAGTGGATAGCTTTTGTCAACAAGAAAGTCATTTGTCCCTAGGCAATCGATAACAAACACCAGTAATCATTCTTGCAATTCTATATGAGGGAGAGGCATGAGCTAACATACTTTCTCTACTTGGATCATATGCACTTATGATTGGAACTCTAGCAAGCATCCGCAACTACTAAAGATAATTAAGGTCATGAAACCCAATCATAGCATTAAGTATCAAGTCCTCTTTATCCCATACGCAACAACCCACCTACTCGGGTTTAAGCTTCTGTCACTCTCGCAACCCACCATAAGCGAATTATGAACGTACTGCAACACCCTACAGCGAGAACCCCTCACGTTTGCGCGAGACGGAGGGGCACCGTAGGACATCACCATAAATAAAATATACAATCATACCAACCAAGATCACGATTAACCCAAAGGACAAAACAGATCTACTCAAACATCGTAGGATAGCCAAATATCATTAGGAAATAATATATGGAGTTGAGCACCATGTTTAAGTAGAGATTACAGTGGGGAGAAGAGAGGTTACACCGCTGCATAAAGGGGGAGAGAGTTGGTGTTGACGGTAGCAAGATTGTTGATGTAGATCGCCGTCACGATCCTAGCCCCGGTGGCGTTCCGGCGCCACCGGGAGAGAGGGGAAGAGAGCCCCCTCCTTCTTCTTCTTCCTTGGCCTCCCCCTATATGGGAGGAGAGTTCCCCCTTTGGTACATGGCCTCCATGGCGGCGGAGGGACGGGATCTCCTCCGAGATTGGATCTCCCTCTCAGTTCTCTTCTGTTTCGCGCTCCCTAGATCTGGCCCTTCACGGTTTCTTAAATTCCCGGAGATCCATAACTCCGATTGCGCTGAACTTCTAACACGATTTTTTTCCATAAATTATCTTTCTTGCGCCAGAAGAAGGGCCCCAACCGCCTTATGAGGAGGGCATAAGACACCTGGGCGCGCCTGGCACGCGCCCTGGTGTATCTTGGGTGCTGTGGGCCCCCGTTTGCGTTGATTCCACCTCCCAAAAATCACATATATTCCAAAATAATTCTTCGTAAATTTTTATCGCGTTTGGTCTTCGGTTGATATGGATTTTCTGTAAACAAAAAATATGCAACAAATAGGAACTAGCAGTGGGCACTGGATCAATATGTTAGTCCAAAGAAATCATATGAAATGTGGCCAAAAGTATGTAAAAGTTGTATAATATTGGCATGAAACAATCACAAATTATAGATACGACGAAGACGTATCTGTAGGCGAGGAACCCGACAGCGTGACGAAGACCGACGCGGACAGTGGCGTTCCTGCATCAAGGGAGATGGTTCGACGCATACCACGGGAGGCTGACGTGCGGTGACGGCGGAGTGGACCGCGGGCCGCGGTGCTATGGCCCGAAGGGGCGACGCAGGAGCGGCGGGCAGGTCGGGGAGATGGCGGGGACCGCGGGCCGTGGCGGTACGACCCGGAGGGGCGACGCAGCAGCGACAGGCAGGTTGGGGCGACGGCGGGAAGACCTCGGGGCGGCAGCGGGGACCGCAGGCTGTGGCGCTATAGCCGAAGGGACGGTGCAGCGCGGGTCGATGCAACCGCGGGGACGGCTCGGGGTGGCGGCTGGGACCGCGTATCACGGCACTACGGCCTGAAGGGGCGATGTAGCAGCGACGCACGAGTGATGCAGCCGCGAGGAGAACCATGGGGCGGCGCGCGCTGAGGCCCGACACGGGGCGACGCAGCGGCAGCCCGTTGCTCGATTGATGGAGGAGCGCGCTGAATTCGGGGACGATCTTCACGGGACCTGTGGAGGCGCGAGCAACCGACGGGTCAGGCCGGTCGCGGGGCGTAGATGAGGTGGATCGCGCGCGAGGTCCGGGACGCCGCTCGGTGGAGGCGGGATGGCGGCGGAGTCCGAGATGAAGCCGGCGGTGACGAACGACGTGGGACGTCGTGCCGATGAGCGCATTAGCACCGGCACCAGGGCTGCCAAAGCAACGCTAGCGTCCGGGCAACGAGGCCCGAGCGACCAATGTAGCAGCGGCGCCCCGAGCTAAGGCAGCCGACGAGCCTATCCCAGTCGGCTCGACGCAGCTGGGAACGAGGCCGGCGAGGTAGACCGTAGGGCCGCCGTGCAGACACGGCGGAGGAGGGTGGCGTGGATCGATGGGCAGGACGACGCGCGAACGGCAGTTATGATGGGCCGCCGCATGGCGCGAGGCCGTCAAGTCGGGGCGATGCAGGTGTCCCAGTCGGGGCAGGGCGGTGACGGGCGACGTAGATCGACGGGCGGGCCGGTGCGCGGACGACGGCCGTAAGGGGTCGCTTGTCGCGCGAGGCCGCCGGGTCGGTGATGAAGCCGGCCTGTTGTAGTAGAGGCGTGCGGGTGTCGACGATGGCGGTGGGCGACGCAAACCGATCAAGCATAGACCGGAAAACCAAAAAGAAAACGCCGATCAAAATGCCCGGCGAGAGAGCGAAAAAAGACCGGAGTAAGGGCGCGGGAAAAAGATTCTAGGGAAGCCTGTCAACACGACCGGCGGACAAACCCTAGGTACGGGCGAGGCGGCCCCCGACGGCGGTCATGGAGGCCGACCGCCCCGGAGCCGGCATGCGAGTGCGGAAGCGGCGGCGTCTAGGTTTTATGATCGATTAGGCTAATACCATGTTAGAAAGGAGAGGAAGGGTTGGTGGAATCGTTGATTGTATTGCTTGAGTCTCGTGGGCATATATATAGGAGTACAATGACTAACTTGAAGTACAATACAAGGTAGTGCCAAATCCTAGTATATCCTATACTTCCTAATAATCATATACTCAACATCTTTTACTTCGAAAAAAAATTAACAAATCAAATTATTATTTCCAACAAGTTGTCATTCTAATTATACCATAACTAATGTATTATTATTTACATGTTTTAACCCAGTGTTGACAAATGACAAGTGACAAGTGACGTCTGGTCTTGTGTGTTTCCTGGTCGTGTCCGGCTCGTGTTCTTGTTATAATGGGATGATCTAGCACGATTAATTTAATAGAGATCCTTGTTTAATATAGATCCTTGCGTCGGCAGCATGCTTTCTAAGTAGATCGTCCATAGCGGCGAAAGGATCGGCACCGCCGAGATGTGGATTCAGGCAAATGATCGGCACCTCCGGTTGTTCTTTCAGTCTGTTCTTGTCTGCTGGCCAAACCAGATTCATTGCTCGGAACTCGCCACTTGGACGGGCGGTCTCCTCTCCTCTCGTCACTGTAAAATGCTACTCCTACGTGTTATCAATTCGTGCCACCGTCCGATGCCACGTTCATCTGAACCGAGACACGTCCATCGATCATCATCCGCACACACACACTAGCCAGGGCGCTGCCTGTGTTCACAATTATTGACGCCTTCCATCTCCTGACGAAACGGAGAACAGAGACCGGCTGCCTTTTGCAAACGGAGAAAGTGAGAGTGGCGGTTATTGTTTTACTACTGGCATGATGTGCTCTCGTCGTTTGCACGTAGTGCAATGTACCATGTGGCACGAAAAGCACTACCTTTCTATACCTGTCCCCTTCAACCAATTTTTTTTTTGAGGGACCCTTCATCAACAAAATTTAATTTAATTCATGCGCGCGTCGATGTAACAATATCTTATGCCTGTCCGTGTAAGAGCATGTGATATAGTTTTGGCACCAAGTACGTGCTCGACAGTTGTGTGGCCACACACACAAGAATACGTGAGAAAAACACACTAGAATACGTGAAAAATTGGTACGCCCAAGTTATAATTAAAGTCAATTACACCACTGGTGCTAGAACTTGACACAAATAGTCACTTTAGTGATAGAACTTGTGATGTACATATAAATGGTTCAACAACTTGGCTTGACGATACGAGTACGGTGTTGTATACGCCTGCAACACCGACTTGACGTTACAGCATGGCGAGGAGCCCACTTTCACTGGCCGAAAGGGTTGAGCCGGGCGTGTGACCTGTTTATTTTGCAAAAGGCCCATGATATATTTTTCTCACACAAAAAGTACAGAAAAGAAAATGGTCCAGAGGTTTGAACCGGCGACCTGCTGGTTGCGTGAGCGGGTTCTAGCCAGAACACCTAGGCAGACTTCTCGATAATTAAGGATACATATCCTTTATATATTTCGATTGAACAATTTTAATCCCAAAAATCAGTGCGTGAGCGGTCATTCGAACCAGGAATCTCATCAGGGTAAATAAGTGTCTGGCATTCCATCGCAACTGACAAGGGAACTTCTTTTGATGTAAATTACATTTTATGAATATAACGCAACGTGATCGTGTGACTAAACTGAATTGCGGTCAGCGCAACCATTTTCAACATTTTAAATTTTTGCATTTTTTTATTTTCGTAAAAATTATGTAAACTATAACATGTTTTATAAATAATATACAAATAAATAAAATAAGCTACATTGAAAATGGTCATACAACATGAAAACATACCCACGTACTAGTTTGACAAAAATCCATATTAAATTTTATGACTATATAACACAAAACGATTGTGTGGCTAAACTGAATTGTAGTCAATGCACAATTTCAACATTTTAGTTGTTTGCATAAATTTTTGTAAAGTATAATTATGTGTTAAAAATAATGTACATACAAAAAAAATCAAGGGGCTTTTCTCAAAAAGACAGTCCACACGCCCTGCCCTCCCCTCCCCTTCATCTCACTGACAGCGGGCCTCACGCCGAGTCAACGTAAGAGGCGTATACAACACCGTATTTACACCGTCAAGCCAAGTTCTTTAACCACTTATATATACATCACAAGTTCTAGCATCAAAATGATCATCTGTGCCAAGTTCCAGCACCTGTGATGTAATTGACCCTTATAATTAATCAAATCCTCCTCCTGCCCCCCTGCAAGATCAGAACGGACGGGCAATCCGCGTAGCTTTCGCACACGTCCTACTCAGATCGAACGGGGCAGATCTACAAGCATCAATCGTGTAACATTTCAGAAAGCACTATGCACCGAGCCGGCCGATCCATGCCTGATTTCGACAAGTCGCTCAAGCTACAGACCAGAAAACACCGGCCGCCCCGGCGCGGCGTCCCTGTCCGAAAGAGCGGGGGGATTGCACCGGGCTCGTGCCGGATTCAGCACAGTGCCGGTCCCTGTCACGCCGTCGCTGTTCATGCGGTGGCGGCACGGCGGCACCTACCTACCTACCTCAGTTGCTCTCGACTGGACTCTCCAGCCCACTAGTAGCTTTGTTCACGGCCTCGAACGAAAGAATCTTTCTGTAAACCATCATGTCCCTTTGGGCTCTGAACCTTTTCCACAAAGCAAAAGGGCGATCACCGAGGCACGACCGACGGTGCAACCGTCGTACTGTATGTTCTAATCCTCGACCCAGCTCTATTATTATTATCAGTGGACTGTGTGGACACGCCCCCGTCGACTCACCGTCGGTCAAGATCGATGCCACGTCCCACGTACGGTGGTGGTGCTCCTACGTGCTCAATCCGTTGCTTAGCCGCCAAGGCGTTTGATCAGAGGGTGTGTGGAGAATTGAGAGTAGCTTAGTTGGCAAGGCGCGGGAGTTCGTAGCCAGCCCATCAGGATTCAAGTCTCGGCTTGAGCATTTGATGCTCACGGAGTTTTTTTTCTATAAAAAAAGGACCTGGCTACCTGGCGCAGGAGCGCTTGTTCGGGCCAGCGAGCGACCTCCTCAAAAGAAAAGTTTTACCGCACGCCGCATCAGGACAGTCTAGAAAAGGAAAAACCTCCCGCGCCAGCTCCCACCTGCATTTATTAGGGGATCAAAAATTTTAAAAACTTGTAACTTTTGATTAGAATGTCAAAATTCAAATCCATTTTCACCTGTCGGTTTCTCGCGATGAGTTCTTCAAAACTAGATCTCATATGAGTAGGTTTCGAAGAACTTTTTTTTCCGAGCAACTTTGTGTGCTACAGAGGCAACTTTAGTGTTATAGAAAAGTAACTCCTTTTTCCTAGTATGACTACCTATCAACGGAGGATACTTTAAGTCGGTTACCATGACTATCAATTGACTAGTTTCACCTCTAAATCGCCTAACATAAAGACAACTCCAACGTGGATCACCAAAACGCCCCAAATATTAGAATCGACCTCTCTAGACACTTTTAGCCATCCAATGAGTCCAACTACTACCAGGCATGTAAAAAAGGTCTGCTGCCCCATATGAGTTCCTTGCAGTAAAAAATAGCATGCATCCCCTATGCAAAAGTAAAAAACATGCAACAACTTTGCTATGATTTCAGACAACTCTTACAAAATTTGAGGCAACTAGTGTCATGCATTAAAAGAGGGGTTGCTGCCCCATAAGCTCCTTGCAGTAACATCATGCAACCCTTGTGCAAAAAAAAAGAACCACAAAAACAACTAGTAGAGACAACATATATAGGTATGTTCCACCCGCTCCCCTCTACGGTTGCACCAAGGGATCCCACCCGAGGAGGGGAAAATCTTAACTCCCCCTCTATGACCCAAACTTAATTACAGGTATCTAAAACATTTAGATATTTATCAAAAAATGGTCTTGATAAAATATTTCTGTTCGTGAGGATTGGGCAACTGGATGGCAACTCGATACTTTGTTTTAGGCAATTGTATGGTTGACTGTGGGCAACTGGATACTTTTTTAGGGCAACTTTGGGTGTGAAGGAGGCAACTGTCGTGCGAAGCAACTTCTTCTCTTTGGCCTAGTAGGACTTCCTATTAGGTTTGTTGGCGTAAAAACAAGAAAAATCAGACAAAACATAACGCCCCTTTAGTGCTACATACAAAACAACTTCACTACACTATGTGTACCTGTGAATTTTACTAACATTATCCCAACTTGCCTATCATGCATGGTTGCTCATTTGCCTATTGTTTGATAGTTAGTTGCCTACAATTGATGTGCAGTTGCCTATAAATATTGTAAATTGCCTACCAATTGATGCCTAGTTTCCTACTATTGGTAATTAGTGTCTATCATTGCTTCTCGGTTGCCTAACTTTGCAAAAATAGTTGCCTACAATATTGTGAAGTGGTTTACCATTGTTTTTCTAAGTTGCATGCAAACACTCTAAAAGTTGCCAAAATTGAGCACCAAGTTGCCTATCGTAGTTAGCAATAGCAGATACAAGAGTATCAATGGTAGATGACTTCATAGTATTATAGGCAGCTTAGAATCAACAATATGCAACTTAGAAGTACCAGTGAGGAAGCTAGGAGAATATGCAACTTAGAAGTACCTGTGAGGAAGTTAGGAGAATGTTAGAGAAAATTAATTAGGAGAAAGTGTAGTGAAGTTGCCTATTTTTTGCACTAAAGTTGTCTCTCGTAGAAAGAAAGTTGCTTATAAAGGTGATATGATGTTGTCTACCTCTGTTCAAGGTTATTCTCTATTACTAGTTAGTTGCTCATTGTTGGTACTTAGTTATTTAAATTAGAGTGGAGTTGCTTCTGTTCAGCACTAAAGTTGTCTCATCTAGCGTCCAAGTTGCTTTCTGAAAGAAAGAAAAATCATCAAAACGTATTCATGTGGGTATAGTTTTGAAGAGCTCGTCAGGACCTGGCTAGCCAACATCCGTGTGCTTAATAGCGTTGGCAGGCAGACTCCCCTAGATAAGAAAAACACACAGATCTCATACCACCCATCCCCACATAGTTCAAAATTTGAAATCATGATAGATGACTTAAATCCCACAAAAACTTTTCGATATTGTAGGCAACTTAGGTCCCTTGATGGACAACTTTCATAGTATTGTAAGAAATTGAGGATCACTCGTAGGCAACTTCGTAGTGAAAGGGCAACCTGGTTTCTGCGGTAGACAACTTATAAGCCATGTTAGAGTTTCCACTCTACGGTAAGAAATTTTCACAGTATGATAGGCAACTATACAATCCACAACTTATTTTCCAATGTATGCAACTTAGAAATCATGGTGACCCCCCTATTACACTGTTGCACACAACTAACTAGGTGGCTACTAGGCGAAGTTAGTCGTACACACGGTGCAATTCATTTAGCAGCAGAGTTGCTCATGTTTAACACTAATGTTGCTTCATCTAGCATCAAAGTTGCTTTCGAAAAAAAATCATCAAAACATATTCATATGGGATCTAGTTTTGAAGAGCTCGTTGCGAGGAACCCGGCAGTGAAAACGGTTCTGCGTTCTGACACTCGGTTCAAAAGTTGTAGCTTTTTGAAAATTTAAAACAGAATAAATAGATGGCGTTGGCACATGCATGCGCTTTACACTACCCAGTGGATAACGCGTTTATTACACACAGCAAACTAGTTTTGTCATCTAGCGCGTGCGCTCGCCGCGTCCTTCCGGCGCAGCTGCACTGTGAAGTATTTAGGATAAAGAAATGCCAACAGGCTAATCTAGCCCGGTTTGGTCTTTTTTATTAAAGTGTGTGTGCATGGACGGAACAGAAGGCACGATCGAACCGGACTACTCACCGTGAGCCAATCATCGCTCGGCTTGGAACGCACGACGGCACGAGTGAGACGGAAGCCTCTCGACCACATTTTCGCCACCTCGCCGGCGCGCGGCGTGCCGACTCGTGTCACCGCCAGAAAGGCGCGGCGAAAGCAGCCGGGGAAGACGCCAAGAATGATGCGGCAGGCAGCGAAAGCCTAGCCGCCCCGCCCCGGCATACGCACCACCACCTCACCCCGCCAACTTTCCACATCCGGCCAACCGCCTCCGCCCCGACCCGTCCCCTCCGGCGCCACCTATAAAAACCCACCCCCACCACCTCCTCCTCCTCATCCCACTCCACTCACATCACCACACAGCGCGCACCAGCTCGCACTGCACCCACTGGCGCCAGGCGCTGTGACAAGACAAGCCGACGCGCACCAAAGCTAGCTAGCGTGGCAGGGCCGGCGGACAAGCTGGCGGCATGGAGATGGTCCTGGACTGGCGCTCGGTGGGCTCGCTGATCGCGACGGTGATGGTGTTCCGGACGGCCATGCGGGACTTCATCCCGCCGGAGGCGGAGCAGTGGCTGCGCCGCCTGCTCGCGCGCCTCGCCGCCGCGTTCCGGGCGCCCACGGCCACCATCCTCATCGACGAGGCCGACGGCGCCAGCTCCGGCGCCACCAACGACCTCTACGACGCCGCGCAGCTCTACCTCGGCTCGCGCTGCCTCGCCGCCGCCCCCGCCGTGCGCCTCTACAAGCCGCGCCAGTCCGAGCGCGCGGTCGCCTCGCTCCCGGACTCGCACACCGCGGACGACACCTTCCAGGGCGTCCGCGTCAAGTGGACCTCCACCGCGCGCCCCGTCGAGCGCGGCGCCGGGCACAACCCCTACAACGTGTTCGGCTCCCGCGGCGGCGGCGCCGGCGGCGACCACCGCAGCCTCGAGCTCCAGTTCCCGCGCCAGCACCGCGACTTCGTGCACGACACCTACATCCCCCACATCATCGGCGAGGCCACCCGGATGCGGCTCAAGTCGCGGGAGCGCAGGCTCTACACCAACCGCGCCGCCGCGCCCGGCGACGACCACCACCGCCTCTGGACCTCCCACACCTTCTCCCACCCCTCCACCTTCGACACGCTCGCCGTCGACCCGGCGCTACGCGAGGAGATACGCGCCGACCTGCTCCGCTTCGCTGCCCGCCGGGAGCACTACGCGCGCGTAGGCCGCGCCTGGAAGCGCGGGTACCTGCTCCACGGCCCGCCCGGCACCGGCAAGACCAGCCTCGTGGCCGCCATCGCCAACCTCCTCGAGTTCGACGTCTACGACCTGGAGCTCACCACGGTGCCCACCAACTCCCACCTCCGCCGCCTGCTCGTCTCCACCACGCCCAAGTCCGTCGTCGTCGTGGAGGACATCGACTGCTCCCTCGACCTCTCCGACCGCAAGAAGAACTCCGGCGGCGCCGACGAGGACAACGCGCAGCTGGCGATGCTCTCCCCGGCCGCGGCCGCGGCCATGGCAGCGATCGGGCGCGAGTCCATCAGCCTCTCCGGCGTCCTCAACTTCGTGGACGGGCTCTGGTCGTCGTGCGTCGGCGAGCGCCTGATGATCTTCACCACCAACCACCCGGAGCGGCTGGACCCGGCGCTGCTCCGCCCGGGCCGCATGGACCGCAAGATCGAGCTCGGCTACTGCACGCCCGCCGCGCTCCGCGTGCTCGCCAAGAACTACCTCGGCGTCGGCGAGGACCCCGAGGACGAGCCCGACGCGGTGGTGGACGGCCTCATGGCCGAGGCCGAGGGCCTGCTCGCCGCTGACGTGCGCATCACGCCCGCCGACATCGGCGAGGTGTTCATGGGCTGCGATGGCGCGGGCGCCTCCGCCGCGCTGAGGAAGCTCGTCGGCGAGCTGCGCGGCAGGAGAGACGCGCCGGCAGCCGACACGGTGCAGTCCGGTGCACTGACGGAGGAGAAGATGGAGTGAGGCGGATCAGAGACACAGAGATTGACCAGTAGTAGGTGGCTTGTTGCAGCATTGCCCGGAGAATTGCAGATGAAATTAACTCCAATAATTCCTTGATATGAGCACCAGATCGATCGTTGTTTACGTGTTCGTGTCATCGTGTCGCGGGGTTTGCATACAAGTGGCTGCTTGATCATCGAATTCGATAGATCCTATTGTAGTAGTATTTGTTGTATAATATATAAGTAGTATAATAAAGTTAAGCTCAGAAGAAAAAGCAGTGTCATAATGTTTCTTCCGTCTCTTGTAAGCACCACGTTCTTGGATTTTTGTTTGAGCTTTCACATGCTATCATGCGTTGACGTCGGAATTTAGGTCAAGATAAAATACTCCATCCTAAGACGTCACGTAGTGTACGAACGTTTCACATTATGAGACAGAGGGAGGACAAGCAATGGTCGGTACAAAATGTTGATCGCTGATGATGGAGCGAGGCGGATCAGATACTGAGATTGACTAGTACGTACATGGTCTGTTGCAGCATTGCGCGGAGAATTGAGAAATAACTTCAGTATTCATATCTGCAGCATCAGATTCAGATCTACTCTGATCTCGAGAGAAACGAGTGAACATAGATCATTTTTCTCTCGTCCCTGGCGGCTGGAACCCTAGCCGCCGTCAGAAGAGGCCATCTCTGCTGGCGGCTCCCTTCCCCCGGCGACCTCGGTTGTAGTGGTGAGGGGGGTCGCCGGCTCCACACGAGTGAATCATTTTTATTCTCTTGTAGTCTAGGTTTTTGGGCTTTTCAACGTCATGGCTTCAGCGGCAACGATGACGGAGCTGAGTAAAGATTTTTCGGATCCTTCCCTGACGAGACCATTAGTCCTATGGTTGGGGATGGATTTGGAAATCAGTCTGTTCAACCAAGGATAGCGTGGCGGCGACGGCATCCTGGTGGTGGACATGTGTCCTCGGGCTCCGCCGTTGCGACGGCGTTTGCTCCAGCATCGGCGCGGAGCTTGGGAGGTAGTCCAGGAGCGAATGCAGATTGTGGTCTGCATGGACGACATCTGAAAGACGGAACGTGTTCTGGGTTCGTGGTTCGTTGATGGCAAGTATGGTTTCCTCCTTCGGCGTCTTATTCGTGGTGGGGTGCCAGATCTGGAGTTCGATGACGTGTCCGAGATATTGCCCCGGTCTGATTCGTTCAACGGCAATGGCTTCACTTTTGGTGAGCCACCTTGGAGGTCTGCAAAGCTGGATATCAGCGATGGAGGCGCGTCGAGCTCGGGTGAGAAGGTGATCCGTCATTCTTTTCTTCGATGGTTGCTGTGGTGGTGCCGAAGACAGGCGACAGGCGTCGGTGTTAAGTTCAGAAATGTCCTGTTATCTTTTCAGTTTTGTTATATCGGTCCTTACGTGATTTGTACTTTATTCTTTATGCTATGAATAAAACACGTATTATCATAAATAAAAAAACATCAAATTCAGATAAGTCAATATGTTTTGCCAAAAAAAGGATAGATCGATATGTAGAGTGATGTACGTGTTCCGTGTTCGTGTCATCATGTGGCTGCTTGATCATTGAACTATTCTTCCTTTTGTTGCGTAGTGGTACGCCTATGTACCTGCATGATGGATGGATGTTAATATAGTGTATTAACCAGGCATGACATGATGACAATCAGCACTAGTAGAAAGTTTCTTCCGTCCTTTTTAAGAGCACTTCTTATATTCTTGTTTGAGCTTTCGCACATCATTGATGTCAAAATTTAGGTCAGGATAGACGGGCAATGGTCGGTATAAAATGTTGATGGCCGAATTGAAAACGACGGGCAAAGAGTATGCGTCGTACCTTTCCACGCTGTTTTTTTTTTCTAAAGGAAAACCTGGCACTTTATTGCGAGTTTAGCAGAGTTACGTCCGTCAAAAGGTGAAAAACTAGGTGGTTCATCATTCCACCAGTACATCAACTGTGAAATAACGTCAAGTGTTCCACGTTGGTTCTGTTAGATAATAACGAGAAATAAACGAGACAAAGAGACACGGATTTTTACGTGAAAACCCTTGCGGGAGAAAATCACGGACGCACGAAGGCGCAATCACTATGACGGAGGAGTATTACAAGCACGAGACGACAGACCGTCTGAAGTGCGACTACATGGGGTATATAAGAGGGCAATACATGAGAGTCCTTGAAGGACAAGTAAACGAGTTGTACTCGTACGCGTCGGTACCAACGCAAAGGCCCACACCGTTTGTACTACGTCTAGTCCAATACGGTATAATTTGGATCACAATTTAACAATCTCCACCTTGATCCAAATTCCCTCCAGTAGCCGAAGAAAGTAAATAAGTCCATCCAAATCAGCATAAACACCTTGTGCGTCAAAGTCCATAGGACTAGTGAGAAATACCAACTAAGCTTGAGAAAGCTCAAACTTATTGGTCGGAACTGGCTTTGTCATCATGTCAGCAGGATTATCATGAATACTTATCTTGCATACCTTCAAATTGCCTTCAGTAACAACATCTCGAATATAATGTAATCTGACATCAATGTGCTTTGTCCTCTCATGATACATTGGATTCTTTGTAAGATATATGGCACTTTGACTGTCAGAAAATATGGTAGGGCAAAATGAATCTCCACAAAGCTCAGTATACAAAACTCTCAACCAGATAGCTTTTTTGCATGCCTCAGAAATAGCCATATACTCGGCATCAGTAGTGGAACAAGCCACAATAGACTGCAAAGTTGCTCTCCAACTCACAGCACAACCACCAATGGTGAAAACATAACCTGTGAGTGATCTTCTCTTATCCAAATCACCAGCAAAATCAGAATCAACAAAACCAACAAGTCCATCTCTAGTTTTCCCAAACTGTAAATAAGCATTAGAAGTACCTCGCAGGTATCTGAAAATCCACTGAACTGCTATCCAATGCTCTTTTCCAGGATTAGCCATGTATCTACTGACAACACTCAATGCATAATATAAATCTGGACGAGAACAAACCATGGCATACATAAGTGAACCAACTGCACTTGAATAGGGAACTCTAGACATGTACTCAATATCTGCATCTGACTTAGGACATAAGGCTGATGATAACTTAAAGTGTGCAGCTAACGGAGTACTTACTGGCTTGGCATTATGCATATTAAAACGACGAAGAACTTTATCAATATATCCCTTCTGACTAAGATACACTTTTCCAGATGGTTTATCTCTGGATATTTCCATGCCAAGAATTTTCTTTGCTGCACCCAAATCCTTCATCTCAAATTCATTACCCAATTGCTTCTTTAGTTCATTAATCTCTGACATACTCTTTGCAGCAATAAGCATATCATCAACATAAAGGAGCAAATAAATAGTTGAAGCTTTGGCAGTTTTCAAATAAACACAACTATCATAATTAGACCTTTTGAAACCTTGAGAGAGTATAAAGGTGTCAAATCTCTTGTACCACTGTCTAGGGGATTGCTTCAATCCATAAGGAGATTTCTTTAACTTACAGACAAACTTTTCTTTTTCAGGAATAACAAAACCTTCAGGTTGTTCCATATAAATATCCTCTTCTAATTCTCCATGTAAAAATGCAGTTTTAACATCCAATTGTTCAAGCTCAAAATCATGCATGGCAACAATACTGAGTAAAGTGCGAATAGAGCTATGCTTCACAACAGGAGAAAAGACTTCGTTATAGTCAATACCTGGAATCTGACTGTAACCTTTAGCAACTAACCTTGCTTTATATCTTGTCTCATCATTAGGAGAAACACCTTCTTTCCTCTTGAAAACCCACTTGCAACGAATAGGTTTCTTCTCTCTAGGTAATCTTACTAAATCCCAAGTGCCATTCTTTTCAAGTGATTCCATCTCATCATGCATAGCGGTCATCCACTTATTACTATCACCAGAAATAATATGTCAGGACCCTGATTCCAAGTCACATCGATCTAGCCGGTAACACCTCATATCACTTTGCGGCCTCACGCACGGTATTCCCACGGTTGTCGCCTTACCATGGCCCGGGACCGTTTGCGTCTTTTGGCTCACGTATATGATAGTGTCGCTAGCATCCATATGACAGAGAACCCGGGCCGACATGACTAGTCGTGAACCCAAAGTGGCACTAACTTACGGGGACAGGCATACATGAATCAACATCGAGCATGTCGGTCAGCAGCGTGCGAATCCGGGCTGTAGCACTGGGCTAACAGGACTCCGGTGAACCGGGCTGTAGCGGGCTAGGCAGGACTCCGGATGTCACCGCGTGACATTTCCCCGAAGGGACAGATACAGGAACAAAGTGAATCACATGCCGGCCAGTCAAGTGTTCCGGAGCAGTAGTGCTGGGCTAGCAGGACTCCGGTGAACCGGGCTGTAGCGGACTACTATGGCTCATGGAAGCACAAGACTACATTTCCCCATAAGAGAGGCTACCAAGGATAAACAACTAGGTTGTCGGATCCCACACATACCAAGCATTTCAATCATACACACAATATGCTCGATATGTGCAAATACAACATGGCATCACAACAAGACTCTACGACTCAGAGTATTTATTCATTAGGCTCCGAAGAGCCAGATATTACAAACATGGGTCTCATGACCCAACATTCAGAGCATACAAGTCAAAGGACATGCGGAAGCTTAACATGTCTGAGTACAGACATCTACAAAAGAAAAAGGCTGCGAAGCCTGACTATCTACAAGACCCTGCCGAGGGCACAAGATCGTAGCTGAGGTAACAAGCTAAACGTCGAAGTCCACACGGAACTAATAGCGAGACTGACGTCTCTCTGCAAAACATAAAATAGGCAAACGTGAGTACAATTGTACCCAACAAGACTTACATCAGAACTATCTACATATGCATCAGTATCAAAAGGGGGTGGTGGAGTTTAACTGCAGCAAGCCAGCTTTGACTCAGTGGCTAACCTGAACTACGACTGCAAGTAACTCTTTTGAGGTGGCGCACACGAGTCCACATATTCACCATATCAATACACCACTATGGATCCGCTCCCGTCTCCCTACGAGAACGCCATCCATAGCACTCACGCTTATCTTGCGCATTTTAGAGTATCCACTTTCACTTGTCTATGAACTGTTATAGGCAACCCAGAAGTCCTTTACCGCGGACACGGCTATTCGAATAGATCATATTAAGCCTGCAGGGGTGTACTTCGTCACACACGCTCTCGCCACTTACCACCATGTACACGTCGTGTACCTCGGCAACCTTCAAGCGGAAGCCTGGCGAGGGAGTCGGCCACGACCTGACTAACCACACAAGTCTGTCGTCCAGGTTTATCGCCTATTCGGGTTCCATCCGCAAGGAGATCCGGCCGGGGTGTCGCTCACGGCCCCAAACGATGTGTACAGGGTTCCAAGCCCACCAAACGGGCGACGCTTGGCATACCCGGCCACGGTGCCTAGTCTGTCCCAAGCCCACCTGTACCGGGTGCCACTTGGTAGACTACTAACACTACCTACAAACACCAGAAACTAGTTGCAACTCCTGGACAGAGATCAAGTTGATTAATAAGTCGAGAGGGGCACTTAAGCATTCCAATGTGTGGTAGTAACTGTTCATTGATCACAAACACAGAACTCAGTTCCTGAGGACGGTTTCAATGAGACAACCCACCATGTACTCCTACATGGCCTCTCACCGCTACCTTTACCAAATCGTATTCACACACTTAGCTCTTAACAGTAAGACATGTTCACCACATTCAATTCATTCCCGATGAATCAGACCTGACATAACTCTAAGCAATAGCAGGCATGACAAACAAGCATGAATGAGTAGGCACATCAGGGCTCAAACAACTCCTACTCATGCTAGTGGGTTTCATCTATTTACTGTGGCAATGACAGGTCATGCAGAGGATAAAGGGGTTCAGCTACCGCAGCAAGTAACAGATGAATCGTTGTTGTCCTAATGCAGTAAAAGAGAGCAGGATCGAGAGAGTGGGATTGTATCGGAATGAACAAGGGGTTTTGCTTGCCTGGCACTTCTGAAGATAGCAAAACTCTTCATCAGTGTCATCGATCAAATCGTCGGAACGTCGTCTACTGAGAGGGGACAAACACCGGCAAACAGAGAAGAAACACGATCAATGCAATGCACAATATGATGCATGATCATGACATGGAAGTATGCTGTGATTTGGGCTAATGCAACTAGCAACAGGTTAAATGAAGTTGGTTTGAATCCAAGATTCAAATTCAAACTCCATATGTGGAAATTCGAATGCCATTTACATGATTTGTCGTAAACAGCAGCCATAAATTGTTCTAACATGCATGAAAATGGTACAGATGGATAGATTGGATTTTTCTGATCGTTTTTCATATATAAATCTTTTCATTCTGAGCTATAGATTATTTTCTATGATTTTTAGAAGTTTATAGGATTTTCTGGAATTTCCTGAATAAGAATAAATCCAGAAAATGGTTTATAGCGTCAGCATTACGTCACAGTGACGTCAGCAGGTCAACTGGGCGGTCCAGGTCAAACTGACCAGTGGGTCCCGTCTGTCAGTAGTTAGTTAAGCTAACTAAGTTTAGTTAGCGTTAAACTAATACTAACCTAGTTTAGTTAGTGGCCTGGGGCCCACACGTCAGTGACCCAGGGGGTCAAACTGGGTCCACCCGGGGTCAACGGTCAGCGGGGTCAAACTCGCTGGCGACTCGACGCCGGCGAGGCCTGAGACGGCGGCGCGGCTCGGAAATCGCCCACGGGTGTCCAAATGGGCGGCGGAGAGGCTCTACGGGTGCAGCGCAACGAGGCGCGTCTAACGGGGCATGCGGGAGCAGCTGGGGTGGACCGAACTCGTCGGAAGCAAGCTCGCGGCGGCGGCCGGAGTTCGGGAACATGCAGGCACGAGGCTGCGATGCACTAGGGGGCCAGTTAGCGGCTGCGTTGGCCTCTCCGTTGCTCCAGGAGTACGCCGGAGGCTCAAGCTCAAGCGGAGACGCACGGTGGCTGCTAGAGCAACGTCCATGGCGGACGGCGGCGCTTGGGTACGGCGGCTGGTATAGTTAGAGGACAGAAACGATCTTGGGGAGGAGGGGAGAAAGTGTCGGAGCTCACAACGATCTCAAGGGAGGACTCAGCGGGCTCGGGGAGGCGGAGACGGCGGCGAATCGCCGGTGAGGTTGCCGGCGGCCGAAGGTTGGGGATGAGCTCGGGGAAAACGCTACAGGGCTCCCGCGGTCGAATGGGTTGGTGTAGACGATGCAGAAGGCGATGGCGGTTCCTCTGGACCCATCGGGGAGGCACGGGATGGACAGTGGCCGCGGTAATTTGCGTCGGCGGCGACGAGCTCCGCTCGGGTGTGCTCGGGAGAGGGAGCAGAGGGCGAGGGAGAGAGCAGAGAGTGAGGGAGAGGAGCGAGGGGGTCGAGGGGAGGTGCGTGGCGTTCACAGCCGCGTCGGGGAAGCGGCGGGAAGCAGGAGGTGGCGCGGGCGCGTGCTCGGCGGCGGTGCGCTGTCCCCCTCCTCTGCCTACTGGCAAAGGTAGGTGGTGACTGGCATGGGCCAGGTGGGCCGGCCCAGTCCAGGTAAGTGGCCTGAGGCCTATATCTCTCTCTCTTTTCCATTTCCTGTTTTCTATTTTCTGTAATTGTGTTTGGCTTTATTAAAAATGCCAGAGCATTTCCAAAAATCATGCAACTGACTATGGCCACTGTTTGGAATATTTCCAACAGTAAACATTTCAGTTTGTGATTATTTGGGCATTTAATATATTTTATAGGATTTAAATGCCCAATTGCAAATACTATATGATTTAATTCAGAAATCCAGAATGGCCTAGAAATATGTGCATCATTTTTGTCAGAGGTGCTGGACCAATTCAGAAATGATGAACATTTCTAAAGGGCATTTTGGGATCATTGAAAGATTTAAGTTTGAACCTAGTTGAATTTCATTTGCTGCTAGGGTTTATCATCCCCCATTTCAAGTTTCTGAGAAATTTAAACATGATGCAACATGACTAGCTAACCTAGAGCAAACCAGAACTAGGGATGTGACATAATAGCCTCGGAATATGAAGAAGGCTCAACATTACCTTCAATTTCTTCCGCAACAGATAAAGCAAAAGAAACAATATTGCACTCTTCAATTAACCTGTCAGGTTTATTAGTACCCCGCCTAACTCTGTCACGTGCAAGATTCCAACTGGGCGGAACAATAGGCTGATTTGGAGTGGGAGTGACATTATCATCATTAACGACGGGTTCATCATGTGCATCAACAATTTCATTACTAGATGTATCACCTGAATCAATAACATGCTCCACCTGAACAGTAGGCTCCTGAACAATAGGCTGATGTTCACTTTCAACGGGAACATTAGTAGATGAAACATCATGTAACATAGCAGATTCATTAAAGATAACATTTCTGCTAATAACAACCTTCTGGGTTTCAGGATTCCACAATTTAAAACCTTTAACACCAGACTTATAACCAAGAAAGATGCACTTAACAGCCCTAGGCTCCAATTTTCCATTATCAACATGAGCATAAGCAGTGCAACCAAAAACTCTCAATTGTGAATAATCAGCAGGTGAACCAGACCATACCTCAATTGGAGTTTTCTTATTAAGAGCAATAGATGGTAAACGGTTAATGAGATAACAAGCAGTGGAAGCAGCCTCAGCCCAAAAACGCCTATGCAAACCTGCATTGGACAACATGCAACGAGCTCTGGAAATAATGGTCCTGTTCATACGCTCAGCAACACCGTTTTGTTGAGGAGTATAAGGAACGGTGTAGTGTCTGACAATGCCTTCAGACTTGCAATAATTCTTAAATTGCTTAGAACAGAATTCCATACCATTATCAGTGCGAAGTATCTTTACCTTCTTTTCAGTTTGTCTCTCAATCATAATCTTCCACTCCTTCAAAGCTGAGAATGCTTCATATTTATGCTTCAAGAAATAAGGCCAAACTTTTCTCGAATAATCATCAATAATAGTCAGCATGTAACTAGCACCACCTAGTGAGTTCTTGTGAGATGGTCCCCATAAATCAGAATGGACATAATCAAGAATACCTTCAGTTGTATGAGTCGAAGTGTTGAACTTCACCCTCTTATGCTTGCCGAAGATACAATGCTCACAAAATTTCAATTTACCAGGTTCATATCCATCAAGAAGACCTCTCTTATTTAACTCTGCCAAACCAAGTTCACTCATATGTCCAAGACGCATATGCCAAAGGTTAGCAGCATCACAATCAGAATTCTTTGAAATAACTGGAGTAGCGTTACCTGAAACAGTAGAACCTCGAAGGTAATAAAGACCATTGGTCAAACTCAAATCACCTTTCATCACAATAAGGGAACCTTTGGTGACTTTCAAAACACTATCTCCACCTGAATACTTGTATCCCTTTGCATCAAGGGCACTCATAGAAATAAGATTTCTCTTCATCTTCGGAATATACCGAACATCTGTCAAAGTTCTGATTATGCCATCAAACATCTTGATTCGAATAGAACCTATGCCTTCAATCTTGCATGGTGAATTATCAAAACCCAAAACGGAACCAGCAGCAGAAGTGGAATCAAAAGTATTAAACCAATCTCTATGTGGACACATATGAAAAGTGCATGCGGTGTCAAGTACCCACTCATCATTGGTCTCAGCACATCCAGCAATAATGACAAGAGCATCATCGGAACTATCATCACGAGCAACGTTAGCAGAATTTTCACCTTGTTTGTTACCTTTCCTCTTTTCTTTATTCTGCAACTTGAAACACTCTTAGATGTCATGCCCGTCTCTCTTGCAATATCTGCAATATTTCTTGTCTCTGGATTGCGACCGGCCCCTGTGGCCGTTCTTACTTTTGCCTCTGTTTCCATTATTGGAGTTCTTCTCCTTTGTCCTGCCACGAACAGATAATCCCTCGGCTTGGGATGAACTCGAACCATCATGAGGCACCATTAATTTCATCTTCTCCTTAGAGTTCAAAGCTTCATAAACTTCATTAAGTGTGAGAGTATCACGACTGTATAATATGGTGTCTCTAAAATTGGTATAAGAACTTGGCAGCGAACAAAGTAACATTAAAGCAGTATCTTCCTCTTCATACTTAACCTCCATTGCAGCTAGATCAGATATGATCTCTTTAAATTCAGAAATATGATTCAGAACATTACCTCCCTCGGGTAACCTGTGCAGAAATAATTTTTGCTTCAGATGCATCTTGCTGGTGAGATCTTTAGTCATGCAAATCCCTTCCAGCTTTAACCATAGAGCGGCGGCAGTTTTCTCGCTCAAAACTTCCTGCAAAATATTATTATGCAAATGGAGTTGAATTTGTGACAAAGCCTTACAATCAATTCTTTTCTCCTCATCAGTCCAGTCCTGAATTCTGTTCTTCCCAAAACTATCTAGTGCTTCATCATAGTCGGACTGTGCCAACAACGCCCGCATCTTGACTTGCCATAGGGTAAACCTAGTGTCACGGTCCAGCAGCGGAAGATCGTACTTCATGGATGCCATGAGTCGATAAAACTGTGTACACAAAGTAATACAAGCTGGTAGAAAAATTCTTGACGGAATTAATATGCGGACAAAAAAACCCAGAGGAAATAACACCTGGTAGTCGCTGGTGGCCGTAGCAGTTAAATAAAGCGGTAGCAAATCACTAGCAGTAGCCTTCATGTGATGTATACTAGTAGCGAAGAATTACTAGTACTCACAAACCGGTCAGACTTGATGCTTGACGTGATGGGAAGAAGTAGTACTCTCGCATGTACGTGGATATGCAGCAACACGAACGCGTCGACTTGGCCAATGCGTGGATCGCTCCTCCCGATTTGGCTTGACGATTTGTGGCGTTGGCTTGACCACGTGAAGGAGCAGCCTCGGGACTTGAAGCCTAGCACCGATCGATCTCGGACAGCGGATCACAGTGCAATGGAAAAAACCTGTCGGTCTCGCGGCAGCGGAAAATCCGATTGTTATCGGCGACTTGCGGCGGCACAGCCGACGCAACCCTAATCTCCTATCTCAAAATCTCGTATCTGTAACTTGGCTTTGTATACCACTTGTTAGATAATAACGAGAAATAAACAAGACAAGGAGACACGGATTTTTACGTGGAAACCCTTGCGGGAGAAAACCACGGACGCACGAAGGCGCAATCACTATGACGGAGGAGTATTACAAGCACGAGACGACAGACCGTCTGAAGTGCGACTACATGGGGTATATAAGAGGGCAATACATGAGAGTCCTTGAAGGACAAGTAAACGAGTTGTACTCGTACGCGTCGGTACCAACGCAAAGACCCACACCGTTTGTACTACGTCTAGTCCAATACAGTATAATTTGGATCACAATTTAACAGGTTCGTTGCGCCTTTCTTAAATAACGTCACTTCTCAAAGTACGTGGAGAGCAAGTATAATATAATAATTTGATGAAAGCTAAAAAATGCTACATGGAGACCTTTATTTTGAAATTTTTGAAAATCTCATTTTTGAAGTTTCAAAAATTACACCTGTTCATACGAATGTTGCATGTGTCTAAATTCTAAAGATGATATACATATGGTGAGAGCTACACAAAAGAGAGAAACCCGTGATTATGAAATAATGAACAGTACACACTGTTCACTATAAAGAATGCACAAATTTGTTTTCTTGTAGCCCTCACCATAATGCATTTCATTACAGAATTTACACGCATGTAAAACACATCAATGTGAACGTGTATGGTTTTTTTAGATTTTTTGAAACTTAAAAAAATGATTTCCAATTTTTTGAAAAAAGAGCTCCATCGAGCTCGTCCTCCGAAATGTCTTACTCGATGTAAGCGGGCTATAAGTATTTCAATATTATGTTTTTTCTGAGTTGAAAGAGACAGAGAGAAGAAAAGCGAGCTCTAGATTTATAGCCGGTCGTAGCACGGGCTCGAAGAACCATTGTGAGAGTGGAAGGTGGACTATCAACAACAACAACAACAACAACAACAAAGCCTTTAGTCCCAAACAAGTTGGGTTAGGCTAGAGGTGAAACCCATAAGATCTCGCAACCAACTCATGGCTCTCGCACATGGATAGCATGCTTCCACGCACCCCTGTCCATAGCTAGCTCTTTGGTGATACTCCAATCCTTCAGGTCTCTCTTAACGGACTCCTCCCATGTCAAATTCGCTCTACCCCGCCCTCTCTTGACATTCTCCACACGCTTTAGCCGTCCGCTATGCACTGGAGCTTCTGGAGGCCTGCGCTGAATATGCCCAAACCATCTCAGATGATGTTGGACAAGCTTCTCTTCAATTGGTGCTACCCCAACTCTATCTCGTATATCATCATTCCGGACTCAATCCTTCCTCGTGTGCCACACATCCATCTCAACATACATATCTCCGCCACACCTAACTGTTGAACATGTCGCCTTTTAGTCGGCCAACACTCAGCGCCATACAACATTGCGGGTCGAACCGCCGTCCTGTAGAACTTGCCTTTTAGCTTTTGTGGCACTCTCTTGTCACAGAGAATGCCAGAAGCTTGGTGCCACTTCATCCATCCGGCTTTGATTCGATGGTTCACATCTTCATCAATACCCCCATCCTCCTGCAACATTGACCCCAAATACCGAAAGGTGTCCTTCCGAGGTACCACCTGGCCATCAAGGCTAACCTCCTCCTCCTCACACCTAGTAGTACTGAAACCGCACATCATGTACTCGGTTTTAGTTCTACTAAGCCTAAACCCTTTCGATTCCAAGGTTTGTCTCCATAACTCTAACTTCCTATTTACCCCCGTCCGACTATCGTCAACTAGCACCACATCATCCGTAAAGAGCATACACCATGGGATATCTCCTTGTATATCCCTTGTGACCTCATCCATCACCAATGCAAAAAGATAAGGGCTCAAAGTTGACCCCTGATGCAATCCTATCGTAATCGGGAATTCATCGGTGTCGACATCACTTGTTCGAACACTTGTCACAACATTATCGTACATGTCCTTGATGAGGGTAATGTACTTTGCTGGGACTTTGTGTTTCTCCAAGGCCCACCACATGACATTCCGCGGTATCTTATCATATGCCTTCTCCAAGTCAATGAACACCATATGCAAGTCCTTTTTTTGCTCCCTATATCTCTCCATAAGTTGTCGTACCAAGAAAATGGCTTCCATGGTCGACCTCCCAGGCATGAAACCAAACTGATTTTTGGTCACGCTTGTCATTCTTCTTAAGCGGTGCTCAATGACTCTCTCCCATAGCTTCATTGTATGGCTCATCAGCTCAATTCCACGGTAATTAGTACAACTCTGAACATCCCCCTTGTTTTTGAAGATTGGTACTAATATACTCCGTCTCCATTCTTCTGGCATCTTGTTTGCCTGAAAAATGAGGTTGAAAAGCTTGGTTAGCCATACTATCGCTATGTCCCCGAGACCTTTCCACACCTCAATGGGGATACAATCAGGGCCCATCGCCTTGCCTCCTTTCATCCTTTTTAAAGCCTCCTTCACCTCCGACTCCTGGATTCGCCGCACAAAACATGCTGGTCTCATCAAAGGAGTCGTCCAGTTCAATGGTAGAACTCTCATTCTCCTCATTGAACAGCTTGTCGAAGTACTCCCTCCATCTATGCTTAATCTCCTCGTCCTTCACCAAGAGTTGGCCCGCTCCATCCTTGATGCATTTGACTTGGCCAATATCCCTCGTCTTCCTCTCTCGAATCTTGGCCATCTTATAGATGTCCCTTTCACCTTACTTCGTGCCTAACCGTTGGTAGAGGTCCTCATATGCCCGACCCCTTGCTTCACCAACAGCTCGCTTTGCGGCGTTCTTCGCTATCTTGTACTTCTCTATGTTGTCTGCACTCCTATCCAGGTATAGGCGTCTGAAGCAATCTTTCTTCTCTTTAATCGCCTTCTGGACATCATCATTCCACCACTAGGTATCCTTATCTTCGCTTCCCCTTCCCTTGGACACTCCAAACTCCTCCGAGGCCACCTTACAAAAGCAAGTTGCCATCTTCATCCACACATTGTCCGCATCCCCTCCTTCCTCCCAAGGGCCCTCCTTAATGACCCTCTCCTTGAACACCTGAGCTACCTCTCCCTTGAGCTTCCACCACTTCGTTCTAGCGACTTTGGCACGCTTATCCCGCTGGACACGAATCCGAAAGCGGAAGTCAGCAACCACCAGCTTATGCTGGGGTACAACACTTTCTCCAGGTATCACCTTACAGTCTAGGCACGCACGCCTATCTTCTCTTATCGAGAGGATGAAATTAATCTGGCTAGAGTGTTGGCCACTACTAAAAGTCACCAGATGTGATTATCTCTTTCTAAAGAGGGTGTTAGCTACAATCATGTTGTAGGCTAGAGCAAAGCTTAAGACATCCTCACCTTCTTGATTCCTGATGCCATAGCCAAAGCCCCCATGCGCCCCTTCAAAACATGTGTTAGATGTACCCACGTGGCCATTGAGGTCTCCTCCTATGAAGAGCTTCTCACCAATCGGTACACTCCTAACCATGTCTTCTAGGCCTTCCCAGAACTCCCTCTTGGTGTTCTCATTGTGGCCTACTTGCGGGGCATACGCGCTGATAACATTCAGAACTAAGTCCTCAACTACCAGCTTGACCAAGATAATCCGGTCCCCACGTCTCTTGACGTCTACCACTCCATACTTGAGGCTCTTGTTGATCAAGATGCCTACGCCATTTCTGTTTGCAGCCGTCCCCGTGTACCACAGCTTGAAGCCGGTATCCTCCACCTCCTTCGCCTTCTGTCGTCTCCATTTGGTTTCTTGGACGCAAAGGATATCAACACCTCTCCTCACCGCTTCATCAACTAGCTCCCGAAGCTTCCCTGTCAGAGACCCTATATTCCAGCTACCTAAGCGAATCCTCCTAGGATCGGCTAGCTTCCTTACCCTTCGCACGAGTTAAATGCGAAGACCTTTGCTCAATTTCCACTACATCCGGGCGCCGATGTAGCGCGCCACTAAGGATGCGACGACCCGATCCTCGCTCACTTGCCACCGTATCCGGATCAAGATACGGCGCGCCACTTGGGGGGTGACGGCCCGGCCCTTGCCCATTTTCCACCACACCCGGGTTCTGATATGGCGCGTCGCTGAGAGGGTTACGCCCCAACGAAAATCTTTTGGGTTTCATCTCCATAAGAGTGGCTGAGTTTTTACGTTGGCTCGCCAAGCCTATCACAACCCTCCTCCTTTACCCGAGCTTGGGACCGGCTATGTTAAGACAACATAGGCGGAGTTGGAAGGTGGACTATGTTAAAAATATATAACTAATTACTATACATATTGGCTATTACATTGACTATAGACAACATACTATAGTCAGTAGCTGGCTATATTATTAACCATGCTCAAGCTATCTAGGGACTCTATAAAACTTGGGAATGTGAAATTTCAAGGGGAATGCTAGGCATCAGTTGGATGGAGGGTGTGCCTAGTCGGTGTCTCCATCATCGTCCAATCAAACTTAAACATGTTGCTTCTAGTGTATGCTCATTGTAGCAGAGATAGTAATAATTATGCGTAACTTTCTTTATTATTACATCCTCAAAGCCTTTTTCCGCGTGGTATGTCAAGGCAGGAATTTTTTGGATATGCAACAAAAAACAATTAATCAGAGGAAAAAATAGTTTGTTCCATAAAAATGTGTTCTCATAAGAGAATCTCGATGAACATACCGAGCACTGACAAACATAGGTGGTGGTATTAATTTTCTACACGAGAGTTTCGTGAAGTAGAAGCATAATCGAGGTGAGCCCTTGCATAATCCCATGGAGAACCACTATCATGACCAAATTTGGCAGATTTTTAGGCGAACTTACTCAAGAGATACTGGAGATTGGCCTCCAAGCCGTAAATCCTATCATCATAGCCGGGGTGATCTTTTAGCCATTTATATTCTTTAAGCGGTGAAGCATACCACAAGAGTCCTTAACTCTTATACTGAATGAAGGATCAAATTGAGTTGAATAGGCGGCTGCATATTTTTACACTTTCTTGGTTCTTAGGGATTGTAGAATTATAAGTTCCCTAAACACAACTAAGTCAATCGACCTATATGGTAACAAGGCTAGCAACAATATACACAAGGCAACAAGCTAGCACAAACTGGAATAGAAACAAACACAAAGTCGGATATGAAAATTATCACAAAGTTCACAGTCTTGAGAGAGGTGCTACTCTTCATTGGTGATGCAGAGGCTAACTATTACCCTCAATGGCAACAATGCCCCGCCATTCTCCTCCTTCAGTGTCGGCCAAAAATGCCCCAACTAGATCATCATTGATAGACCTTGCCGCGGCCCTCAAACCTTCACAAAATCACAAATCCATAGTTGTGAGGATTCTGAGCGACATCAACTAGCTAGGAATTATTAGAATCCCAAGAGTAGCAAACAACATGATGATGTGTGCACTAACTTTACTCTCTTACCACACCTCTTGCATGTGATGTGTGCATTGTCTCGTTGATATATTTTGATTGCATGTGAAGCCTTTTGTGCAATGATTCATTTAGTTGATATATTCACTCATCGCATTGCATATTTCTATTGATCTAGGGGGCCCCTCTAGTTGTGTGCATGTTGCATAATCACGCAAACATTTGTTGTACATGAACACACCTATGGGGAGAACTCTATGTCAATACCTTTGCTTGGTAATTCTCCTTCTTTATTTTCTTTGCCATGCTCTAACTATGTTGTCATCAATAAACTATTGGGGGTGAAAGTGCATTTACTTTAAATGGTATTTTGGTGTGATGACAATGTAGTTAGTGGAGCTAATGACTGCTGTTAAGGTTTATCTCAGGTCGTTGGTTCCTCGAAGAATTATTGAGGAGATGGTTGACCCCCCCCCACACACACACTTAATAATATAAAAGGAAATAATTTTCCGACGACTTGAAGCTTCTATTTCATTATATTTGAGTCATAGGGCAACCACACTATCAAGAGGGGGTAAGGTGGTTGAAGGACGGTGTGGGACCACTTCAAAACATAAACACCGACTATCCTATACTTGCCACCAAAGAGATGCTCACTTCTTATCCATCATCTCACTATGCCCTTGGGGAAAAGCCCAAAGTCTCTGATCCTTGGGCACATGAGCTAGTGCCCTAGCTTTTGGACACCCCATGCGCATGGGGTCTTGGACCTGTATGCGCATGGGGTAGTGCTCTACTCTCAGGACACCCGTGCACACAGGTTCACTACTGGAATCGGAGAATTTGCCGTCATCCTGTTCTTTGTCGTCGGCTAGCGGACGACAAAGATGATCTTTGCCGTCAGCTTATGAAAACCAGACGGCAAAGAAGGGGCTGATGGCAAAGATACTATTTGCCATCAGCCTGTTTTTGCCGTCAGCTAGCTGCCGGCAAAGCTAGCAAAGAAGTTGGTGGGTCTAGTGGAGGCCAGCTATCATGACGGCTCGTACCCTCCCCCACCTCTTTGCCGTCAGCTAGCAGACGGGAAACAAGAATCTACCTAACGGCCCTATAACACCCTCACCCACCCCCTCCTCTCTTATCTCTCTGTCTTCCAACCCCCTCCTCTCTCTCTTCTCTCTCTGTCTCCCATCCCCCTTCTCTTTCTCCCCCCGACCGCACCCCGTCGCCGCCCCGACCCCATGCCGCCACTGACGCCCCGCTGCTAAGGCCCCACGCCCCTCCGCCCCCTCCGCCCCCCGACCCCACGCCGCCCCGGCCCGCCGCCCGCCGCCACCGATGCCCAGCCGCTAAGGCCCCCGGCCCCACGCCCCCTCCGCCCCCCCCGGTGCCCCGCCGCTCCTACACGCCACCGGCCTCCTCCACTTTTCCGGTATTAGTTGTTGTTAGTAAAATTTTAAACAAACATATATTTTCTCATTGAATTTTCATTCAATATATATAGATATATTTTACATAGTCCAACATAATTTAAACAAAATTAAAACTTATAACGACATTAATCGTCATCGCTAGCCGCTAGCAGGTCGATCACGACGGCGCCTTCGCCGTCACCGCCGCCGCCATCCCAGTCGACAGGGCCGTCGTCCATGGCGGCGACGTCATCCCAGTCGACGGGGCCGTCGTCCTCCTGCTGCTCCATCACCACCGGCGCCGCCTCCTCGTCCTCCGGCGGCGGTGCCTCCTCGTGCTCCGCCGGCGCCATCGCGGCCTCCTCTGCCGCCATGGCCGCGACGGCGTCGATTGCGGCCGCTACCTCGGCGGCCTCCCTCACATTCGTCGCCGCCGCCGCTGCCGTTCCGATGCCCGTAGGGAGACATGCCAACCCGGAGTGTCGTCCGGATCGCCATCCTCGCGGAGGACCACTTGTTCCGGCGGCAGCTCCACGGCGGGGGGAACGGCCGGTACGTGTGCGGGTGTGGCCGCCGGGTGTGCTGGTTGTCGGCAGGCAGCTCCACGACGATGCTCCCGCGGGGCCGGGCCGTGCGCCGGTGCCGGGGCGAGAAGGCGTCCGCTCGCGCCAGTGATGTCGGGGGTGACGCCGGCCGCCGCCAACCGGAAGGCGGCAATCACATCGTCATACACATTGTCGCGCCAGAAGTCGCACCGGCCTTGATTGTTGTGGCGGCCGCTGATGTGGGTTTGGAGCTCCTCCGCCGTCGCGCCGGGGCCGACCGTCGGATAGCCGTCTGTGCTGATCTTCCACTACCTGGGAAGACGGCAGCCCGGCGGCACGAGGAGGCTGTACCAGCACAGCTCTTCCATTTCCGGATTGCCGAGGCTAGACGGTCAGGTGCTTGGGCCGTCGTCATCACCACCGGTGCTGCGCTGGTTTTCTCGTCGGCGGCAAGAGGTCGGGTGTGGGGGGGGGGGTGTCGGTGTCAAAACCGGCGGATCTCGGGTAGGGGGTCCCGAACTGTGCGTCTAAGGTCGATGGTAATAGGAGACGGGGGACACGATGTTTACCCAGGTTCGGGCCCTCTCTATGGAGGTAATACCCTACTTCCTGCTTGATTGATCTTGATGAATATGAGTATTACAAGAGTTGATCTACCATGAGATCGTAATGGCTAATACCCTAGAAGTCTAGCCTATATGATTGTGATTGCCTCTACGGACTAAACCCTCTGGTTTATATAGACACCGGAGGGGACTAGGGTTATACAAAGTCGGTTACAGAGAAATGAATCTTCATATCCGAATGCCAGGCTTGCCATCCACGCCAAGGAGAGTCCCATCCGGACACGGGAGAGAGTCTTCTGTCTTGTATCTTCACGGCCCATCAGTCCGGCCCATGTCACATAGGCCGGACGCCCGAGGACCCCTTAGTCCAGGACTCCCTCAGTAGCCCCTGAACTAGGCTTCAATGACGAGATGTCCGGCGCGCAGATTGTCTTCGACATTGCAAGGCGGGTTCCTCCTCCAATCACTTCAAAGTACCTGACTTAAAGAGCTGTATTCGGCCTTCCATTTAATGTCGCACCCATCGGCTGCTGTGCCTCCACACCTTCTGCTTCCACGTGTCGAGCGAATACAAGAGGTCGGGGTATTTTTTGCACATAACCCCCCGGCCCTGTAAGAACGACCTCTATTTAAAGGGATTGAATCTGAGATCCATTCCACACCTAGCGGAAAATCCTCAGAGTCTCGCCAGGGGCAACCATTCAACATGACTAGCGTCCCCTGTTCTTCCTCCTGCCCTTGCGGCTCCGAAAAAGGCGATTGGGAGAGATGTTCTGTATCCCATGAGTAGTTGGTTAAGCTTCAAACACAGGGATTCCTTCCCCCCGCGGATCTGGTCCCTGTTCGAGCAGGATTGACCTCCTTCACAGGTGAAGTTCTGGTGGAAAATTTCCCCAATCCAACCAGGGGGAACGGGTGTTCTTCGTATCCTACTTGTTGAGAGGCATCGGGTTTCCAATCCACCCTTTCCTCCATGGTCTCCTAGAGTATTACGGCCTCCAACTGCACAACCTCACGCCGGCCTCTATCCTGCACATCGCAGGTTTTGTTGCCCTATGCGAGCTTTTCCTTGGCTGCGAAGCCCACTTTGATTTGGGGAGGAAGCTATGCTGCCTCGTCGCTCGCAACCAAGAGGGGTCGATATTCGAAGTGGGCGGCGTCGAAGTATGGCGCATAGCCGAGACCGGATACCTGTCCGGCACGCCAAAGAAGGCGCTCGAAGAATGGCCCTCAAAATGGTTCTATATTGAGGACGTCGCTCTCCCCGACCCAGTTCGAATGGGTCTTCCCAAATTTTCAAATGCTCTGTTGAAGAAACGCCACAGCTGGCGCCCTCGGAGCCTCGAAGAGGAGGATAGCGCGGAAGTCCGTCAATTGATGGGCAAGATAAGGACACTTGCCTAGTCCGGATTATCAATAATCAAAGTAATGGCGACTTCCATAGTGCGGGGGGGGGGGGGGGGGTCTAGCCACTCCAATACAGAGGGCTTCCCATGTGGCACTATAATGGGGAAGATGATGCCTCACGCTGCGGTCGGAAGGGTCCGGATACCCCTGCCGCTTTGGTCAAAATATTGGCCGAACTATACAAAGGGGAGAAAGAAGAGTTCACTCGTCTTAAACATCGAGATGGATTTTCCATGTACAGTCCTCCTAGCTGGGTGAGTTCTAATCCCACCACTTTACTCAATCCTTTCCCTGAGTCACTTTTATTGGTTATTAATCCATCTATTTGTAACAGAATGGCGGAAGGTCACCAAGGGGATCCATAGCCCCGCCCCACAGCCAGAGGGTCACAACCGGGATCTTGACCCCGGATTTGAAGAGGATCCAGACGTATTTGTGGAGCTTGAGGATGGAGTATTCTACCAGACGAGCTATGACGGCACGGAAGTGTCCATCATCGCCAACTACCCCGGCCTCCTCCCTGCCTCGCATGTAAGTAATCAAGAGACACCTTCTTCGAAAGAGCTTCCTCATGACGCCTCACCCACCGCACTATTTCGTGCTCCAAAGGGGAGGTGCCCGACGCCTCAATGTGCACCAGAGGCATCTCCTAGGAGAGTGGCACCCGCACTGAGCAAATCTTCAAAGAGGAAGGCGAACGACAACACGACAGAACCTTCGTCAAAGAGGTATGGTCCCTTACTCATGCCCCCTGGCAGTCACATCAAACTGTGACAATATCCGCTGTGTCTTATCAGGAAAAGCGTTCGCCGGACTATGTTAGGGGATCCTGCCGGCCACACCTCCACAAGTCAGGCTTCTGACCCTACCGTAAAGGCAAGGGCTGATAAGAGAATGACGCCGGATTGTCCTTCGGCAGAGGATTCTGATGATGTATCCGTCACATACTCTGAAGTGGAAATCGCTATGAATCATCGGCGCCAGCGGGCCGCTCTTCGCGACCCCGGCTTTACAAAAGAGGCGTTCAATGCCTTCAGCTCGACTGATGCATACATCCGAGCTGCTCGAGATGGGCTTAGCAGAGCCACAGACCAGCATTTGAAAGATATGCGGGTAAGTACATATACAGATTTCTACAAATCTGATAATTATATACCAGTAGCCCCCGAGACTTGAAGCAGTTGGTACAACTGATTTAAGGATCATTGTATAACCAGGTGCTCACAGAGAAGAACAACCTGTTGTCTCAAGAGCTGGAAAAGTGTCAGACCCAGCTAGCTGCTGCTACCACCGAACTGGAGAAATCCAAGAAGGCCTCGCCTGGTAATGTTCCTCTCCATCGAGAAACATAATTATATACCAGTAATATTAATAATTTTTGCACTCCTCGTGGCAGGATCGTCAGATCAACTGAAGGAGGCCCTGAAAGTCGCGCAAGCGGGTTAACAAGAGGCCAAAAGGCAACTGGCCGCGGGCGAACGTGTGCTGACACGTGTCAGGGATGAGAAAAATAAGCTGCAGGATTCCAACACCCTGCTGGGCGAAGAACTAAAAGATGTGCGAGCCTAGTTGGCCGATTCCGTGAAGGAGAATAAGAGACTTCGAGGCGGCATATTCAGTATGCTTTGCGAACTTGCCTCCATATAATTCGGCGAGGACAAGAACTGACAGATTTATGTCTGTAGGTATGCTGACTGGCCGTCCCGAAGAGGATATGTCCGGATCTCAAGGCGACCTGCTACAAGAGCTGTCCCAAATGCACGAATGAGCTCGGCAAGCAATGCGGAGTGTTGCCAAGGCTTTATGGCCATCCGCCTCTCCTTCGGGAAGTATGGAGGAGCTCGTGGAGCTATTCAAACAAGCACAGCTGCGTATTCGATTATGGAAGATATCAGCCTGCCGAGAAGGTGCGCGGGAGGCCTGGGCCATGGTGAAGACACGGTACACCAAGCTTGATCCGAATCATATGGCCCAGGTCGGGCCTAAGGGGTCAGATGGAAAAGAAATTCCAGTTAGTTTGGTATATGACCAAGTAAGGGTAGCCGCCAAATATTCCCAAGAGGATTGTAAGCTAGACAGCCTGTTATACGGGATAGAGGAAGAAGTTTTTGAGTCAAAGTGACTATGTACTTCAATTGACATAATTGTCCCTAGCCGGATTGTAAAACGATTGTCATGGCAGACCTTTTTGCTTCGACCTCTGGACCCAAAGGTGCAGAGTGTTTCCGAATACCAAAGCGGCCATATAGACCGGGGTATGCGTGGAAACCAGGCGTAGGGGTCATAGTTGCTTGAACAGACAAGTTGTATCCGGCTAGCTATGTTATATTACATTGTAATTGTAAGAAACATCTTCCAGAGAGAATAGTTCTGTTAAGGGTTCCTTTCCCTGGGTGAACATGCATTAGTGTGCATGCCCGAACTGTGATTGAAAAAATCGCAGTGTATGTGACATCTGGGGGTTCATAGTGTAATGAGTGTAACACGTCTTTAGTCCACCGACCGAATATTCCCTTAAGAACGCTAGCTTTCGGCTTCACCCAGTCTGAGGTACATGTCCGAATGACCCGGCAGTAACAATCGCAGAGGTGCTCCCTTTATGCCCTAGTCAAACAAACGGGAACGTAGGGCATAAGCACAGGAGCCAGGCTACCCAGCTTGGCCAAAAATTAAGTCATAACGATGCATATAATGGCGAATAAAAGGTACATGTGAGGGAAAAGACACATGTGTGGTGTGCTTGATGCTCGAAAAATAATAATAATAAGCTTCTGTACAAGAAGCCCCCAGGTATTATGGCCGTACATATTTAAGGATGTGTACGTCATAGGTGCGTCGTTTAGTTGCACAAGAGCTTAAAGCTAGAAGAAAAGTTAAAGAGAGGAAAAAATAATGGAAACCAAGGGAGAATAAGACGAACAAAGAGTCCGGCTCTAGGCGTAGAATCTTCGGAGTATGGCGGCGTTCCACGGGTTCGGCTCTAAGCGGTTGTCCGATGCATCATGCAGGCGGTACGCTCCTCCAGTGAGAACTTCATCTATGATGAAGGGACCCTTCCACTTGGGCTTGAGTTTGTCCTTTTTCTTCTCTGGTAAGCGTAGGACGAGTTCGCCAATGTTATAAGTCTTGGTCCGCACTTCTTTGCTTTGATATCTGCGAGCCTGCTGTTGATAAAATGCAGAACAGGCTTTTGCGACGTCGCGCTCCTCCTCCAGGGCATCTAAGCCATCCTGCCGATCAAGCTCGGCCTCTCTCTCTTCATACATGCGCACTCGAGGTGAGTCATGAATAATGTCACAGGGCAACACAGCCTCTGTGCTGTACACCATGAAAAAGGGTGTATATCCGGTAGTGTGATTGGGCGTGGTCCGCAGCCCCCAGAGTACGGAGTCGAGCTCCTCAACCCAGTGCTTGTCTGATTCTTTCAAAGACCGCACTAGTCTAGGCTTAATGCCGCTCATAATAAGACCATTAGCTCGTTTGACTTGTCCGTTTGTTTGCGGATGATAGACGAAGGCGTAATCAAGATTATTGCCCATGTTAGCACACCAGGTTTTCACCTCATCAGCTGTAAAATTAGAGCCGTTATCGGTGATGATGCTGTGTGGGACGCCATAACGGTGCACAACACCGGATATGAAGTCTATCACTGGTCCGGCTTCGGCAGTTTTAACTGGTTTGGCCTCTATCCATTTGGTGAAATCATCTACCATGACCAGCAGATATTTTTTCTTATGGCTTCCTCCTTTAAGGGGTCCGACCATATCAAGCCCCCAAATCGCAAAAGGCCAAGTAATGGGGATTGTTTGTAGAGCGGTGGGAGGCATATGGCTTTGGTTGGCGAAAAGCTGGCATCCGACACAACGTTGGACAAGGTCCTGTGCATCTGGTCGGGCCGTCGGCCAATAGAAACTTGTACGGAAGACCTTACTTACAAGGGCCCGAGCCGCGGCGTGGTGACCACCGAGACCGGCGTGAATTTCAGCCAAGAGCTGCCATCCCTCTTCTTCGGAGATACATCTTTGAAGTACTCCGGTAACGATTTTCTTGTAGAGCTCTCCATCATGGACCTTGTAGGCTTTCGAGTGCCGGACAATGTAGCGAGCCTCATTCTGATCCTCAGGGAGCTTTCACCTATTAAGGTAGGCCAAGAAGGGTTCGGTCCATGGGGCAATTACTGCCAAGATAAGATGGGCTGATGGTGTTATTTCGGTGGCTGAGCCCCCGATGATATCAATATTGTGTTCAAAATCTCGGGGTATAATCGGGTCGGGACTAGTGTTGCCGCTCTCCCCTTGCCACACCACAGATGTCTTGAAGAGCCTCTCCAGGAATATGTTAGGCGGGACGGGGTCGCGCTTGGCGTCGATGCGAGCAAGGACATCCGCCGCTTGATTACTTTCTCGAGCCACATGATGAAACTCGAGCCCCTCGAATCGAGCCGATATTTTGAGAACGGCGTTAGAATAGGCCGCCATCTTCGGATCTTTGGCGTCGAAATCTCCATTTATTTGGGATACTACGAGGTTTGAATCCCCGCGCACCTCCAGGCGTTGTATGCCCATGGAGAAAGCCATCCGAAGACCATGCAAAAAGGCCTCGTATTCGGCTGCGTTGTTGGAGTATGTGTATAATATTTGGAGCATGTACTGAACTATGTCTCCAGTGGGGGACGTTAAGACAATGCCCACTCCTAAGCCCGGCAGCATTTTGGAACCATTGAAGTGCATCACCCAGTTGGAATATGTGTCGTACTCTTTAGGGAGTTCGGCCTCTGTCCATTCGGCGACGAAGTCGGCTAGTATTTGTGATTTAATGGCCCGGCGCGGTTTGTATGTTATGTCGAATGGAAGGACCTCAATGGCCCACTTTGTGATCTGGCCCATGACATTGCGGTTGTTTATTATGTCATTGAGTGGTACTCCGGAAGCCACCGTGATTGAGCATTCTTGAAAGTAGTCTCGTAGCTTCCGGGATGCCATGAAGACCGCAGATGCTATCTTTTGGTAATGAGGGTACCGGGATTTGCATGGTGTGAGGACAGTGGATACGTAGTATACCGGTTTCTGAAGTGGGAATTTGTGTCCGTCCTCCTCTCGCTCGACGACGAGCACCGCGCTCACCACCTGGTGTGTTGCTGAGATGTATAATAACATGGGCTCGCCGACGTTCGGCGTGGCCAGGATTGGTTTGCTCGCTAAAAGAGCCTTTATCTCTTCCAGTCCGGCCATTGCCGCGTCCGTCCACTCGAAGTGGTTGGTGCGTCGGAGAAGGCGATAAAGCGGCAATGCTTTTTCTCCTAGTCTGGAGATAAAGCGGCTTAAAGATGCCACACATCCGGCTAGTTTTTGGATCTATTTAAGATCTGTTGGTGTAGCCAATTGTGACAAAGCTCGGATTTTGGCTGGATTTGCCTCTATTCCTCTATTGGAGACAATGAAGTCCAGCATTTTTCCGGCGGGAACGCTGAAAACGCACTTATCCGGATTGAGCTTGATGTCATATGTACGGACGTTGTCGAATGTGAAACGCAGATCATCTATCAGTGACTCGAAGTGCCTAGTTTTGATGACGACGTCGTCAACATATGCTTCCACTGTCTTGCCGATCTGTTTCTCTAGGCATGTTTGAATCATGCGTTGGTAGGCGGCACCGGCGTTTTTAAGTCCGAAGGGCATAGTGTTGAAGCAGAACGGCCCATATGGAGTAATGAATGCCGTTGCGGCTTGGTCAGACTCCTTCATTTTGATTTGATGGTATCCGGAGTATGCGTCGAGGAAACACAGTGAGTCATGTCCTGCAGTAGCATCAATAACCTGATCGATGCAAGGGAGGGGGAAGGGATCCTTAGGGCAAGCCTTGTTGAGGTCTTTGAAATCGACGCATAGGCGTCAGGATTTATCCTTCTTTGGCACCATCACCAGGTTTGCTAGCCAGTCCGGGAGTTTTATTTCTCTGATGAATCCGGCCTCGATTAACTTGGCTAGATCCCCCCCATAGCTTGTTGTTTGGGTTCGGAAAAGCACCGCAGTGTTTGCTTGACCGGTTTATATCCCTTCAATATGTTGAGGCTATGTTTGGCCAACTCGCGTGGGATTCCTGGCATATCAGAAGGGTGCCAGGCGAATATGTCCCAGTTCTCGCGCAGGAACTCTCGTAGCGCGGCGTCAACAGTTGGGTCTAGCTGTGCCCCGATGGATGTTGTCTTCTTGGGGTCCGTCGGGTGGACTTGAAATTTGACTATTTCGTCTGCTGGTTTAAAGGAGGTGGATTTGGGTCGCTTGTCCAGGATTACGTCATCCTTATCCTCCGTGGAGCGCAACGCGGTTAACTCTTCGGCCGCGAGGGCTTCAGACAGTGCCTCGAGGGCTAGGGATGCGGTTTTGTTTTTGGCGCGGAGTGCTATGCCCAGATCACTGGCAAGAGTGATAATACCATTGGGCCTGGGCATCTTGAGCTTCATGTATCCATAATTAGGTATGGCTTGGAAGCGTGTAAATGCATCTCGCCCCAATAGGGCGTGATATCCACTGTTGAAAGGGGCCACTTGGAAGGTTATCTCTTCGGACCGATAATTCTCCGGCGTGCCGAATACCACGTCGAGCATGATTTTTCCCGCGCATTGCGCCTCCCGACTGGGAATGATTCCTCGGAAGGTCATGCTACTTTGCTCGATGCGGCTCCTGTCTATTTCCATTTTGTTGAGTGTGTCCTCGTAGATGAGGCTTAGTCCACTGCCGCCGTCCATGAGCACTTCGATGAGCGGAAAACCGTCCACAATTGGACTGAGGACCAAGGCGGCTGGTGCCCGGACTATCCAGAATTTTGGTTCGTCACTGGCATTAAAAGTTATCGCCGTGTGGGTCCAGGGGTTTATTGCTGCGATTTGGCAGACTTCGGCGAGATCGCGGAGGGCCCTTTTGCGCCAATTGTCTGAGGCAAAGGTCTCGAAGACCGTCAATACGCTGAGGTCGTCGTCTTCCGGGGGGTGTTGCTCTGAGGTATTTTTGGTGAGGATATCCTCGCCGCTCTTGGCCAATTGCCGGAGTATCCAACATGCTCTAAGGTTGTGGGTTGGTATGGTATCCGGTGTTGTGTGTATTTTGCATGGCCTATCGAGCCATCCCTCCAGAATGGTTCCGTGCCCCGTAATGGGCTTAGATTTCTTTACTATTGGGTCGGGCGCCCCGCGAGGGTGCATCCTTTTCGCCCGGACAAGGGGTTGAGTGGAAACCGTGGTTCCCAGCGAGCTGCCTGAGTTTTCCAGGCGCTTTCCATTGTGCAGTACTTTTGTACTATGGTTGCCAAGTCAGCGAAGTGTAATACGCGACGGTGGTTGGTGGCGTTGAGGATTCCTTCGTCTATGCAATTATTGCAGAATACTGAGATCGCGTCTTTGTCGCGGCAATCTTTAATCTTGTCTTTGTCAAGGAGGAATCTAGCCCGAAAATGATGGACTATTTCCTAAGACTGGTGTCGTATGTACATGAGATCGCGTATATCTGGGTGGGTGGGTGGCTTTAAATCCGAACCCTGACTTGATTTGGGATCCTGAGCTTGAGAAACTTCCGAGCTTAATAGTTCGGGCTCCGGGATATCAACCGATTTTCAAGTCCACCATCCTATTCTAGGTTCGTAGGACAGGGCGTGTCGCTCCCCGGACAGGTATCCGGCTCTTTGAGCTCAGAAATCCGAACATAGTTCATCCTTAATATGGAGGAAGAGTTGTTGTTTCGCTCCTCTACTACCGCTATCTAATGGGTGACTGGCGGAGATTTGATTTCTCTCTGATCGGGTTTAAGCCCAATCCGATCATAGTCTGTAGCGACCCCAAGGCGGCGATGCGATCCGGGAGTTCGTTTAAAGACGACAACTCTGTCGGATCCATCCGTTTGGAATATTTGGAGTCAATACGGAGGCGATTTTCGATGACCCCAGAAGTCATCGTCAGCTTAAAGGCCGAACAGGCGGTCATGGTAAAGCCGCCCAGCCAGAGGGTTTTGCCAGAGGCCAGGGCTCCTCCGGAGGTGATACTGTCCTTGATAACAAGGCGAGCCATCAATCCTGTCTTCGATGTCACAGTGGAATTCTCAATGGAAGCACCAATGTCGGTGTCAAAACCGGCGGATCTCGGGTAGGGGGTCCCAAACTGTGTGTCTAAGGTCGATGGTAACAGGAGATGGGGGACACGATGTTTACCCAGGTTCGGGCCCTCTCTATGGAGGTAATACCCTACTTCCTGCTTGATTGATCTTGATGAATATGAGTATTACAAGTGTTGATCTACCACGAGATCGTAATGGCTAAAACCCTAGAAGTCTAGCCTATATGATTGTGATTGCCTCTACGGACTAAACCCTCCGGTTTATATAGACACTTGAGGGGACTAGGGTTGTACAAAGTCGGTTACAGAGAAAGGAATCTTCATATCCGAATGCCAGGCTTGCCATCCACGCCAAGGAGAGTCCCATCCGGACACGGGAGAGAGTCTTCTGTCTTGTATCTTCACGGCCCATCAGTCCGCCCATGTCACATAGGCCGGACGCCCGAGGACCCCTTAATCCAAAACTCCCTCAGGGGGGTCCTTATAGCCGTCCGAGCGACGGGAGTTGGGTGGCCGGGCCGACAGCCGACATTACTGCTCATTAATGCCGGCGCCTCGGGACGGGACGGGACGATGGGACGGGGCGGTGGGGGGTGGAAGGCGAGGTGGCCGTCGACGGGACGGGGCGTCAGGGGTGACAAACGACAGACTTTCCCCAGACGACGGGCTTTGACCGGGCAAGGCGCGGCGGTTTTGCCGGACGACGAGGTTGGATGCCACACGTCACGCGGGGTATGTGGGTGACGTGTCGAAGCACGTTTTGCCATCAGCCGGCTGGCGGCAAAAGACTCCCGTTAGCCACCTAACGTGGGGAACGACCTTTTTTTGTCGTCCACCATCTTTGCCGTCTGCCACCGATGGCAAAATGTCTTTGCCGTCCGCTGTGGGAAAGCATAAGGCAAAGAAGCTCTTTGCCAGAGTTTACAGCGCCAGACACATTTGCCGTCAGCGGCTGATGGCAGACCTTTGTCGTTCGCTGACTGGTCCTTTGCTGTCTGCCATGGCAGATGGCAAAATAGCCGATTCCTGTAGTGGTTCTGTCGGCACGCAATGGTCACAGGATGGGATCGACTATATAGAGAGATCTTATTCCACCTCCAACTCTAATCCTTTAAGCCTTGGAGCAACCATCGTTTCCAAACACTCATTTTTCTAATTACTCTCTATCCCTCCACTCAAACTCTTTGATTCTTTGGGGTTGGAAGAGCAAGGCCCGATCTACAACTAGACAAAATCGATTCGTGTTCCCCTCTTGATTTCTTCACCAACAACTTGTTAATATTGGTGCTTCGGCTCCTAGGCGGTTAGGGTTCCTCTGGAAGCTTCCTTGCTTGTGGTGTGCTCCAAAGACGTATGTAAAGGTGTGGTGGTCGCCTTCAAAACCAACCCAAGTGATTCACAACTCATCCATTGTGTGTGAATCGAGGAGAATAGGGAGCCTTGGTCTCTGCATCTCTCCAATGGAGAGCAGCACTTCCCTAAGGAAGTTGAACTTCAGGATAAAATCTGCATCCCTCACTTATTTGTGGTTATTCCTTGCCCAGACTTTATTACTTTGTATGCTTATGGGCTTGCTAATTAGACCGCTTCCTAGCATACATTGCTTTGAGATGGCTTGACATATAGGTTGTGTTCATCTATTTGCATATCTAGATAACATATTTTATTCGCAAATACCTAAAATTGGTAGTTAAGCTTAGAATCTGCAGTAATCTATTCACCTCCTCTAGTCGACTGATTCGTATTTGATCCGAACTACATTCGATGGAGTTCATAGGCTAGTGGGTCTATCCAAATTCATCCAGAATACAATTTGGATTTTGGGTCGCCTGGATGTGTGGTTCAAATCCTACGTACCCAGACTCTCCATGCAAACTAAGAGCATGAAGATAGGTAAAAAGGGGCTTCCAAGAGCTCTCACTTATTATTTTTACCAAACATAGGATGTGGTGTATGGTCTAATAGGATTATTATCTCACCACTCATAATCATCACATTACCTTCTTCACAGTAAAGTGTTTTCTAGATGGAATTATTGCAGGTTTAGTCAAACATCGGGGGACACTCCTGGGTCACCACTGAGTTGATACACTCAGGCGCGCGGCACCTGAAACCTTTTTTTGAAAAGTTCATTCCTACAACCTTCCCTAGATAACTCATGTGTGACATTATTCACTCCTCGTCACACCACACAACTTTTATCTCCTCTAAAGGCTGAAGTAGACCTTTGATTTCTTTGGCAATAGCCCATTGGCAGATACATTCCTTGCCTCATCATTGATATTCAAATCACAAATTGAGAATTAGTTTCCAGCACCAGCATCTAGACACCCATCCTTGTTCTCAACTGGAGAGCCCTCCTGCATGCTAGCAACTCAGCCAACTCGGGTTCGACGTTGGTGGGGGGAAATGGTATGTTCCGAACAAGAAGACAACATGATGGTCCCAAAGAACTGCACCCCCGCCACTGAAATAGAAAGCCTTTGATATTGCCCCGTCTGTGTTAGCCTTCACCCAACCCCCCTTCGGGAACACCACCAGATTTTTTTCGGAGTGGTCCTCGCACTACCGATGTCATCATGCATAGAGTTCTGATGACCCACAAGTATAGGGGATCTATCGTGGTCCTTTCGATAAGTAAGAGTGTCGAACCCAACGAGGAGCAGAAGGAAATGACAAGCAGTTTTCAGCAAGGTATTCTCTGCAAGCACTGAAATTATCGGTAACAGATAGTTGTATGATGAGATAATTCGTAACGGGTAACAAGTAAAAAAAAGTAAAGAAGGTGCAGCAAGGTGGCTCAATCCTTTTTGTAGCAAAGGACAAGCCTGGACGAACTCTTGTATGAAGCAAAGCGCTCCCGAGGAAACATGGGAATTGTTGTCAAGTTAGTTTTCATCATGCTCATATGATTCACGTTCATTACTTTGATAATTTGATATGTGGGTGGACCGGTGCTTGGGTGCTGCCCTTCCTTGGACAAGCCTCCCACTTATGATTAACCCCTCTCGCAAGCATCGCAACTACGATAGAAGAATTAAGATAAATCTAACCATAGCATGAAACATGTGGATCCAAATCAGCCCCTTACGAAGTAACGCATAAACTAGGGTTTAAGCTTCTGTCACTCTAGCAACCCATCATCTACTCATAACTTCCCAATGCCTTCCCCTAGGCCCAAACAATGGTGAAGTGTCATGTAGTCGACGTTCACATAACACCACTAGAGGAAAGACAACATACATCTCATCAAAATATCAAACGAATACCAAATTCACATGATTACTTATAACAAGACTTCTCCCATGTCCTCAGGAACAAACGTAACTACTCACAAAGCATATTCATGTTCATAATCAGAGGGGTAATAAATATCAGTAAGGATCTGAACATGTGATCTTCCACTGAATAAACCAACTAGCATCAACTACAAGGAGTAATCAACACTACCAGCAACCCACAGGTACCAATATGAGGTTTTGAGACAAAGACCAGATACAAGAGATGAACTAGGGTTTGGAGAGGAGATGGTGCTGGTGAAGATGTTGATGGAGATTGACCCCCTTTCGATGAGAGGATTGTTGTTGATGAAGATGGCTTCGATTTCCCCCTCCCGGAGGGAAGTTTCCCCTAGAGAATAGCTCCGCTAGAGCCCTACATTGCTTCTGCCCAGGTTCCGCCTCGAGACGGCGGCGCTTCATCCTGAAAGCTTCCTTATGATTTTTTCCAGCTCAAAAGCCACCATATAGCAAAAGATGGGCACCGAAGACCTGCCAGGGGCCCACAAGCCCTAGGGGCATGCGTAGGGCATAGGGCGCGCCCCCAGGCTTGTGGCCACCTGGTGGGTCCCCTCTGGTATTTTCTTCGCCCAATATTTATATTCCAAAACAATTCTCCATCAATTTTCAAGACTTTTGGTGTTGTGTAGAATAGGTCTCTCAGATTTGCTCCTTCCCGGTCCAGAATTCTAGCTGCCGGCATTCTCCCTCTTTGTGTAAACCTTGTAAAATAAGAGAGAAAGGGCATAAGTATTGTACCATAATGTCTAATAACAGCCCATAAATGCAATAAATATCAATATAAAAGCATGATGCAAAATGGACGTATCAACTCCCCCAAGCTTAGACCTCGCTTGTCCTCAAGCGGAAACCGGAATCAATAATCATGTCCACATGTTTAGAGATAGAGGTGTCAATAAAATTAAATACGGACATGAAGGCATCATGATCATCTTTAGAACAACAACATATATTGTCATATAATTTCTTATGCTAAAGTAACAATTCGTTCACAAGGTAAAGTATGAAACAAGAACTTCATTGAAAACCAACAAACCATGATCTAGGTCATTCAAACAACTGCAATTTATCATAACATCGGAAAGAGTCAATGTAAGAGCTTTTCAGCAAGCTCACATACTCAACTATCCTTTAGTCTTTCATAATTTCTAACACTCACGCGATACTTATGAGATCAAAGTTTCAATCGGACACAGAGAAAGATATGGGTTTATAACTTCGCCTCCCAACCTTTTACCTCAAGGGTAATGTCAACAATAATATTTTATGAATATCTACATCTGAGTGGATATATATAACTGGATCTTCCCCAACATATAGTGCTTGCCAAAAAGAAAACGTGTAAAAAGAATAGGTGATGATCACCATGACTCTTGCATAAAGGTAGAAGGTAAATAAAAGATAGGCCCTTCGCAGAGGGAAGCAGAGGTTTTCATGCGCTTTTCTCGTTGGACGCACAAAATCTTAATGCGAAAGAACGTCACTTTATATTGCCGCTTGTGATAAAGAACTTTATTATGCAGTCTGTCGCTTTTATTTCTTCCATACCACAAGTTCGTATAAAGCTTATTTTACTCACACTAAAAGATCATACATATTTAGAGAGCAATTTTTATTGCTTGCACCGATGACAGCTTACTTGAAGGATCTTACTCAATCCATAGGTAGGTATGGTGGACTCTCATGGCAAAACTGGGTTTAGGGATTTTGGAGGCAAAAGTAGTATCTCTACTTGGTGCAAAATATTTGGCTAGCATAGGATGAGAAGCAAGCTCAACATGTTGGAGGATCCATGGCAATATAACTTCTATTCAGAGATAAAGAAACATAACCCATTATGTTGTCTTTCTTGTCCAACATCAACCTTTTAGCATATAACATTTTAATGAGTGTGCTCACAATCATAAAATATGTCCAAGATAGTGTATTTATATGTGAGACCTCTCTTTCTTTATTACTTTCTATTAATTGTAACAGTGACCAAAACTATGTTTTTCAACTCCCAACAAATTTCATGCTACATACTTCTTATATGTGAAGTCGTCACTTCCCATAAGATCATTATACAATCTTTTTATTTCTTTTATTCTTTATTTCTTTTTCTAAAGATCATAGCAAGAAAGAAAATCCCTCAACTCAAAACTAATATTTATTAGATAACTCTCGGACTCGATTACATAGAGGGAACACAAAGCAAAACTCAAAGCTTGATCATACTAAAACTTTATTCTACTAAACCGAGATATAACCAAAAGGATCGAACTAAGAAAAACGATAAAGGTAAAGATGTGATGGTGATACGACACCGAGGCACCTTCCCCAAGTTTGGCAGTTTCCAAGGGGAGTGCCCATACCCGTGTACTTAGGTCTCTTTCTTCGGAGGTGGTGATGATGGAGTTGATGCATTCTTCTTCTCCAGCTTGCAATGTGAGGCTAAAATTTTCCTCCCTTAGATCCTCATTCTCGAGCTCGAGTCTCATTATCTTTTTGCATAATGCCACCTTGCTGTCCTGCAAAAAACGTGGTGGGATAGATTGGACCTTAGGGATTGACTTCTTGAATTTCACATGCATATCGCCAGGTTGAGGTAGTGGATCTTCATCTTTGTCAGAACTATCGCCCCTTGTTCTCTCCATGCCGGAGTCTTCCTCCTCCATCATAGTCCAGCCATAGTCACTACAAAAAAAGACACATCCGTGACATTTTGGGCCGAACGGAATTTTTTTCTATCATACTTATGACACTTCTATGACAATAATTGTGACAAAACACGGTATCATCATAGATGTGGTGGGGTCCTACTTCTATGACAAAAAATCATGACAGAAAATGGGCCTTTCGTCATGGGCGGGCGGGAGACGCAGCTGCATGACATTCTTTGGGCCGTCCATGATGAAAAAAACCATGGTAGAAGCTAGGGAGAGGAAAATATCGGGGTGTTCCCGGTTACGGTGGGTGGTCGGGGCCGAGCGATGCGCATTTCTCTCGTACACGCACGCGCGTGGGTGTGAGGCGTTGGGCTCTAACTGAACCCGAGCGAGGCATTGGGCTCTAACTGAACCCGAGCGATTGCACTGCAGGCTACACGTTGCTGAACCCGAGCGATCGATCGATGGCTGTTAACTGAACCCGATCGAGCGATTCGTTCCTTACTGCTGCTAACTGAAGCCGATCGATGCTGCCTCTGGATGAACAGTGAGCGTTGCTGGGGGGTTTGGATGAACAGTTCCCGGTGGGGGTGGATGAACAGGACCCCGTGGTGTTGCCTCTGGATGAACAGTGAGCGTTGCTCGGGGGTTTGGATGAACAGTTCCCGGTGGGGGTGGATGAACATGACCCCGTGGTGTTGCCACTGGATGAACAGGACCCCGATTGATCGAGCCGGTTGGGGCTAGATGAACAGGACCCCGTGGAGGGCTGGATGAACAGGACCACGCCGTGGAGGGCTGGATGAACAATAGACGGTGGAGGGCTGGATGAACAGTAGCCCATGGAGGGGTGGTTGAACAGGAGCCCGTGGAGAGGGCAGGTTGAACAGTAGCCGGTGGAGTAGCGCGCGGTGGAGGCTGGATGAACAGGAGCCCGTGGATGAACAGTCGCAGGTGGAGGCTGGAGGAGGTCGACGGTGGATGAACAGTAGCCCGTGGAGGCTGGAGGGGGTCGACGGTGGAGATGAACAGTATCCCGTGGAGTCCCGTTTTGCGGTACGCCACACCCCTCCCGATGAACAGGACCCCCGTTTTGACCGTAGCGCTCCAACACAAGTCTGTTTCCTCCATTTTGCGGTACGCCACACCCCTCCCGATCAACAGGACTCCTGTTTCGACCGTAGGAGGTCCGTTTCCTCCGTTTTGCGGTACGCCAGACTCTTCCCGATGAACATGATCCCGTTTTGAACGTGGCCGGTCGAACACAAGGCCGTTTCCTTCGTTCTACGATACGCCATGCCTCATTTCCATCGGCTGTTCCGTCCAAGCCCTCCCAATGAACACGACGATGCATTCCGTTCCGACCCAGCCAGTTGGCTCCCCATGAACACGAGGACGACGCTGTTTCTCCGTTCCGACCCAGCCATGTACACGAGCCCTGGACGTACGTATGCGCGAGTAGGCGTTTGAGACCCTGCCCATATGTATGTACGTGGCCGTATTTTCTTTCATGCACACTGGCCGCTGTACGTACGTGTACATGCTACGTGCACACTTCTACTACGACACGTGCGCGCCTCTACATCGACCAGTATGTACGTACACGTTCGCGACTAGAATGACAACGCTACGTACGCTTCGACCAGGTGGGTCCCGACTGTCAGGCACTTCCTTGCGTGCGAAGATGTAGCTGGTGGGTCCCAACAGTCAGGGGGGCGAATCATTTTTTTGCCCGGACGCAATTCCTTGCGTGCGAAGATGTAGCTGGTGGGTCCCAGCAGTCAGGGGGGAAACATTTTTTTCACGAAATACGGTGGCCCGTCCGATGGGTCCCCGCTGTCAGGTGCAGGAATAATTATTTTGCGTGTAATAAGGAGGCACTTCCTTGCAGCTGCCGTGGACCCAGCTGTCAGCCTCTCCACGTACAGTACTCTTCTGATGGAAGTCGGTCGTTGACCACATTGACCACGCCGCGCCGAGAGCACCAAGGCGGTGGACAACAGCGAGGCCTAAGAAGGGGACGACGCGGAGCCAAGGAAGACGCGGCAGTGGATGCCCACGCGTAGAGGAGTATGAGGGTTCACTGGTTCGCTGCGGTGTGAGGCTGCCCTCGCCGCAGAATAACAGAGGGTGTGGGTGAGTAGAGGGATGGCCTGGCCAGTGGTGGGAGTAGTAGGGGGCGGTGAGGCCTCCGCCGCATCGCAGCCGGCCACGGGAGGCAGGAGCACGAGGCACGACCGGCGCTGGTTTGGGCGGCTGGAGCAAGAAGACCAGAGGTTGAAGAAGCACTACGGCCGTTGGATGGACATCGTACGGTCACTGGAGCTAGAATCGTGCATATTGACTAAGTTGACAAAGCCCTCCGTCCCCGTCAACTTAGTAGGCCCACAAGTCAGCCTGCCACTATACTGGGTCCCAGCTAGCAGGGGGAGTATTCATTTTTTTGCGCGTAATAAGGAGGCACTTCCTTGCGTGCACAGATATAGCTGGTGGGTCCGAGCTGTCAGCGGCGGTAGCGTTTTTTCGTGAAATACAGAGGCCCTTCCGGTGGGTCCCAGATGTCAGGTGGAGGATGTTGGGGAACGTAGTAATTTCAAAAAAATTCCTACGCACACGCAAGATCATGGTGATGCATAGCAACGAGAGGGGAGAGTGTGTCCACGTACCCTCGTAGACCGAAAGCGGAAGCGTTATGACAATGCGGTTGATGTAGTCGTACGTCTTAACGATCCGACCGATCCAAGTACCGAACGCACGGCACCTCCGAGTTCAGCACACGTTCAGCTCGATGACATCCCACGAACTCTGATCCAGCAGAGCTTCGAGGGAGATTTCCGTCAGCACGACGGCGTGGTGACGGTGATGATGATGCTACCAACGCAGGGCTTCGCCTAAGCACCGCTACGATATTATCGAGGTAGAATATGGTGGAGGGGGGCACCGCACACGGCTAAGAGATCAAGAGATCAATTGTTGTGTCTATGGGGTGCCCCCTGGCCACGTATATAAAGGAGTGGAGGAGGGGGAGAGGGCCGGCCCCTATGGCGCGCCCTAGAGGAGTCTTACTCCCACCGGGAGTAGGATTCCCCCCTTCCAAGTAGTAGGAGTAGGAGTCAAGGAAAGGGAAGAGAGAAGAGAAGGAAGTGTTAGAGTTATAATATAAGTCATGTATACCCCTTTGTATTTATCCCGTAGTATAAGGGGTTTTCTGCATATGTACCACACCTGTACATGTATATATATCGGCCTATGGCCTCATGGGAATACAAGTTGCTTATTCCTAACATGGTATTAGAGCCTTAGGTTTCTTTTTTCGCACGCGCAACTCGTGCTCCGATCCTCTCTCGCCGCCGCCGCGTCTTCTTTTTGCTGTCTCCCGTCCGGACGCAGCTCCCGCCAGGCGACCTTCTGCTCCCGCCAGCGTCGCTCCTGCCAGGCCGCCGCTCCCGCCCGGAGGCTCCCGCCAGGCCGCCGCTCCCGCCCGGAGGTTCCCGCCGGGCCGTCTCCCGCCAGGCCGCCGCTCCCGCCCGGAGGTTCCCGCCAGGCCGTCTCCCGCTAGGCGCCGCTCCTGCCGCCCGCTGGGTGCCGCCGATCCCGCCTGGCGCTGCTTCTCCCGCTCGATCTCCAGGCGCCCGCTGGTCCTGCTCGGCGCCGAACTCCCGCTCGCCGTGCTCCCGCCTCGCTCGGCCTGCTCCCGCCCCGCCGCTCTCCAGGGGCCCAGCCCGTCCCGCTTGGCGCAGCTCCCAGCTGCCCCTGATCGACGCAGCCAGCCGCTGGTTTCGTCCGGTTTCGATCTTTGCAAAAAAAAAATGTCTGCTGCATCGGGCTTTGTCGCTGTTCCTCGCTGTCCGATGATCTTCGATGGTACCAACTACACCGAGTTCGCAGGCTTCATGCGCATTCACATGCGTGGCATCCGTCTCTGGGGTGTTCTTTCTGGCGAGGTCTGCTGTCCGCCACGTCCGGTTCCTCCGGTGGCCCCTACTCCGCCGACTCCACTGGTTCTTCCTCCGGATGCTAATCAGGCCGCCAAGGATGCGGCTAACGTTGCTAATGAGGCTGCTGATCGTGCCTATGATGAGAGGGCTTTGGCTTATGAGGAGGCTCTTCAGACGTATCATGGTGCTTTGTCTGTTTACACCCAGTGGCTTGATGATGATGCTCGTGCTGCAGCTGTTCTCACTGCTAGTGTTCTGCCTCAGTTTGCCTCTGAGTTTCTGGGTTTTCCTACTGTCTTCCAGATGTGGACCTGTCTTCGTCAGCGCTATGAGCCCTCTGGTGATGCCTTATACCTTTCTGTGGTTCGTCAGGAGCATGCTCTTCAGCAGGGTGACTCTACTGTTGATGACTTTTATGCACAGAGTTCTGCTATCTGGCGCCAGCTTGATTATCTCCGCAGTGCTGGTTGTCGTACTTGCCCCTGCTGCCAGGCTGTCCAGGCCGATTTGGAGTTTCATCGCGTCTACGAGTTCTTGTCTCGGCTCCGTAAGGAGTTTGAGCCCCGGCGTGCTCAGTTGCTTGCTCGTGGCCGTATTTCTCTCATGGAGGCGCTTTCAGAGATTCGTGCTGAGGAGACTCGCCTACGTGGTGCTGGTTTGCTGGACGTTCCCTCTGTGCTCGCTACTCGGGTTTCTTCCACTCCACCTGCTGCACCGCCCCATTCTCGCTCGAGTGCTCCGCCGCTCTTGCCCACTCCTTCTGGAGGCTCCGGTCGCCCCCGTTCACATTGTGACTACTGCAAGAATGATGGTCATATTGAGTCCCAGTGCTACACCAAGCGGAAACACCTGCGCAAGGCGCGATCATCAGGGACTGCGTCATCTCCCTCGCCAGCTTCAGCCATTGCTTTGACCGAGCAGGATATTCTGAGACTTAAGCATCTGCTCGCGGCTTCAGGTTCTTCCTCGACGGGTACTGCTGGTTCTGTGACTGATGCTTCCCGCACTGAGCACCCGCCCTCTACACAGTCAGGTACATCCCCATGGGTTCTGGATTCTGGAGCTTCTTTTCATATGTCTTCTCATTCTTCCGCTTTGTCTTCTCTTCGCTCACTGGATTCTCCCGTTCATGTCTTTACTGCTGATGGTACTCCACTTTCTGTTGCCAGTAGAGGCCATCTTTCTACTCCTTCTTATTCTGTTCCTGATGTTGCTCATGTTCCTCGACTTACCATGAATCTATTTTCTGCTGGTCAACTTACTGATTCTGGTTGTCGTGTCATCCTTGATGTTGACTCTTGTTCTGTCCAGGATCGTCGCACGCACACTCTGGTTGGGGCTGGCCCTCGCCGCCGTGATTCTCAGGGTCTTTGGGAGTTGGACTGGCTTCATGTTCCTTCCGCTGCCACCACCATCGCCAGTTCCTCCGCTGCTGTCGCTTCTGTTACTGGTTCCTTCAAGCAGTGGCATCATCGACTTGGTCATCTGTGTGGTTCTCGATTATCATCTTTAGTTCGTCGAGGCCTTCTGGGGTCTGTCTCAGGAGATGTCTCTTTAGAGTGTCAGGGTTGTCGTCTTGGCAAGCAGATTCAGCTACCATATTCTCATAGTGCGTCAGTGTCTCAGCGTCCTTTTGATTTAGTCCATTCTGATGTATGGGGTCCGGCTCCTTTCACTTCGAAAGGTGGTCATAAATACTATATTATTTTCATCGATGATTTTTCTCGTTACACATGGCTTTATTTCATGACTTCACGTAGTGAGGTGTTGTCTATTTATAAGCGTTTTGCTGCCATGGTTCATACTCAGTTCTCTTCACCCATTCGTGTTTCTCGTGCTGACTCCGCTGGTGAGTATATCTCTAAGATGTTGCGTGGTGTCCTTGCTGAGCAGGGTACTCTTGCCCAGTTCTCTTGTCCTGGTGCTCATGCTCAGAATGGTGTGTCTGAGCGCAAGCATCGTCACCTTCTTGAGACGGCTCGTGCTATGATGATCGCCGCCTCTCTTCCGCCTCATTTTTGGGCCGAGGCTATCTCCACTTCTGTCTATCTCATCAACCTTCAGCCATCTGCTGCTTTGCAGGGTGGTGTTCCTTTTGAGCGTCTGTTTGATCGCTCTTCCGATTATTCGATGCTTCGCTTGTTTGGTTGTGTTTTCTATGTTCTTCTTGCCCCTCGCGAACGCACCAAACTGACCGCTCAGTCTGTTGAGTGTGTCTTCTTAGGCTACAGTGATGAGCATAAGGGCTATCGTTGTTGGGATCCTGTCGGTCGTCGGATGCGTATCTCTCGAGATGTGACTTTCGATGAGTCTCGTCCTTTTTACCCACGCCCATCTTCCTCGGTCTTTTCCGTGGAGGATATCTCTTTTCTCACTTTTCCTGACTCCCCTATCACTCCCGTCGCGCCTGTGTCTATTCGTCCCACTCCCTCTGCTTCTCCACCCCTTGTCGATTCACCGCCACCATCTTCCCCGGTCTCCTCACCTAGCATGTCACCGGATTCTACACCTTCATCTCCGGTGACTTCTTTGTCGCCACCCCCTGATTCTACCTTGGCGATTCCTCCTTCTCTTGTTCCATCTCTTCCTCAGCATTACACTCGTCGTTCACGACCTGTGGATGCTTCCTTGGATGAGTCGTCCTCTTCCTCTCAGCCTACTTATGGCTTGCGTTCTCGTCCTCGTCCGCCTATTGATCGCTTTGGATTTCCCACCGCTGGTGCTGCTGTTCTTGAGCCGACTTCTTACCGTCAGGCTGTTGTTCATCCTGAATGGCAGTTTGCGATGGCAGAGGAGATTGCTGCTCTTGAACGCACTGGTACCTGGGATCTTGTTTCTCTTCCTCCCGGAGTCCGTCCCATCACTTGTAAGTGGGTCTACAAGGTTAAGACTCGCTCCGATGGTTCTCTTGAGCGTCACAAAGCTCGTCTCGTGGCTCGTGGTTTTCAGCAGGAGCATGGTCGTGATTGTGACGAGACTTTTGCTCCTGTGGCCCATATGACCACTATTCGTACACTTCTTGCCGTTGCTTCTGCACGCCACTGGTCTATATCTCAGCTTGATGTTAAGAATGCCTTTCTTAATGGTGAGCTGCGTGAGGAGGTGTACATGCAGCCACCACCTGGGTATTCTGTTCCTGATGGCATGGTGTGTCGTCTTCGTCGCTCTCTCTATGGCCTTAAGCAAGCCCCTCGCGCCTGGTTTGAGCGTTTTGCTTCTGTGGTCACTACTGCTGGTTTTTCAGCCAGTGTTCACGATCCCGCATTGTTTATTCACCTTTCTCATCGTGGCCGGACTCTTCTTCTTTTCTATGTTGATGATATGGTCATCACTGGGGATGATCCCGAGTATATTGCCTTTGTAAAGGCCCGTCTTAGTGAGCAATTTCTTATGTCTGATCTTGGACCTCTTCGCTATTTTCTTGGGATTGAAGTCTCTTCTACCTCTGATGGCTTTTTTATATCCCAGGAAAAGTATATCCAGGATCTTCTTGCTCGTGCTGCTCTTTCTGACGAGCGCACTGTTGAGACTCCTATGGAGCTCAATGTTCACCTTTGTGCTACTGATGGTGATCCTCTCCCTGACCCGACGCGTTATCGTCATCTCGTTGGCAGTCTTGTCTATCTAGCTGTCACTCGTCCGGACATCTCTTATCCGGTTCATATCCTGAGTCAGTTTGTTTCTGCTCCCACATCGGTTCATTATAGTCATCTCCTTCGTGTTCTCCGATATCTTCGGGGTACGATCTCTCATCGTCTCTTCTTTCCTAGCTCCAGTTCTTTACAGCTTCAGGCCTATGCGGATGCTATGTGGGCTAGTGATCCTTCTGATCGCCGTTCGCTTTCTGCTTACTGTGTTTTTCTTGGCGGTTCTCTCATTGCCTGGAAGACGAAGAAACAGATTGCAGTTTCCCGTTCGAGTGCTGAGGCTGAGTTGCGAGCTATGGCTCTTTTGACGGCAGAGGTGACTTGGTTACGGTGGTTACTTCAGGACTTTGGTGTTTCTGTCACTACACCGACTATGCTCTTATCTGACAGTACAGGTGCTATCAGCATTGCGCGCGATCCTGTGAAGCATGAGCTCACCAAGCATATTGGTGTTGATGCTTTCTATGTGCGCGCTGCTGTGCAGGATCAGGTTGTTGCTCTTCAGTATGTGCCTTCCGAGTTACAGTTGGCGGATTTCCTGACAAAGGCCCAGACTAGAGCACAACATGGCTTTTATCTCTCCAAACTCAGTGTTGTTCCTCCACCATGAGTTTGAAGGGGGGTGTTAGAGTTATAATATAAGTCATGTATACCCCTTTGTATTTATCCCGTAGTATAAGGGGTTTCCTGCATATGTACCACACCTGTACATGTATATATATCGGCCTATGGCCTCATGGGAATACAAGTTGCTTATTCCTAACAGGAAGGAGGGAGCGCAGCCCCTCCCCCTAGTCCAATTCGGACTAGGCCTTGCGGGGGGGGGGGGGGGGCAGCCTCTCCTCTCTCTTTCCCCTAAAGCCCACTAAGCCCCATATACTCCCCTGCGAATTCCCGTAACTCTCCGGTACTCCAAAAAATATCCGAACACTCGGAACCTTTCCGATGTCCGAATATAGTCGTCCAATATATCGATCTTTACGTCTCGACCATTTTGAGACTCCTCGTCATGTCCCCGATCTCATCCGGGACTCTGAACTACCTTCGGTACATCAAATCACATAAACTCATAATACAAATCGTCACCGAACGTTAAGCGTGCGGACCCTACGGGTTCGAGAAATATGTAGACATGACCGAGACACGTCTCCGGTCAATAACCAATAGCGGAACCTGGATGCTCATATTGGCTCCCACATATTCTACGAAGATCTTTATCGGTCAAACCGCATAACAACATACGTTGTTCCCTTTGTCATCGGTATGTTACTTGCCCGAGATTCGATTGTCGGTATCTCAATACCTAGTTCAATCTCGTTACCGGCAAATCTCTTTACTCGTTCTGTAATACATCATCCCGCAACTAACTCATTAGTTGCAATGCTTGCAAGGCTTAAGTGATGTGCATTACCGAGTGGGCCCAGAGATACCTCTCCGACAATCGGAGTGACAAATCCTAATCTCGAAATACGCCAACCCAACAAGTACCATCGGAGACACCTGAAGAGCACGTTTATAATCACCAAGTTACGTTGTGATGTTTGGTAGCACACAAAGTGTTCCTCCGGTAAACGGGAGTTGCATAATCTCATAGTCATAGGAACATGTATAAGTCATGAAGAAAGCAATAGCAACATACTAAACGATCAAGTGCTAAGCTAACGGAATGGGTCAAGTCAATCACATTATTCTCCTAATGATGTGATCCCGTTAATGAAATGACAACTCTTTGTCTATGCTAGGAAACATAACCATCTTTGATCAACGAGCAAGTCAAGTAGAGGCATACTAGTGATACTCCGTTTGTCTATGTATTCACACATGTATCATGTTTTCGGTTAATACAATTCTAGCATGAATAATAAACATTTATCATGATATAAGGAAATAAATAATAACTTCATTATTGCCTCTAGGGCATATTTCCTTCAGTCTCCCACTTGCACTAGAGTCAATAATCTAGATCACATCGCCATGTGATTTAATATCAATAGTTCACATGACCATGTGATTAACACCCATAGTTCATATCGTCATGTGACCAAACCCAAAGGGTTACTAGAGTCAGCAATCTAGTTCACATCGCCATGTGATTAACACCCAAAGAGTACTAAGGTGTGATCATGTTTTGCTTGTGAGAGAAGTTTAGTCAACGGGTCTGCCAAATTCAGATCCGTATGTATTTTGCAAATTTCTATGTCTACAATGCTCTGCACGGAGCTACTTTAGCTGATTGCTCCCACTTTCAATATGTATCCAGATTGAGACTTAGAGTCATCTGGATCAGTGTCGAAACTTGCATCGACGTAACCCTTTACGACGAACCTTTTGTCACCTCCATAATCGAGAAACATATCCTTATTCTACTAAGGATAATTTTGACCGCTGTTCAGTGATCTACGCCTAGATCACTATTGTACTCCCTTGTCAAACTCAGTGTAGGGTATACAATAGATCTGGTACATAGCATGGCATACTTTATGGAACCTATGGCTGAGGCATTGGGAATGACTTTCATTCTCTTTCTATCTTCTGCCGTGGTCGGGCTTTGAGTCTTACTCAATTTTACACCTTGTAACACAGGCAAGAACTCTTTCTTTGACTGTTCCATTTTGAAATACTTCAAAATCTTGTCAAGGTATGTACTCATTGAAAAGAAAAACTTATCAAGCGTCTTGATCTATCTCTATAGATCTTGATGCTCAATATGTAAGCAGCTTCACCGAGGTCTTTCTTTGAAAAACTCCTTTTAAATACTCCTTTATGCTTTCCAGAAAATTCTACATTATTTTCGATCAACAATATGCCATTCACAAATATTTATCAGAAATGCTGTAGTGCTCCCACTCACTTTCTTGTAAATACAGGCTTCACCGCAAGTCTGTATAAAACTATATGCTTTGATCAACTCATCAAAGCGTATATTCCAACTCCGAGATGCTTGCACCAGTCCATATATGGATCACAGGAGCTTGCACATTTTGTTAGCACCTTTAGGATCGACAAAACCTTCTGGTTGCATCATATACAACTCTTCTTTAAGAAATCCATTAAGGAATGTAGTTTTGACATCCATTTGCCAGATTTCATAAAATGTGGCAATTTGCTAACATGATTCGGACAGACTTAAGCATCGCTACGAGTGAGAAAATCTCATCGTAGTCAACACCTTGAACTTTGTCAAAAACCTTTTTTCCGACAAGTCTAGCTTTGTAGATAGTAACACTACTATCAGCGTCCGTCTTCCTCTTGAAGATCCATTTATTTTCTATGGCTTGCCGATCATCGGGCAAATCCATCAAAGTCCATACTTTGTTCTCATATATGGATCATATCTCAGATTTCATGGCCTCAAACCATTTTGCGGAATCTGGGCTCATCATCGCTTCCTCATAGTTCGCAGGTTCGTCATGGTATAGTAACATGACTTCCAGAACAGGATTACCGTACCATTCTGGTGCGGATCTTACTCTGGTTGACCTACAAGGTTCAGGAACAACTTGATATGAAGTTTCATGATCATCATCATTAACTTCCTCACTAATTGGTGTAGACGTCACAGGAACCGGTTTCTGTGATGAACTATTTTCCAATAAGGGAGCAGGTACTGTTACCTAATCAAGTTCTACTTTCCTCCCACTCACTTCTTTCGAGAGAAACTCCTTCTCTAGAAAGGATCCATTCTTAGCAACGAATGTCTTGCCTTCGGACCTGTGATAGAAGGTGTACCCAACAATTTCCTTTGGGTATCCTATGAAGACACATTTCTCCGATTTGGGTTCGAGCTTATCAGGTTGAAACCTTTTCACATAAGCATTGCAACTCCAAACTTTAAGAAACGTCAACTTTGGTTTCTTGCCAAACCACAGTTCATATAGTGCCGTCTCAACGGATTTAGATGGTGCCCTATTTAATGTGAATGCAGCTGTCTCTAATGCATAACCCCAGAAGGATAGTGGTAAATCGGTAAGAGACATCATAGATTGAACTATATCCAATAAAGTACGGTTATGACGTTCGGACACACCATTATGTTGTGGTGTTCCAGGTGGCATGAGTTTGTGAAACTATTCCACATTGAAGACTGTCGTGGTATTCTCACGGGGGGGGGGGGGGGGGGTGTAAGTCGACAGATGCCACAAGGGCTTTGTGTGAGGGTAAGACTGCTGCTGATAGGACCGGGAGCGGGTATGCGAGTAGCACGCGCTAGTTTACCCAGGTTCGGGGCTCTCCGGAGAGATAATACCCCTACTCCTGCATGTCTGAGTATATATATCTGGGGTGTACATCGGGCAGTACAAAGTGCTCCTAGAGCTGTATCTGAGGTCAGTGCCATGGGCGTCTGGCATCTGGCCTCGTATATGGCATGCCAGTGGCCGGCTATGCTCATGGCCATGAGCGTAGGAGTGCTCATGCGTGAGTGTGTTGTGTGGATGGATGGATAGCTAGCTAGCTTGCTAGCTTATTTGCTTGTGGGTGTAGGTCAGTCCATCCATGGATGGATGGATGTGTGTCTCCTTTTATAGGAGAGGATAGCTTAGTATGTAAGCTAGCTAGTGGGCATGGGTAAGGCATGGTGCATGTCATGCTTGTCCCCTGGGTCACTTCATAAATAGTGCCAGGGGACAAGTGACACTATACATGATGGCGGGGATGACACGTGAATAGTGCTCGGGTACGACCGTCTCGTCGGTGTCTTGTCGATGCCGGGTCGGACTGCAGTCGGCAGCCGGCTAGTCGATGCAGTCGGTCAGCTGGCAGCCGGCCGGGTGGAGCAGTCGGACTGAGGAGCCGGCAGGAGCGGCCGGGCAGTCGGACTGAGGGGCTTTGCTAGCCCCGATGTCTTGAAATATTGTCTCGCCGTCTTCGGGATACCCGTGTCCACTTACTCCGACAGTAGCCCCCAAGCCTCCGGGCAACTTGGCAAAGTCGGGCGGAGGTTTTTACGCGAGTTTTCATGGAAACGATCATGCAAAAGACAAAGTTAGTCCATGCAGATATATCAAATGATTGCTTTTTAGCACTGCAAGTTTTATGCGGAGGGTGCCGACTCGGTTTCGTCCGAGCCCCCTTCAATCTTTTTCATGTTCCCTCCGCTCTTTGGCTTGTGCTCTCGCTTGCCGGACAGCCGCTCTGCGGTCTGTGGCTGAGAGTGGGCCGCGGAGTGGAGTGTACAATACTCAGACTCTGGGAGCGAATTTAACCGAGTAGATACTCATAAAGAAAACGGTCGGGTCGCCCGAAGCGTTTTTCTTCCCGGACGTTTTTCGCGTGGGTGGCCTTCAGCTTTCACTCTTGCCAGTCGGACAGCCGCTCTGCGGTCTGTGACTAAGAGTGGGCTTTTCATACCGCGCACGCTACTAAGCCGTCTGCGGGAACTAACGTCTCAGGCCAAGCGGCCAGCCCCCGGGCCAACTCTGGCTGGCGCCGGGGCGAACAGTGATGGAACTGTAATGAAATGCGGAGATAGCCCCCGAGCATCGCTCGAGGTTATCCGTGCTCTCGCGGTGAAAAAATCTGCGGGTGAGGAGCTCACATTGGTTTTCGTGTAGCCGAGGCGGAGTTTGCCGAAGAGAGCCGGCGCACCCGCTGGGTGTAGCCTTCGAGCCCTGATGTCTCGAAGGAGGGTCCCGGCCGGTCAGGCTCGACCGGCCAGGCGGCGAGGCGTTTTGCAGCGCCCATTTTCTTCTTCTGTCGGCTGCTGGCGGCCGGACGAAACTCTTGTATTGTCTCCGTGGGGGCGCGCCAGCGCACCCACTGGGTGTAGCACCCGAGATTCGGGCCGACTGCTGAGCAGTCGGGCCGGATCTCCCGGCGACTACTTTGTCTTCTCTCCTCGCGAAGGCGCGCCAGCGCACCCGCTGGGTGTAGCCCCCGAGATTCGGGCCGACTGCTGAGCAGTCGGGCCGGATCTCCCGGCGACTACTTTGTCTTCTCTCCTCGCGGGGGCGCGTCATCGCACCCGCCGGGTGTAGCCCCCGAGATTCGGGCCGACTGCTGAGCAGTCGGGCCGGATCTCCCGGCGACTACTCTGTCTTCTCTCCTCGCGGGGGCGCGTCAGCGCACCCGCTGGGTGTAGCCCCCGAGATTCGGGCCGACTGCTGAGCAGTTGGGCCGGATCTCCCGGCGACTACTCTGTCTTCTCTCCTCGCGGGGGCGCGCCAGCGCACCCGCTGGGTGTAGCCCCCGAGATTCGGGCCGACTGCTGAGCAGTCGGGCCGGATCTCCCGGCGACTACTCTGTCTTCTCTCCTCGCGGGGGCGCGTCAGCGCACCCGCTGGGTGTGGCCCCCGGAGCAGGAGGCAGACCAGCCGGCTTGGCATTGCCGACAGCGCGGATCACGAGTGAGCGTCCGAGTGGCGAAGCAGGCGGACGAATCATCCGGGCGGGTGTTTCTTTTCTTCTCTTTGTCCCAGCCGACTCCTTTCTCTCTCTCTCTCTCTTTTTTTTCAGCCGGCTTGACTTTTCTTCTTTCTCTTTTGCTCCAGCCGGTAGAGGAGCTCGCACGGCGCGGTCCGCACGGGCGTGGCCAGCCGGCTGCGGGAGGCCGGGATGCGGGCGGAGCCGGCGCGGGGGGCGGCGAGGCGGCTAGCCGGGATGCGGGCGGGGCCGGCAAGCGGCCGGGTCGCCGGGCGGGGCCGGCAAGCGGCGGAGCCGGCCGGGTGGCGACGGAGACGGCAGGCGGCGGAGCCGGTCGTCCGAGTTGGGGAGGAGCCGGCAGGCCGGGTCACCGGTGAAGCCGGCGCGGCGAGTAAGCGGAGCCGGCCCGCGGGGACGGCCGGCTGCGAAGGCGGACGCCGGCTGGGAACGGCGACCCGGCCAACGGGCGCGCGCGAGCCGGCCGGCCGAACGAGGAGGCGGCCAGACAAGGGAGATTTCGGGGGCGGGATTCGGCGGGCGGCGCAGGAGCCGGCCCTGACCGGGCGCACGGAGCGAAGGCGGAGTCGGCGTAGCTGGGAAGCCGGCAGCCACGAGGCGGCGAGCGACGCGGAGGCGCGGGCCGGCTGTGGGCGAGGCGGCGACCCGGAGCCGGCCTGGGGAGGCCGGGCGCTGGGGAGGCGCGGCCGAAGGCGGGTGCGGGTGGTACAGGCGACGGGCGCGGGGACCGGCTGCGGGTGCGGGGCACTCGGCCGTGACCCGAGGTGGCGAGGAGCGGAGGCCGGCCCAGGGCCACGGCGGCCGGCTGCGGCCGGGGAGGAGGCCGGGCGCGGCAGCATTGGTGTGGGCGGACGCGGGGCAGTCGGCCCACGGCGGGGAAGAGTCGGCACGGAGCCGTCAGGCGCAGGGGAGCGCGGACGCCGGCAGGAGGAGGAGACGCCGCGCGCGCGTGGGGTGGGAGCCGGCTCGGAGCCGTGCGTGGTGGAGCGCTGGCGCCGGCGGGAGCGGGCCCTTGGCCGGGCACGGGGCCGACGCGGTCGGCGCGGGTGCTGCAGCAAGCGCGCGGGAGGCATGGAGCCGGCCGGCGACGAGCAAGACCAGGCGCGGTCGGAGCGGAGGCTGGGCAGAGCCGGCACCGCGCGTGGCGACCCGGCAGGCGGCCCGGGAGGCCAAGAGCGGCGCAGCCGGCGCGGGCCGTGAGCCGGCGGGGCTCGCTGGACGAGGCGGATGAGCAGCAGGGCCGCGAGTCGGAGGCCGGCTCGCCGGGGCAGGGCGCGGGAGCCGCCGAGGCGGCCGGGCGATGGAGCGGAGCCGGGCCGGACGTGGTGCAGGTGGCGGGGGCGCGGAGGGCAGCGGACGGAGCGACGTGGCCGACCGAAGTGAGGCGACGCGGCGCACACGCGGACGGACTGCCAGCGCTGCAACGGTGGTAATGACGAAGGCGGCGAGGCCGACGACGGGGACGCGCCGTCCCGCGTGGCCGCTCCGGGGGCGGGTCGAAGTCGAGTCCCCGAGCGCTACCGGAGAGACGGCGCGACGTCGCGGCGGTGATGGCGAAGATGGTCCCGACGGCGAGGACGCGCCGCCCCTCGCGGCCATTCCGAGGGCGAGTCGATATCGAGCCCTCGACCGCTATCGGAGGGACGGCGCGACGCCGCGGTGGTGGTGGCGAAGATGGTCCCGACGGCGAGGACGCGCCGCCCCTTGCGGCCATTCCGAGGGCGAGTCGATATCGAGCCCTCGACCGCTATCGGAGGGACGGCGCGACACCGCGGTGGTGGTGGCGAAGATGGTCCCGCCCGGACTGCGAAACCAGCAGCAGAGCGGTAGCATAGATAGTACCGCCCCACGGTGGGCGCCAACTGTCGTGGTATTCTCACGGGGGGGTGTAAGTCGACAGATGCCACAAGGGCTTTGTGTGAGGGTAAGACTGCTGCTGATAGGACCGGGAGCGGGTATGCGAGTAGCACGCGCTAGTTTACCCAGGTTCGGGGCTCTCCGGAGAGATAATACCCCTACTCCTGCATGTCTGAGTATATATATCTGGGGTGTACATCGGGCAGTACAAAGTGCTCCTAGAGCTGTATCTAAGGTCAGTGCCATGGGCGTCTGGCATCTGGCCTCGTATATGGCATGCCAGTGGCCGGCTATGCTCATGGCCGTGAGCGTAGGAGTGCTCATGCGTGAGTGTGTTGTGTGGATGGATGGATAGCTAGCTAGCTTGCTAGCTTATTTGCTTGTGGGTGTACGTCAGTCCATCCATGGATGGATGGATGTGTGTCTCCTTTTATAGGAGAGGGTAGCTTAGTATGTAAGCTAGCTAGTGGGCATGGGTAAGGCATGGTGCATGTCATGTTAGTCCCCTGGGTCACTTCATAAATAGTGCCAGGGACAAGTGACACTATACATGATGGCGGGGATGACACGTGAATAGTGCTCGGGTACGACCGTCTCGTCGGTGTCTTGTCGATGCCGGGTCGGACTGCAGTCGGCAGCCGGCTAGTCGATGCAGTCGGTCAGCTGGCAGCCGGCCCGGTGGAGCAGTCAGACTGAGGAGCCGGCAGGAGCGGCCGGGCAGTCGGACTGAGGGGCTTTGCTAGCCCCGATGTCTTGAAATATTGTCTCGCCGTCATCGGGATACCCGTGTCCACTTACTCCGACAAAGACCAAACTCGCAACTCAAATATTCTCCTCCACGATCAGATCGTAGAAACTTTATTTTCTTGTTACGATGATTTTCCACATCACTCTGAATACATTTGAACTTTTCAAATGTTTTAGATTTATTAAGTAGATATACCCATATCTGCTCAAATCATCTGTGAAGGTCAGGAAATAACGATACCCGCCGCGAGCCTCAACACTCATCGGACCGCATACATCGGTATGTATTATTTCCAATAAGTCAGTAGCTCGCTCCATTGTTCCGGAGAACGGAGTCTTTAGTCATCTTGCCCTTGACGCATGGTTCGCAAGCATCAACTGATTCATAATCAAGTGATTCCAAAAGCCCATCAGCATGGATTTTCTTCATGCGCTTTACACCAATATGACCTAAATGGCAGTGCCACAAATAAGTTGCACTATCATTATTAACTTTGCATCTTTTAGCTTCAATATTATGAATATGTGTATCACTACGATCGAGATCCAACAAACCATTTTCATTGGGTGTATGACCATAGAAGGTTTTATTCATATAAACAGAACAACAATTATTCTCTAACTTAAATGAATAACCGTATTGCAATAAACATGATCAAATCATATTCATGCTCAACGCAAACACCAAATAACACTTATTTAGGTTCAACACTAATCCCGAAAGTATAGGGAGAGTGCGATGATGATCATATCAATCTTGGAACTACTTCCAACACACATCGTCACTTCACCCTTACCTAGTCTCTGTTCATTCTGCAACTCCCGTTTCGAGTTACTAATCTTAGCAACTGAACTAGTATCAAATACTAAGGGGTTGCTATAAACACTAGTAAAGTGCACATCAATAACATGTATATCAAATATACCTTTGTTCACTATGCCATCCTTCTTATCCGCCAAGTATCTAGGGCAGTTCCACTTCTAGTGACCAGTCCCTTTGCAGTAGAAGAACTTAGTCTCAGGCTTAGTGAGGGAGTCCTGGATTAGGGGGTCCTCGGACAGCCGGACTATATCGTTTGGCCGGACTGTTGGACTATGACGATACAAGATTGAAGACTTTGTCCCGTGTCCGGATGGGACTCTTCTTGGCGTGGAAGGCAAGCTTGGCAATACAGATATGTAGATCTCCTCCCTTGTAACCGACTCTGTGTAACCCTAGCCCCCTCCAGTGTCTATATAAACCGGAGGGTTTAGTCCGTAGGACAAGAACAATCATACCATAGGCTAGCTTCTAGGGTTTAGCCTCTATGATCTCGTGGTAGATCAACTCTTGTAATACTCATATCATCAAGATCAATCAAGCAGGAAGTAGGGTATTACCTCCATCGAGAGGGCCTGAACCTGGGTAAACATCGTGTCCCCCGCCTCCTGTTACCATCCGCCTTAGACGCACAGTTCGGGACCCCCTACCCGAGATCCGCCTGTTTTGACACCGACATTGGTGCTTTCATTGAGAGTTCCATTGTGCCGTCACCGTAAGGCTAGATGGCTCCTTCGATCATCGGCAACGATGCGATCCAGGGTGAGGTTTTCCTCCCCGGACAGATCTTCATATTCGGAGGCTTCGTACTGCGGGCCAACTCGCTTGGCCATCTGGAGCAGATCGAGAGCTACGCTCCTGGCCATCAGGTCAGGTTTGGAAACTTGAACTATACTGCCGACATCCGCGGAGACTTGATCTTTGATGGACTCGAGCCCATATCAGGTGCGCCGCACAATCACGAAGAGCATGACTTAGCTCTGGCGTCAGACAGTGTTCGGGAGATCACACCTGCAACTACTCCGGCGCTCAATCCAGAACAAATTGCGCCATCTGAGGACTGGTGGATGGACCCCGCCACGGAGGCCGCACACTCAGTGTCGATAGAGCTGAATACTGACTTCACCTCCTACGAGACCCGTGTTGCCGAACCGTTGGATTCGTCCCCGGCCATGGGCTCCGAGCCGCCTGCGTCCGTGCCTATCGAATCCGATTACCGATCATGGAGTTTACCTCCGCGGATATCTTTCAGCACTCGCCCTTTGGCGACGTGCTAAACTCGTTGAGGTCTCTCTCCCTGTCAGGAGACCCTTGCCCGAACTATGTCCGGCTAGAATGGGATACGGACGATGAAGAAATTCGCTCCCCACCCACCACCCACTTAGTTTCCACTGTCGACGATTTAACCGACATGCTCGACTTCAGCTCTGAAGACATCGACGGTATGGACGACGATGCAGGAGACGAACAAGAACCACCGCCCACAGGGCGCTGGACTGCCACCTCATCGTATGACATATACATGGTGGACACCCCCAAAGAAGGGGATGGCGATAAGACAACGGAGGATAACCCCTCCAAGAAGCAATCCAAGCACCGGCGTCAGCGGCGCCGCTCTAAGTCCCGCCATAGAAAAAGTAGCGATACCGGCACAAGAGACAATAACGGTCCGGATAGTGCCGAAGACGACGATAATCCCCTCCAGCCAGACCTCGAGCGGGAGGATGAACAAGCTAGCCCTCTGGAACAGGCAGCAGACAGAGAATCAGAGGATGACAATTACATGCCTCTCTCTGAAGACGAGGTGAGCCTCGGCGACGAAGAAATGTGCCTGAGGATCCCGTCGAACAGGAGCGCTTCAATCGCCGGCTTATAGCCATAACAAACAGCCTGAAGAAAAAGCAACAACAGCTTCGAGCTGATCAAGATCTGCTAGCGGATAGATGGACTGAAGTCCTTGCGTCCGAGGAATACGAACTCGAACGCCCAACCAAGAGTTATCCAAAGCGCAGGTTGCTACCCCAACTCGAGGAGGAAGCATTGAAACCTACATCACCAGCGTATGATGCGGCTGATTGGCCACCTCGTGGCCGAGACAGAGAGGCATATCAGCACGAAGTCCAGCCTGCACCCCGCCGCCATTCAAACAAAAATACCAAGGCCCGGGGCAACACGCGGGACCTACGAGACGTATTGGAAAACAAAGCAAAACATGCAAGATCGATCTACGGATCACGGGGGCACGCCCCAACGCGGGACGATGACCGTCACGCCGGATACACTAAAAGCAAGTCCGGCCGGGCCGAATACAGTGGACAAGTCTCATATGAACTGCGTTGTGATATAGCCCGGCACAGAGGCACCGCACACCCCCTATGCTTCACTGATGAAGTAATGGATCACGAATTCCCAGAGGGTTTTAAACCCGTAAACATTGAATCATATGATGATACTATAGACCCCGCGGTATGGATAGAAGACTTCTTCCTCCACATTCACATGGCCCGTGGGGATGATCTACATGCCATCAAATATCTCCCGCTAAAACTCAAAGGGCCAGCTCGGCATTGGCTCAATAGCTTGCGGGCAAACTCCATCGGAAGCTGGGAGAGCCTGGCAGATGCATTCCTGGAAAATTTCCAAGGCACTTATGTGCGACCGCTGGATGCTGACGATTTAAGTCATATAACTCAGCAGCCAGGGGAATCGGCCAGGAAATTCTGGACCCGGTTCCTAACTAAGAAGAACCAAATTGTCGACTGTCCGGATGCAGAGGCCTTAGCGGCATTTAAGCATAACATCCGTGACGAGTGGCTCGCCCGGCACCTCGGCCAAGAGAAGCCAAAATCCATGGCAGCCCTCACGACACTTATGACCTGCTTTTGCACGGGCGAAGATAGCTGGTTGGCTCGTAGTAAAAATACAACAAGCAAACCTGGCACATCAGAGGCCAGGGATAGCAACGACAAACCACGACGCAACAAACACAAGCGCCGCAAATATGGTGAAAACGCCGAAAATACGGCAGTTAATGCCGGGTTTAGGGGATCAAAGTCCGGTCAGCGGAAAGGGCCACCCAAAAATAACAATTCGGGTCCATCCAGTCTAGACCGCACACTCGATCGCCAATGCCAAATTCATGGCACCCCAGGAATGCCAGCCACCCATACCAACAGAGAATGCTGGGTCTTCAAACAAGCTGGCAGGGCAGGCGCCAAAAACGGAGAATGGGGGCCTCAAAGCGATGACGGCGACGAAGAGCCCAGATCACCGAATACAGGAGGGCAAAAGAAATTTCCCCCGCATATTCAATCGGTGAATGTGGTAAATACTACCCAAATTCCAAATTCGGACCGGATATGCACCCTTAGGGATGCCGACTTAACGGAACTAGTCGTCCCACAATATAAACTAGGGCCGGTCACCTTTAACCGCATGGATTGTCCGGTTAATGCCAATTAGGGCAATCTAGCCGCACTAGTCCTCAACCCAATAATTGACGGGTTCCACCTCACTCGAGTCCTTATGGACGGATGCAGCAGTCTAAATCTGCTTTACCAGGACACAGTGCGCAAGATGGGCATCGATCATTCGGTGATTAAACCCACTAAAGCCACTTTCAGAGGCATTATACCAGGTGTGGAAGCCAGCTGTACAGGCTCTATTACCCTTGAGGTAGTCTTCGGATCACCAAAAAATTACCGTACCGAAGAGTTAATCTTCGAAATCGTCCCTTTCCGCAGTGATTATCAGGCACTGCTCGGACGAACCGCGTTCGCTCGATTCAACGTGGTGCCACATTATGCCTACCGTAAGCTCAAAATGCCCGGTCCACGCGGCGTAATCATGGTTAATGGCAAGGCCGAACCTTCCCTCGGCACCAACAAGTACACCACTGCCTTAACAGCAAAAGCAATGAGCAGCACCTTCCAGCCGAACCTCGAGTCAACGTCCAGGCTCCCGGACACCGTCAAGGGACTCCGAACTACTTTGCGGAAGGATAGCCCGGCTCGTCCAGAGCTCAATTAAACACTCCGGCGAAGGCCAGGACAGGCCGCACTTAGCGGCTCAACCGCTCTCCGGCACACAAACATTTCTTACATTTCCTTCGCAGGTTCACCTTTACGCCAACCAGGACGGGCGATGCGGAGGCAGCTTGAATGCGCAAGGGAATCCTTAGACATTCCCCGCAATGACCATCCGGCTATATTACGAATCCGCACTCAGCTTCTTCCCCCTGGTCTCAGCAGGTTCCGCAATCATATTCCTTTTTTTCACATTACCTGTACTCATACGCATAGACGTACTATTCAAATCCAACATGTGGATTTATATGACGCTTACCTACTATTATTTCTTATTGAAATTCTTTTGTCAAATGGCATCCGTACACAACGATATGCCTTAAAATATGCCAGGGGCTTCGTTTTACCCATAACACGGCAATAAAGTCCGAACACCTTCATGGAAGTTCGGCACCCCAAACTGAAGGAAATATGCCCTAGAGGCAATAATAAAGTATTATATATTTCCTTGTATCATGATAAATGTTTATTATTCATGCTAGAATTGTATTAGCCGGAAACATAATACATGTGTGAATACATAGACAAACAAAGTGTCACTAGTATGCCTCTACTTGACTAGCTCGTTAATCAAAGATGGTTATGTTTCCTAGCCATAGACATGAGTTGTTATTTGATTAACGGGATCACCTCATTAGGAGAATGACGTGATTGACATGACCCATTACGTTAGCTTAGCACCCGATCGTTTAGTATGTTGCTATTGCTTTCTTCATGACTTATACATGTTCCTAAGACTATGAGATTATGCAACTCCCGTTTACCGGAGGAACACTTTGTGTGCTACCAAACGTCACAACGTAACTGGGTGATTATAAAGGTGCTCTACAGGTGTCTCCAAAGGTACTTGTTGGGTTGGCGTATTTCGAGAATAGGATTTGTCACTCCGATTGTCGGAGAGGTATCTCTGGGCCCACTCGGTAATGCACATCACTATAAGCCTTGCAAGCATTGTGACTAATAAGTTAGTTGCGGGATGATGTATTACGGAACGAGTAAAGAGACTTACCGGTAACGAGATTGAACTAGGTATCGAGATACCGACGATCGAATCTCGGGCAAGTAACATACCGATGACAAAGGGAACAACGTATGTTGTAATGCGGTCTGACCGATAAAAGATCTTCGTAGAATATGTGGGAGCCAATATGGGCATCCAGGTCCCGCTATTGGTTATTGACCGGAGAGGTGTCTCGGTCATGTCTACATTGTTCTCGAACCCAAAGGGTCCGCACGCTTAAAGTTACGATGACAGTTATATTATGAGTTTATGTGATTTGATGTACCGAAGGTTGTTCGGAGTCCCGGATGTGATCATGGACATGACGAGGAGTCTCGAAATGGTCGAGACGTAAAGATTGATATATTGGACGACTATATTCGGACACCGGAAGTGTTCCGGAGAAGTTTCGGATTAAACCGGAGTGCCGGAGGGTTACCGGAACCCCCCGGGGAAGTATTGGGCCTTAGTGGGCCTTGAGGGGAGAAAGAGGGCAGCAGCCATGAGGTGGTGCGCCCCCTCCCAAGGAGTCCTAGTTGGACTAGGAGAGGGGGGCGCAGCCCCCTTTCCCTTTCCCTTTCCCTCTCCCTCTCCCTCTCTTTCCTTCCCCCCTTCTTTTCCTAGTAGGACTAGGAAAGGGGAGTCCTACTCCTACTAGGAGGAGGACTCCCCCCTCTCCTTGGCGCGCCCCATAGGCATCCGGCCTCCCCTTGCTCCTTTATATACGGGGGCAGGGGGGCACCTAAGAACACACTTGATATACGATATTTTAGCCGTGTGCGGTGCCCCCCTCCACCAGATTACACCTCGATAATACCGTCGCGAAGCTTAGGCGAAGCCCTGCGTCGGTGGAACATCATCATCGTCACCACGCCATCGTGCTGACGAAACTCTCCCTCAACACTCGGCTGGATCGGAGTTCGAGGGACGTCATCGAGCTGAACGTGTGTAGAACTTCGGAGGTGCCGTACGTTCGGTACTTGATCGGTCGGATCGTGAAGACGTTCGACTACATCAACCGCGTTGTGATAACGCTTCCGCTGTCGGTCTACGAGGGTACGTGGACAACACTCTCCCCTCTCGTTGCTATGCATCACCATGATCTTGCGTGTGCGTAGGAAATTTTTGAATTTACTACGTTCCCCAACAGTGGTATCAGAGCCTGGTTTTATGCGTTGATGCTATGCACGAGTAGAACACAAGTGAGTTGTGGGCGATATAAGTCATACTGCTTACCAGCATGTCATACTTTGGTTCAGCAGTATTGTGAGATGAAGCGGCCCGGACCGACATTACGCGTACGCTTACGCGAGACTGGTTTCACCGTTCGGAGCACTCGTTGCTTAAAGGTGACTGGCGGGTGTCTGTCTCTCTCACTTTAGTTGAACCGAGTGTGGCTACGCCCGGTCCTTGCGAAGGTTAAAACAGCACCAACTTGACAAACTATCGTTGTGGTTTTGATCCGTAGGTAAGAACGGTTCTTGCTAAGCCCGTAGCAGCCACGTAAAATATGCAACAACAAAGTAGAGGACGTCTAACTTGTTTTTGCAGGGCATGTTGTGATGTGATATGGTCAAGACATGATGTGATATAATGTGTTGTATGAGATGATCATGTTTTGTAACCGAGTTATCGGCAACTGGCAGGAGCCATATGGTTGTCGCTTTATTGTATGAGATGCAATCGCCATGTAATAGTTTTACTTTATCACTAAGCGGTAGCGATAGTCGTAAAAGCAATAAGTTGGCGAGACGACAACGATGCTACGATGGAGATCAAGGTGTCGCGCCGGTGACGATGGTGATCATGACGGTGCTTCGGAGATGGAGATCACAAGCACGGTGCTTCGGAGATGGAGATCACAAGCACAAGATGATGATGGCCATATCATATCACTTATATTGATTGCATGTGATGTTAATCCTTTATGCATCTTATCTTGCTTTGATTGACGGTAGCATTATAAGATGATCTCTCACTAAAATTTCAAGATAAAAGTGTTCTCCCTGAGTATGCACCGTTGCAAAAGTTCTTCGTGCTGAGACACCACGTGTTAATCGGGTGTGATAGGCTCTACGTTCAAATACAACGGGTGCAAAACAGTTGCACACGCGGAATACTCAGGTTAAACTTGACGAGCCTAGCATATACAGATATGGCCTCAGAACACAGAGACCGAAAGGTCGAGCGTGAATCATATAGTAGATATGATCAACATAGTGATGTTCACCATTGAAACTACTCCATCTCACGTGTTAATCGGACATGGTTTAGTTGCTTTGGATCACGTAATCACTTAGATGATTAGAGGGATGTCTATCTAAGTGGGAGTTCTTAAGTAATATGATTAATTGAACTTAAATTATCATGAACTTAGTCCTGATAGTATTTTGCAAATTATGTTGTAGATCAATAGCTCGCGTTGTTGCTTTCCTGTGTTTATTTTTGATATGTTCCTAGAGAAAAATTATGTTGAAAGATGTTAGTAGCAAAGATGCGGATTGGATCCGTGATCTGAGGATTATCCTCATTGCTGCACAGAAGAATTATGTCCTTGATGCACCGCTAGGTGACAGACCTATTGCAGGAGCAGATGCAGACGTTATGAACGTTTGGCTAGCTCAATATGATGACTACTTGATAGTTTAGTGCACCATACTTAACGGCTTAGAATCGGGACTTCAAAGACGTTTTGAACGTCATGGACCATATAAGATGTTCCAGGAGTTGAAGTTAATATTTCAAGCAAATACCCGAGTTGAGAGATATGAAGTCTCCAACAAGTTCTATAGCTAAAAGATGGAGGAGAATCGCTCAACTAGTGAGCATGTGCTCAGATTGTCTGGGTACTACAATCGCTTGAATCAGGTGGGAGTTAATCTTCCAGATAAAATAGTGATTGACAGAATTCTCTAGTCACCATCACCAAGTTGGTAGAACTTCGTGATGAACTATAGTATGCAAGGGATGACGAAAGTAATTCCCAAGCTCTTCGTGATGCTGAAATCGACGAAGGTAGAAATCAAGAAAAACATCAAGTGTTGATGGTTAACAAGACCACTAGTTTCAAGAAAAGGGCAAAGGGATAGAAGGGGAACTTCAAGTAGAACGGCAAGCAAGTTGCTGTTCAAGTGAAGAAGCCTAAGTCTGGTCCTAAGCCTGAGACTAAGTGCTTCTACTGCAAAGGAACTGGTCACTGGAGGCGGAACTGCCCCAAGTATTTGGTGGATAAGAAGGATGGCAAAGTGAACAAAGGTATATTGGATATACATGTTATTGATGTGTACTTACTAGTGTTTATAGCAACCCCTCAGTATTTGATACTGGTTCAGTTGCTAAAGAGTAGTAACTCGAAAACGGAGTTGCAGAATAAACAGAGACTAGTAAAAGGCGAGGTGACGATGTGTGTTGGAAGTAGTTCCAAGATTGATATGATCATCATCGCACACTCCCTATACTTTCGGGATTAGTGTTGAAACTAAATAAGTGTTATTTGGTGTTTGCGTTGAGCATGAATATGATTTGATCATGTTTATTGCAATACGGTTATTCATTTAAATTAGAGAACAATTGTTGTTCTGTTTACATGAATAAAACCTTCTATGGTCATACACACCAACGAAAATGGTTTGTTGGATCTCGATCGTAGTGATACACATATTCATAATATTGAAGCCAAAAGATGCAAAGTTAATAATGATAGTGCAACTTATTTGTGGCACTGCCGTTTAGGTCATATTGGTGTAAAGCGCATGAAGAAACTCCATACTGATGGGATTTTGGAATCACTTGATTATGAATCACTTGATGCTTGCGAACCGTGCCTCATGGGCAAGATGACTAAAACGCCGTTCTCCGGAACTATGGAGAGAGCAACAGATTTGTTGGAAGTCATACATACAGATGTATGTGGTCCGATGAATATTGAGGCTCGTAGCAGGTATCATTATTTTCTGACCTTCACAGATGATTTGAGCAGATATGGGTATATCTACTTGATGAAACACAAGTCTGAAACATTTGAAAAGTTCAAAGAATTTCAGAGTGAAGTGGAGAATCATCGTAACAAGAAAATAAAAGTTTCTACGATATGATCGCAGAGGTAAAATATTTGAGTTACGAGTTTGGCCTTCAGTCAAAACAAAGTGAAATAGTTTCACTACTCATGCCACCTGGAACACCACAGCATAATGGTGTGTCCGAACGTCATAACCGTACTTTATTGGATATAGTGCAATCTATGATGTCTCTTACCAATTTACCACTATCGTTTTGGGGTTATGCATTAGAGACAGCTACATTCACGTTAAATAGGGCACCATCAAAATCCGTTGAGACGACGCCTTATGAACTGTGGTTTGGCAAGAAACCAAAGTTGTCGTTTCTTAAAGTTTGGGGTTGCGATGCTTATGTGAAAAAGTTTCATCCTGATAAGTTCAAACCCAAATCGGAGAAATGTGTCTTCATAGGATACCCAAAGGAGACAGTTGGGTACACCTTCTATCACAGATCCGAAGGCAAGACATTCGTTGCTTAGTATGGATCCTTTCTAGAGAAGGAGTTTCTCTCGAAAGAAGTGAGTGGGAGGAAAGTAGAACTTGATGAGGTAACTGTACCTGCTCCCTTATTGGAAAGTAGTTCATCACAGAAATCTGTTCCTGTGACTCCTACACCAATTAGTGAGGAAGTTAATGATGATGATCATGTAACTTCAGATCAAGTTACTACCAAACCTCGTAGGTAAACCAGAGTAAGATCCGCACCAGAGTGGTACGGTAATCCTGTTCTGGAAGTTATGTTACTAGACCATGACAAACCTATGAACTATGAAGAAGCGATGGTGAGCCCAGATTCCGCAAAATGGCTTGAGGCCATGAAATCTGAGATGAGATCCATGTATGTGAACAAAGTGTGGACTTTGGTTGACTTGCCCGATGATCGGCAAGCAATTGAGAATAAATGGATCGTCAAGAGGAAGACGGACGCTGATAGTAGTGTCACTATCTACAAAGCTAGAATTGTCGCAAAAAGGTTTTCGACAAGTTCAAGGTGTTGACTACGATGATAGAGTTTCTCACTCGTATCTATGCTTAAAGTCTGTCTGAATCATGTTAGCAATTGCCACATTTTATGAAATCTGGCAAATGGATAAACAAAACTACATTCCTTAATGGATTTATTAAAGAAGAGTTGTATATGATGCAACCAGAAGGTTTTGTCAATCCTAAAGGTGCTAACAAAATATGCAAGCTCCAGCGATCCATCTATGGACTGGTGCAAGCATCTCGGAGTTGGAATATACACTTTGATAAGTTGATCAAAGGATATAGTTTTATACAGACTTGCGGTGAAGGCTGTATTTACAATAAAGTGAGTGGGAGCACTACAACATTTCTGATAAGTATATGTGAAGGACATATTGTTGATCGGAAATAATGTAGAATTATTCTGCAAAGCATAAAGGAGTGTTTGAAAGGAGTTTTTCAAAGAAAGACCTCGGTGAAGCTGCTTACATATTGAGTATCAAGATCTATAGAGATAGATGAAGACGCTTGATAAGTTTTTCAATGAGTACATACCTTAACAAGATTTTGAAGTAGTTCAAAATAGAACAGTCAAAGAAAGAGTTCTTGCCTGTGTTGCAAGGTGTGAAATTGAGTAAAGACTCAAAGCCCGACCACGGCAGAAGATAGAAAGAGAATGAAAGTCATTCCCTATGCTTGGCCATAGGTTCTATAAAGTATGCCATGCTGTGTACCAGATCTATTGTATACCCTACACTGATTTTGGCAAGGGAGTACAATAGTGATCTAGGAGTAGATCACTGGACAGCGGTCAAAATTATCCTTAGTGGAATAAGGATATGTTTCTCGATTATGGAAGTGACAAAAGGTTCGTCGTAAAGGGTTACGTCGATACAAGTTTTGACACTAAATCTAGATGACTCTAAGTCTCGGTCTAGATACATATTGAAAGTGGAAGCAATTAGCTAGAGTAGCGCCGTGCAGAGCATTGTAGACATAGAAATTTGCAAAATACTTACGGATCTGAATGTGACAGACCCGTTGACTAAAATTATCTCACAATCAAAACATGATCACACCTTAGTACTCTTTGGGTGTTAATCGCATAGCGATGTGAACTAGATTATTGACTCTAGTAAACCCTTTGAGTGTTGGTCACATAGAGATGTGAATTATGGGTGTTAATCACATGGTGATGTGAATTATTGATGTTAAATCACATGGCGATGTGAACTAGATTATTGACTCTAGTGCAAGTGGGAGACTGAAGGAAATATGCCCTAGAGGCAATAATAAAGTATTATATTTTTCCTTGTATCATGATAAATGTTTATTATTCATGCTAGAATTGTATTAGCCGGAAACATAATACATGTGTGAATACATAGACAAACAAAGTGTCACTAGTATGCCTCTACTTGACTAGCTCGTTAATCAAAGATGGTTATGTTTCCTAGCCATAGACATGAATTGTTATTTGATTAACGGGATCACCTCATTAGGAGAATGACGTGATTGACATGACCCATTACGTTAGCTTAGCACCCGATCGTTTAGTATGTTGCTATTGCTTTCTTCATGACTTATACATGTTCCTAAGACTATGAGATTATGCAACTCCCGTTTACCGGAGGAACACTTTGTGTGCTACCAAATGTCACAACGTAACTGGGTGATTATAAAGGTGCTCTACAGGTGTCTCCAAAGGTACTTGTTGGGTTGGCGTATTTCGAGAATAGGATTTGTCACTCCGATTGTCGGAGAGGTATCTCTGGGCCCACTCGGTAATGCACATCACTATAAGCCTTGCAAGCATTGTGACTAATAAGTTAGTTGCGGGATGATGTATTACGGAACGAGTAAAGAGACTTACCAGTAACGAGATTGAACTAGGTATCGAGATACCGACGATCGAATCTCGGGCAAGTAACATACCGATGACAAAGGGAACAACGTATGTTGTTATGCGGTCTGACCGATAAAAGATCTTCATAGAATATGTGGGAGCCAATATGGGCATCCAGGTCCCGCTATTGGTTATTGACCGGAGAGGTGTCTCGGTCATGTCTACATTGTTCTCGAACCCAAAGGGTCCGCACGCTTAAAGTTACGATGACAGTTATATTATGAGTTTATGTGATTTGATGTACCGAAGGTTGTTCGGAGTCCCGGATGTGATCACGGACATGACGAGGAGTCTCGAAATGGTCGAGACGTAAAGATTGATATATTGGACGACTATATTCGGACACCGGAAGTGTTCCGGAGAAGTTTCGGATTAAACCGGAGTGCCGGAGGGTTACCGGAACCCCCCGGGGAAGTATTGGGCCTTAGTGGGCCTTGAGGGGAGAAAGAGGGCAGCAGCCATGAGGTGGTGCGCCCCCTCCCAAGGAGTCCTAGTTGGACTAGGAGAGGGGGGCGCAGCCCCCTTTCCCTCTCCCTCTCCCTCTCTTTCCTTCCCCCCTTCTTTTCCTAGTAGGACTAGGAAAGGGGAGTCCTACTCCTACTAGGAGGAGGACTCCCCCCTCTCCTTGGCGCGCCCCATAGGCAGCCGGCCTCCCCTTGCTCCTTTATATACGGGGGCAGGGGGGCACCTAAGAACACACTTGATATACGATATTTTAGCAGTGTGCGGTGCCCCCCTCCACCAGATTACACCTCGATAATACCGTCGCGAAGCTTAGGCGAAGCCCTGCGTCGGTGGAACATCATCATCGTCACCACGCCGTCGTGCTGACGAAACTCTCCCTCAACACTCGGCTGGATCGGAGTTCGAGGGACGTCATCGAGCTGAACGTGTGTAGAACTTCGGAGGTGCCGTACGTTCGGTACTTGATCGGTCGGATCGTGAAGACGTTCGACTACATCAACCGCGTTGTGATAAGGCTTCCGCTGTCGGTCTACGAGGGTACGTGGACAACACTCTCCCCTCTCGTTGCTATGCATCACCATGATCTTGCGTGTGCGTAGGAAATTTTTGAATTTACTACGTTCCCCAACACAAACTTATAGCACTATATGCATCAGCTCCGAATCATGTGTTGGGTCAATAGTTGGGTTTGCCCGGCTCCCATGTTTTGGTACCTTACGTTCCGCTATATCGGCTAAGGTAGCGCTGGGAGAACTACTGCGATTGTGTCCCGATTCTTCCGGACGAGCACCTCAGTAGAGAAAGCCGAAAACTGACTGTCATGATACAACGAGAGCTGGTCAGCTATTCGAGAGGTCGTAAAATCTTTAAGGATTTCTCCCGCATAATGCCATAACCAATGCAGCGTGCGATGGATCGGTTTTTCCCCCGATCAGGTGCTTATAGAGCCCCTAGTACGGTCTTCCGAACAGCAGGGCTGCGCCTACCTTACTAAAGCTCCTATGGCTAAGTGAGAGTGATAAAGCCCTATAGTCCGATTGCCTGGTTCGTTGTGTTGAGCACCTCCTTTGAAAGACCCAAAACTGGGATAAAGAGTGCTCAGGTTTATCCAGGACACCCCCGTACTTCTTACGTGGGGGCAGAAGCCGATGACTGGCCAACTCTCAGGTTTAACATATAAAACGGCCGCACAGGAGGGTAAACTTTTATATAACAGGCAATAAATAAATGACCTTGTTCAAACATTACAAAGGACAACATGATTGACATTCATGGAAATATAATGTCCTTGGTGCATAGCTCCGCTGCAAGGTAGGATTCTTTTAGGACACTTTCATAATATAATTCGGGCTTGCAGTGCTCCTTCCCCTCTGGCGGCCCTTCGGTCATCAGCTTCTCAGTATCCATCTTCCCCCAGTGCACCTTTGCGCGGGCGAAGGCCATTTGCGCGCCTTCTATACAGACCGACCGCTTGATGACGTCAAGTCGAGGGAAAGCGCTTACAAGCCGCTTCACGAGCCCGAAGTAGCTGCTTGGAATCGGCTCGGCAGGCCATAGCCGGATAACCAAATCTTTCATGGCTAGTTCCGCCACTTTATGCAGTTCGATCAGCTGTTTCAGTTGATCAGCAAAAGGCACCGGATAATTCGGTGCCAAATACTGCGACCAGAAGAGCTTATCCGCAGTGTTCCTTTCTTCGGCTCGGTAGAATTGGGCGGCATCTGATATGCTGCGGGGCAGCTTGGTAAATACCTCTGAGGAAACCGAATTCGAAATTAGAAACATAATTTTCCCTCAAATACTTGCTTTACATGGGAAAAGCCTTACCCGCCGCGATCTTTCTCGCCTCTTGGATCCCCTGCAAGGCGCTTTGGGTTTCCCCCGGGGCATCACTCGTGGCCTGATGCGCCTTGGTGAGTTCGGATTCTTTCTCCGTTAAACTCTGCTCCAAGGTCTCGCACTTCCTCACGGCCTCTTGCAGCTCCTGCTCAGCTTTGATAACCCTGGCCTCGTGCTTCTCACGAAGAGCCTGCTCTGTGGCCGCCTTCTTCTCGGCCTCGGCCACAGCCTTCTTAAGAGCCTCGACTTTGGTCACCATCCATAGCAGAAATCATGAAGCTTATTTCATCATGCTAAAAATTCATTCGCAAGAAATGCGAACAAGACTTGTGCATACCTTGTTTATCCCCCAACTGCACTTTCAACTGGCCAAGTTCTTATTTCGCCCGCTCCAGACCTTTATTTAGTCTGGAGATCTCCGCAGTATGAGCGGCAGCAGGCGCTATAGATGCCTGCTTATACAGAAGAGAAATAAATGTCATTCAATAAGTCTTCCTGCGAACATAAATTTGATCCTCTGTCCGGTTCTTTCTTTCACCAAACAGTGTATCAGGGGCTACTATCCATACCATGACACTCTTCGAAACCTCATAAAACATACCTCAAAGCCTCTTATAAGGCTGACACAGGCTTCGTTTAGTCCACTCTCAGCTGACTGAATCTTCTCAATCACCGCACCCATAAGGGCACAGTGTTCATCGACGATGGAGGCACTCTTCAGCGCCACAAACAAAGCATCCGACACCTCTGGTTGGACAGAGGTTGCCGGTGGAACAGGCATGCCCCCTCCAGCTGAGGGAGGCTGCCTGCTTGATTCTAGAGCCGTATAGATCTCCGGAATCGCATCTGGCTGGGAGCCGAATTCAAGATGGCCCCTGCCGTCAGATCCCATGGGAATCTTTTCCCCCATGTGTCCGGTCCCTGAAGTTTGACCTTCAGGCACCGCCTTCACGGTTTTTTCCTCTCCTCCTTGGCTGGGGTCCTTCTGGGACGAAGCCTCAGTGTTATGCACCTGTTTGGGGGAAGGGGCCTTTGGGGGCGTCCCGCTCTCCATAGCATCCGAGCTCAGCGAATCCTCGGATGAGGATTGTTTGGTACGGGACCTCGCCGGACTACAAAAATATGGCTCAGGTTAAAATACTATGGCATGATGAGTCTGGACGCATAAACGTATTCGGACTATATATACTCACGAGTTCACCAGGGGCTGGGCCCTGGGATCCCACGCCGAGCCACTGTCGGCGGCGGTAGTGGACTCCTCCGGAGGAGGAACTTTTCCCCTTTTAGGCGACTCGGCCTCCAAGTGTGCGGAGGCCGTCCTCTTTTTTCTTTCCCCCATAGGGGATTCATCTTCTTCCTCCTCCTCGTCCTCTTCGGAGGCGGAACGGGTATCAGAGCCTTCGGATATTGTGTCCGAAGTGCCCTAACGACGAAGGCCGCCCCGGGTCTTTTTGGCCTCCTTCTCGGCCGTCTTGTTCGGCACCTTGTAAGGAGCCGGGACCAGCATCTTCATCAGAAGTGGGACGGCCGGTTCTTCGGGCAGCGGGGCCGGACAATGGATCCGCTCCGCCTTCTTCGTCCAGCCCTGGGAGAGTTGTATAAAACACGTTAAGCGCTTCCTTTGGGTTACGCGGATAAAAAGTTTGATGACTGACCGAACTTGCAGGGCGGGACAGTTGGTACCCGCGGTCCTCGGCGGAGTCCGGCCATGATTTGCTGGACTTGAAAAGCACCTTCTAGATGTCCTTGTGCGAGGAGCCGAAAAGCTCTCGCAAGGTTTGGTGCCTGGCCGGATCGAATTCCCATAGATTGCAAGTCCGGTGTTGACAAGGCAGGATCCGGCGAACTAACATCACCTGGACTACATTGACAAGTTCAATGTTCTTGTCTCCCATATCTTTAACGCCTGTCTGGAGCACCGACAGTTCATCGGACGAGGACCAGTCCAGGCCCTTCTTGACCCAGGATGTAAGCCGCAGGGGGGCACCGGATCGAAACTCGGGAATAGCGGCCCATTCTGTGCCGCGCGGCTCAGTGATATAAAACCACTGCTGTTGCCACTCCTTGACAGAATCGTTAAAGGTTCCTGTTGGCCATATGACATTGGGCATCTTGCTTACCATAGCGCCCCCACACTCGGCGTGCTCGCCGCCCACCACCTTGGGCTTCACATTAAAAATCTTCAGCCATAAGCCGAAGTGTGGCGAGATGCGGAGAAAAGCCTGGCACACGACAATGAATGTCGAGATGTTGAGGAAGTAATTAGGAGACAGATCGTGAAGATCGATCCCATAGTAATACATGATGCCGCGAACGAACGGGTGAATGCTAAACCCTAGCCCGCGGACAAAGTGAGGGAAAATACAACCCTCTCGTGGGGTTCCGGAGTAGGGACGATCTGTCCCGCCGTCGGGAGACGATGGCTGATTTTCTTGGCCAGATACCCGGCCCCCCGAAGCTTTTTGATATCCTTCTCCCAGATGGTAGAGGCCATCCATTTGCCTCCTGCTCTGGATCCGGACATTTTCGGAAGGCCTTCATGGGCAGAGATGATGAACGCTTGGGCGGAGGGGAATTGACCGGGAAGTAGAAAGCGTGGGTGCGAAAGGGAGTTCTTATCCCCTTATAAAGGCAGCAGGTATTCTGCGCCTCCCCACTTGCCTGGTAAAACCGCTTATTCCCCAAGCGCCATAATTAATGCGCGGTTGGGTTAGCCACACCCGTATTGATGAGAATCCCGTGATAAGGGGACACGATCTCTGGTTTGACAAGACGAGCCAAGAAAACTGCCCCGCGATATGTGCAGTAGCTGGTTGAGAAAAACAGTTCGAATAATGACCGAGCTGTAGTATGATGTCATGCTGCAGAATGTGTCAGCAGATTAGATTTGTGGAAATATTATTCTCTCTACGGTGGTATGTGGAATTTGTTTTGCAGAGCCGGACACTATCCTCGTGTTCAAAATCTTCTCTGGAGTATTCGGAGGAGGAACCCGCCTTGCAATGCCGAAGACAATCTGTGCGCCGGACTCATCATCATTGAAGCCTAGTTCAGGGGCTACTGAGGGAGTCCTGGATTAGGGGGTCCTCGGACAGCCGGACTATATCCTTTGGCCGGACTGTTGGACTATGAAGATACAAGATTGAAGACTTCGTCCCGTGCCCGGATGGGACTCTCCTTGGCGTGGAAGGCAAGCTTGGCAATACGGATATGTAGATCTCCTCCCTTGTAACCGACTCTGTGTAACCCTAGCCCCCTCCGGTGTCTATATAAACCGGAGGGTTTAGTCTCTAGGACAAGAACAATCATACCATAGGCTAGCTTCTAGGGTTTAGCCTCTACGATCTCGTGGTAGATCAACTCTTGTAATACTCATATCATCAAGATCAATCAAGCAGGAAGTAGGGTATTACCTCCATCGAGAGGGCCTGAACCATGGGTAAACACCGTGTCCCCCGCCTCCTGTTACCATCCGCCTTAGACGCACAGTTTCGGGACCCCCTACCCGAGATCCGCCGGTTTTGACACCGACACTTAGGTCCAGACTTGGGCTTCTTCACTTGAGCAGCAACTCGCTTGCCATTCTTCTTGAAGTTCCCCTTCTTCCCTTTGCCCTTCTTCCTGAAACTAGTGGTCTTGTCAACCATCAACACTTGATGTTTTTCTTGATTTCTACCTTCGTCGATTTCAGCATCACGAAGAGCTTGGGAATCGTTTCCCTTATCCCTTGCATATATAGTTTATCACGAAGTTCTAGTAACTTGGTGATAGTGACTAGAAAACTCTGCCAATCACTATCTTATCTAGAAGATTAACTCCCACTTGATTCAAGTGATTGTAGTACCCAGACAATCTGAGCACATGCTCACTGGTTGAGCTATTCTCCTCCATCTTGTAGGCAAAGTACTGTCAGAGGTCTCATACCTCTCGACACGGGCATGAGTATGAAATACCAATTTCAACTCTTGGAACATCTTATATGCTCTGTGGCATTCAAAACATTTTTGAAGTCCCGGTTCTAAGCCGTAAAGCATGGTGCACTAAACTATCAAGTAGTCATCATATCGAACTTGCCAAACGTTCATAACGTGTGCAGTTGCTCCTGCAATCGGTCTGTCACCTAGTGGTGCATCAAGGACATAATTCTTCCGTGCAGCAATGAGGATAATCCTCAGATCATGGATCCAATCCGTATCATTGCTACTAACATCTTTCAACTTAGTTTTCTCTAGGAACATATCAAAATAATAATAAACGGGGAGCAACATTGCGAGCTATTGATCTACAACATAGTTATGCAAATACTATAAGGACTAAGTTCATGATAAATTAAAGTTCAATTAATCATACTACTTAAGAACTCCCACTTAGATAGACATCCCTCTTATCATCTAAGTGATCACGTGATCCAAATCAACTAAACCATAACCGATCATCACGTGAAATGGAGTAGTTTTCAATGGTGAACATCACTATGTTGATCATATCTACTATATGATTCACGCTCGACCTTTCGGTGTCAGTGTTCCGAGGCCATATCTGCATATGCTAGGCTCGTCATGTTTAACCTGAGTATTCTGCGTGTGCAAAACTGGCTTGCACCCGTTGTAGATGGACGTAGAGCTTATCACACCCGATCATCACGTGGTGTCTGGGCACGACGAACTTTGGCAACGGTGCATACTCAGGGAGAACACTTTTATCTTGAAATTTAGTGAGAGATCATCTTATAATGCTACCGTCAAACAAAGCAAAATAAGATGCATAAAAGATAAACATCACATGCAATCAATATAAGTGATATGATATGGCCATCATCATCTTGTGCTTGTGATCTCCATCTCCGAAGCACCGTCATGATCACCATCGTCACCGGGGCGACACCTTGATCTCCATTGTAGCATCGTTGTCGTCTCGCCAACTATTGCTTCTACGACTATCGCTACCGTTTAGTGATAAAGTAAAGCAATTACAGGGCGATTGCATTGCATACAATAAAGCGACAACCATATGGCACCTGCTAGTTGCCGATAACTCGGTTACAAAACATGATCATCTCATACAATAAAATATAGCATCATGCCTTGACCATATCACATCACAACATGCCCTCCAAAAAAAAGTTAGACGTCCTCTACTTTGTTGTTGCAAGTTTTACGTGGCTGCTATGGGCTGAGCAAGAACCGTTCTTACCTACGCATCAAAACCACAACGATAGTTCGTCAAGTTAGTGTTGTTTAACCTTCTCAAGGACCGGGCGTAGCCACACTCGGTTCAACTAAAGTTGGAGAAACTGACACCCGTCAGCCACCTGTGTGCAAAGCACGTTGGTAGAACCAGTCTCGCGTAAGCGTACGCGTAATATCAGTCCGGGTTGCTTCATCCAACAATACCGCCGAACCAAAGTATGACATGCTGGTAAGCAGTATGACTTGTATCGCTCACAACTGACTTGTGTTCTACTCGTGCATATAACATCTATGCATAAAACCAGGCTCTGATACCACTGTTGGGGAACGTAGTAATTTCAAAAATTTCCTACGCACACGCAAGATCATGGTGATGCATAGCAACGAGAGGGGAGAGTGTGTCCACGTACCCTCGTAGACCGAAAGCGGAAGCGTTATGACAACGCGGTTGATGTAGTCGTACGTCTTCATGATCCGACCGATCCAAGTACCGAACGCACGGCACCTCCGAGTTTAGCACACGTTCAACTCGATGACATCCCAGGAACTCCGATCGAGCAGAGCTTCAAGGGAGATTTACGTCAGCACGACGGCGTGGTGACGGTGATGATGATGCTACCGACGCAGGGCTTGGCCTAAGCACCGCTATGATATTATCGAGGTGGAATATGGTGGAGGGGGGCACCACACACGACTAAGAGATCAAGAGATCAATTGTTGTGTCTATGGGGTGCCCCTTGGCAACGTATATAAAGGAGTGGAGGAGGGGGGAGAGGGCCGGCCCCTATGGCGCGCCCTGGAGGAGTCCTACTCCCACCGGGAGTAGGATACCCCCCTTCCAAGTAGTAGGAGTAGGAGTCAAGGAAAGGGAAGAGAGAAGAGAAGGAAGGAGGGAGCGCAGCCCCTCCCCCTAGTCCAATTCAGACTAGGCCTTGGGGGGGGGGGCGCAGCCTCTCCTCTGTCTTTCCCCTAAAGCCCAATAAGGACCATTTCGAGACTCCTCGTCATGTCCCCGATCTCATCCGGGACTCCAAACTACCTTCGGTACATCAAATCACATAAACTCATAATACAAATCGTCACTGAACGTTAAGCGTGCGGACCCTACGGGTTCGAGAACTATGTAGACATGACCGAGACACGTCTCCGGTCAATAACCAATAGCGGAACCTGGATGCTCATATTGGCTCCCACATATTCTACTAAGATCTTTATCGGTCAAACCGCATAACAACATATGTTGTTCCGTTTGTCATCGTTATGTTACTTGCCCGAGATTCGATCATCGCTATCTCAATACCTAGTTCAACCTCGTTACCGGCAAGTCTCTTTACTCGTTCCGTAATACATCATCCCGCAACTAACTCATTAGTTGCAATGCTTGCAAGGCTTAAGTGATTTGCATTACCGAGTGGGCCCAGAGATACCTCTCCGACAATCGGAGTGACAAATCCTAATCTCGAAATACGCCAACCCAACAAGTACCTTCGGAGACACCTGAAGAGAACCTTTATAATCACCCAGTTATGTTGTGACGTTTGGTAGCACACAAAGTGTTCCTTCGGTAAATGGGAGTTGCATAATCTCATAGTCATAGGAACATGTATAAGTCATGAAGAAAGCAATAGCAACATACTAACCGATCAAGTGCTAAGCTAACGGAATGGGTCAAGTCAATCACATTATTCTCCTAATGATGTGATCCCATTAATCAAATGACAACTCTTTGTCTATGGCTAGAAAACATAACCATCTTTGATCAACGAGCTAGTCAAGTAGAGGCATACTAGTGACACTCCGTTTGTCTATGTATTCAGACATGTATCATGTTTCCGGTTAATACAATTCAAGCATGAATAATAAACATTTATCATGATATAAGGAAATAAATAATAACTTTATTATTGCCTCTAGGGCATATTTCCTTCAGAGGAATCATTATTTTGCACGTAATAAGGAGGCATTTCCTTGCGTGCGGCCGTGGACCCAGCTGTCAGCGTCTCCACATACAGTCCACTTCAAATGCAAGTCGGTCATTGACCACGTTGACCCGGCCACGCCGAGAGCACCAGGGTGGTGGACGACGGCGAGGCCTAGGAAGGGAACGACACGGAGCCAGGGAAGACTCGACAGTTGTTTCCCACGCGGAGGGGAGTACGACTGTACGAGGGTTTACTGGTTCGTCTGCCATCGCCGGAGAATAACAGCAGGTGTGGGAGAGTAGAGGGATGGCTAGGCCAGCGATGGGAGTACGGTGGGGCGGTGAGGCCTGTGCGGCAGCACAGCCGGCCATGGGGAGGAGGGAGCAGGCAGTCCCGCCGGTGCTTGTTTGAGCGGCCGGAGCAGGAAGAGCAGAGATTGAAGAAGCACGACGGCCGTTGGATGGAAATCCAACAGTCACTGCTTGTGCGTCAACCTTTTTTTTAGGAAAGCCTCAAATCAGTGGAAAACAGCATACAACCCATCTGCCATTATTTCTAATAATTTACAGCCCATTTGCTAATTCTTAAGGGTTTTTTTGGAGCCCATATTCTTTTTGTTAGCATTACAGCCCATATTGTGGCCACGGTTAAAAAATTATACGAAATTTTGCATATTTCGGTGCGGTCCGAACTGTTTTTAATCCTGAAATTTGGAGTCACATTCAAACTCATTTTAAAAATAAATGTATATCAATATAAAATCCAACAAATTGTCCACGCATAAAAATCAATGCAATTTAAAATCTCGAAATGAAAAAAAGAAATTTGAAACTAATTGCCGGTTTGATGTATTTTAAAAATGTACAGCCCATTTCTCATTACTGATAGTCCATTTTCTCGGCTAGCCGAATGAAGCTCTCCTCGTCTCGAAAGATTTGCAGCCCAACAGGCCTGACAAAGCGACTTACTTGGCAAATCACAAAAAAACTGGGCTGTGGCCATGGACCCAGCTGTCAGCCTCTCCACGTACAATACTCTTCCAATGGAAGTCGGTCGTTGACCACATTGACCACGTCGCACCGAGAGCACCAAGGCGGTGGACGACGGCGAGGCCTAGGAAGGGGACGACGCGGAGCCGGGTAAGACGTGGCAGTGGATGCCCACACGGAGAGGAGTACGAGGGTTCACTGGTTCGGCTGGGGTGTGTGGCTGCCGTCGCCGCAGAATAACAGGGGGTGTGGGTGAGTGGAGGGATGGCCTGGTCAGCGGTGGGACTAGTATGGGGGCGGTGAGGCCTCAGCGGCAGCGCAGCCGACCACGGGAGGCAGGAGCAGGCGGCACGACCGGCGCTGCTTTGGGCAGCTGGAGCAAGAAGGCCAGAGGTTGAAGAAGCACTATGGCCGTTGGATGGACATCGTACGGTCACTGGAGCTAGAATCGTTCATATTGACTAAGTTGACAAAGCCCTCTGTCCCTGCCAACTTAGTAGGCCCACAAGTCAGCCACCCACTATGGTGGGTCCCAGCTAGCAGGGGGGTATTCATTTTTTTGTGCATCATAAGGAGGCACTTCCTTGCATGCGAAGATATAGCTGGTGGGTCCGACCTGTCAGCGGGGGGCTTTTTTTCGCGAAATACAGAAGCCCTTCCCGTGGGTCCTAGCTGTCAGGTGGAGGAATCATTATTTTGCGAGTAATAAGGAGGCATTTCCTTGCGTGCGGCCGTGGACCCAGCTGTCAGCCTCTCCACGTACAGTCCACTTCCGATGGATGTCGTTCATTGACCACGTTGACCAGGCCATGCCGAGAGGACCAAGGCGGTGGATGAAGGGGAGGCCTAGGAAGGGAACGACACGGAGCCAGGGAAGACTCGACAGTTGTTTCCCACGCGGAGGAGTACGAGGGTTTACTGGTTCGTCTGGCGTCCCTGGAGAATAACAGCAGGTGTGGGTGAGTAGAGGGATGACTAGGCCAGCGGTGGGAGTACGGTGGGGCGGTGAGGCCTGCACGGCAGCATAGCCGGCCGCGGGAGGAAGGAGCAGGCAGTCCCGCCGGCGCTTGTTTGAGCGGCTGGAGCAGGAAAAGCAGAGATTGAAGAACCACGACAGCCGTTGGATGGACATCCAACAGTCACTGCTCTCGTGTGCATTAGTTCTAATAATGTACAACCCATTTGCTAATTCTTAAGAATTTTTTTGGATCCCATCTTCTTTTTGTTAGCATTACACCCCATATTGTGGCCACGGTTAAAAAGTATACGAATTTTTGCATATTTCGGTGCGGTCAACTGTTTTTAATCCCGAAATATCGATTCACATTCAAACTATTTTGAAAAATAATTTATATAAATATAAAGTCCAAATAATTGTCCACGCATAAAAATCAATGGAATTTAAAATCTTGTAATGAAAAAAATTGGAACTAATTCCCGGTTTGATGTGTTTGCAAACCGAATGAAACTCTCCTCGTCTTGAAAGATTTGCAGCCCAGCAGGGCTGATAAAGCAAGTAGGCCTTGTTTGGGCATTTCTTAAAAAATAGAACTGGGCTAGCCATTTTCAGCAAGAAAAAAAACACAACTGGGCTCATGATGTGGTAAACATAAATAAAACCCTGGCTAGACGGGCCACAACCCCCGCACAGCCCCGTTGTTACCCTGATCCGTCGCTAAAACTAGTATAAATAACAACTGCTTGTTCCTCAAAAAAAACTGCGCGACCTGCTGGGTCCCTGGTGTCAGCCGCTCGTAGTGTAGTTCTCTCGTTTATTGACTACGTTGACAATGGCATGAGCCCCAGATATCCAACCATTAGGAGGAACCATATTTTTGGGCTTGTAATATAGAGGCACTTGCTTGCGTACTGCCATGACGCTGGTGGGTCCCTACTGTCATCCTCTCCACGTACAGTCATCTCCTTGTTCCTCTCGGTTGTAGACGTTGACAACGCAAGAGGGCGGCGCACCGCGCACGGCGAGCGAACCAAGGCCGCAAGGCGGAGGACGACGGCGAGGCCTCAGATGGGACGAACAGGAGCCGTGGAAGATGCGCCGGTCCAGTCGCAGGCGGAGGGGAGTAGGAGGGTTGACTGGTTCGGGTGCGGGTGCATGTTGGGGCTGACATCGCCAGAGAATAACAGGATGTGTGGGGGAATAGAGGGAGGGACTGGCCAACGTTGGAGGGTACGTACGGTAGGGCGGCAGAGGGGCAACCAGCCATGGGAGGCGGGAGCAGGCGGAGCCGACGGGGTGGTTTGGTTTGGGTGGCTGGAGGAAGAAGAAGACAAGAGATAGAAGATACACGACAGATGTTGGATGTCAATCCAACGGCTGGTAGGCAGAATCGTTTGTTGACTGGCTTGTAAATCGACACCACCTTGGATAGGCTATTTCCTCGCGGGTCCCAAATGTCAGAATTCAAATCTGTCATGGTCATGCAGCCTTTCCTATGAAAATTTACAACCCATTTGATGTGCTAGTTGGAAATAAGTTTGTGGGTGCTGGTGGGGGCTAATCACTTGGCTTCTGTAATGCACAGTGAGCTCAAGCAGCCGACGAGAGTGATGTTATTTCCCTTGGTTGGGATTTGTTAGTTGTTACAATATTTCACTCTAAATTAAACGACTGGCAAGCCATTTGCCTTGCTTCAAAGAAAATATGACAGTCACAGCCGAGTTGAAAAGGGCAAGAACATCTAACTCCAGCTTAAAAACTGCATAAAAGCACAGGGGTTAATTGTTCATCAGGTTTACAAAAAAACCCAGGTTGAAAAGGGCAACAACATCTAACTCCAGCACTGTTTTTGGCAGTCACAGTCAAACGAATCGGTCAGGTCCATAGAATGAACATCCTGGGTCGTAAAATATACTGGATTATGACGACAATATGTTGTAAATAGAAGCCCGACACGTTCAGAAGCTCTTTTGCCCACCTGAAACTCCTTCTTTTGCTCTTGCACATACCCATCCGTCAAAACCATGCTGCTGATAAACTTAAGCCTGATGGACAATAGTAACCTCGCATTCAGCAGGAAGAATGTGACAAATCTAGTGTTTGCACGGTTGGCTACATATCGTTCTAGCGTTATTGTCTTCAATCGAATCTCATGAGAAGTGAGAAAATCCCGATGCTTACGAATCCACCGATTGGTTATAACTTTCTATCATGTCCTGTTGCCTAAATAGACATGAAGATTGAAAACAGTTAAGGTCTAAAAAAAGAGTGTCGAAAGAGCAATAGCTGAACGGTTAATTCTAGTACACTATATGCGGGCTTCCAATGTGCGTGAAATTATCACCTTTATATACAACTTCTCCAGACATGGAAAGCATTGCAGCAAGCCAATAATCTTGTTGAGATCAAAACTATTCATTTGGATATATAAGATCTTGACAGAATCCAGCACCATTGATAGGCCATCCATGGAGAAACTCTTTATTGAGCATAGAACATAATATTAGTACAAAATGTGTACTCCAAGATGACATATAACTTATGCGCAGAAATTTAAAATGCAGCTTATGGTTACAAGTGTAGATGATAATGTAAAGTACCTGAAGAACTGTGGAGCCAAACACCATATTGAAATGAGCACAGAGATCATGTATTACACCCAAGGTCTCCAGTTTAGGCGCAGAGAGGACGGTTATTTGCAACGGTGAATAACTAGAATCAAGGATCAACCTTTGAAGTGAAGGGGCATCTTGGATGATGAGCTGCCTTTCGTCAAAACAAATTCCACTTCTTACAAGGTTAGGCGACTTTATTTGGAGACAACCGATTCTAACTGTGAAAACAAGCACCAAGCACTCCAGGGCAGGGCAACTAGAGTGGATGATGCTATGCAATAAGGCCTCCGATATACGAACCCACACAAGTGAAAGTTTCTTGAGAAATGGGAGTCAAAGGTTTAGTACCAGATTGTCTGGTAGGTCGCACATCGCAAAGGTGGCGGTGTGGAGAGAGGAGGAAAACCGCAAGATGGACATCGGTGCTGAGGGCACAGGTAGATGGCGTTCGGTATCTGGTAGGTGATTTCCAGGGGAATAGTAGAACTCAAGCAGGTGTAGTTCTGTGAATTCAGGGGATTTCAGCCAGGCGTCCACCGTGCAGGGCATGGTATGCTTGCTCAGGTAGCAGGACGGGATGCAGAGGCTTTGAATGGAGCCCTGGTGGGAGGAGATGATGGGTCTGGGGATTTCAAAATCATTGAAGAGAGATGGCTGACGACAGTCGAGATTAAGGGGCACGGCGCGCCATAGAGGGTGCCACCGAATTGAGAGGACTTGGGTGCGGCAACAATCCTTGGTTGGGAGAAGCGAGATTATCTCCCCAAGGACGGCATCCGGGAGATCGCTGGTGCGGTCCACCCGAGATTCTACGGGTTCCTGGGATCTGGTGGGGGCGGGGTCGCCGCTTCTCCTCGCGCTGCCGGGTGCAGGATCTACAACAGGTGTTGCCGCTGGCGGGAGCCTCATCTTCTTGGCGCTGGGGTCAGCCGACTCTATTTTCCTCGAGGGCGTCGCGTCGCGCTCACGGATTTGAGCAGAGTAACGAATGAAGAGCCTAGTTGTAGTGCGAGTGAAGAAGAAGGGGAGCTGGGGTTTTTCTGTAGTAGTGAGGAAGAAGGGGAGCTGGGGTTTTCTGTTGGAGTAAGGTGAGGAATTTGGGGGTATGAGTGGAGCGAGCTGACGTGAGGTGGGTTGGAGTGAGGAGGAAGAAGAACACCCAGGTTTTTTTGGGGGGCGGTGTGCTGGGTGTGGGTAGCGCCTCTTATTCAGTAAATATATGGACTTTTGAATTGATTTTACTATTTACTAGGGTGGATGGGCTGTTTTATCTTGGGCCCAGAGAAACAGTTACTACTAGTACAGTGGAGACACTCTACAGCTACCCAGAAAAACAATTACTACTAGTACAGTGGATACAATACCTCTTCTGGATCCTCCTAGGTCATCGAAATGTCTCCCTCTACTGAATGCCGTTATACTTTTGTTCACCGACATGCGGGCCATGCAGCGCGCGGGCCCAAATGCCATCCACCAAATTAGAAGGCAGTATGCAGGCGGAGAGTCACCCCGGTCGTACCGCGGCAATAACGAGCCATCGTATCACAAAACCCCACCTCCCCGCAGTCTAAGTTTGACGGACGAAGCAAACATCATTTCACTCTTCGCTGAATCCCCTTCTCCCTCACCGTCTTCAAGAAAGGCAACACTGACATCTGCCACTGTTCTTCTCTCCCAACGAAGGGAAGGTAAGCGGATCCGTGATGTTGGTATATTTTAGTTTAGAGAAAAAAAACTTTTGCAAAGCAGTAACCGATCCTCACTCTCTTTTTTGTTTCATTGTCATTGCGATTGTGTTTTCCTTTCAGTGGTCTCGTAGTATTCATCAGTTTCATAATGGACCAAGGAGAACCAGGCAAAGATCTGCCGATATTGGAGCAGACGCGGGAGGCTGATCCCCACGAGACGGAGAGCTCCAAGAAGATGGAGGCAGCCACTGAGCCGACCCCAGATACGCTAACGGCCACTACTGAGATGGTCAACGCCTCGTTTGAGGTTACAGCCCCCGTGGCACTGCATGAGCAGTTTTCCCCCTTCGAGGATGTGTCCCCCCCCCCCGCTGAGCTGCCCAAGGTGATTTTCTTCTTTGCCGATCTCGATTGTGGTTTTTCATCTAAGTATGTGGTGATGAATAATGCAAAATTTTATTAGCTTTGATGCCATGCTATACATAGTGGTTTAAATAACTTGTGTTTCTTATACTGGAAAGTAATTCAGAATTTGTTTCTGTTTCAATTAGAGCCCTGATGCAGACAAGGATTGTGTGGTTGTACATGTCACTCGCTATGAGGCGGATGACCTGAATATACGCATTGGGAAAACAGAGTTTTTAGGCTATTGGATCCTGGAAGCCATTTTCGCTTATACCAATGAAGAGTTGTATTCCAGCCTCACCGTTGTCAGGCGCGTTGTCCAGGGTGTACTGAAGCACAAGAAGTTCAAAGCTACTCCTTCGTTTGTGAGGCATACTATTCTTGTCAAGCTTACGCAGGAAGATGACGTGGCATGCCTCCACAAACAAGTTTATGAGTGGCAAGGCCACAAGGTGGTCTTCATGAAGGTTCACAGGATTGAGCTGCTGCCGGACGTCCTCGATGATGTTCATGGCAAGGTCCATCTTGTGTCCAGCCCAAATTAGATCGAGGCATGAAATAGTTGCCCCACCTAGTGTTTAATAGTAGTTTGGATTGTGTCTAATTATCCGAACCTTGCCTGTTATCGAGCCCTCTGGGGCTAGTACTCTGTTTGAATCCGTCTATGGGAACTGCTGCTACTTTTGTGTGCCCGTGAATCATCGTAATTGTTGCCGAAACAGATGCGTCCTTGCTAGTTTTATCATACGAGCAGTGTGTGTTTTGATGAAATGGAGTACTCGTTCGAGAACTGTGCGCCGACGTATACATAAGTACTTGTAAACACTGTTGGTGCTACCCCACTTGTAAGCAGTTGTGCAAAACACGGCACATTGGCTCAGCTCGCTTCAACACTAGGCTATCGACCAGCTAACAATCAACAATCTGCTGTCTGACATATAAGCAACTATGTATCTTGTTACCCTGGTTCATGTAGTTAACTGAGGCCACAATGTAAATTCCAAACGTTCACACGCTAGTCCAGCGTTCATGTGGAACACTCACATTAAACTCGGCTTCATAAAAAACTTGAAAAGCATAAGTTAAGCAATTTTATACATCTCAATGATTCATAGAACATAACAAACATATACTAGTTCACAGCAAAAGACAAAGTTGTGAGAAGGTTTACAAATCAGGAAAAAACAAGCAAGGCTTCTCTGAGCAAAGGTCCTCCCGGCAGGCTTAAATTTCCTGGAGTTCACTCTGGTTTTTTCTTGTTGCCACCATCCAGGGTTAGGTTCTCTAATTCCAGAATAACCAATTATAATTGTGTTCTCAGCTGGAATGCTTTACTAAACCATGTAGTGTACTGACCAGCTGAAAGTCTTGTGCATTCCACTAAATTTAAGCACCGCTATTTGCAGAAATAAGCATACCACAATGCCTCTTGTCCGCGCACCTGTCCAAAAAACCGCCGTGCAGCCGTGCCAGCTAGTCCTCAGTCCATGGATGAACTGGTAGAAAGTGCATTTCGGACTAGGATGCAGTTGTTTTCGCTCGTCCCTACACTGCAATCAGGAAGTAAAGCGTACGAATCAACTTCTTTTATATTGCGTTGGTCATTCTACCTAGTAACTACCAATGTAGGAATACCTGGAAGACGGGTGGTTAGACGACGGCAACGAGGGATAGCCATCTCATTTTGCGCAGTTCTACTAAAACTGAGGTGTGTGCTTTTGATTGCGCGGATAGAAACGATACGGAGACAGACATCCCGAAACGATATGGAGACAGACATCCTTGTTTGCGCAAATACGAAATACGGTTATTTAAAGCGTGACAGATATTTGTAGTGGCGTATGATTAACAGTAGCATCTATTGTGTTATAATTGGCACTAGATTGACAGTATGAAAGTGTCCTTAAGTAAGTAGCATCACATCACATCAACACTACCACTAGGTTAACCTGTAGAACAATAGCATTAGTATTACTGTCATGTGAGTAGCACATGGTTAGTAAATGTGCAATCAAATTTGTGCAGTTCCACTGGGATGAAGCAATGTTAGAGGTGTGAGATTTAAGTGTAACTGCAAAAACACAATTCATGGGAAATAAAGCAAGACGGAAGCACTTCATAAAATGGTGGTGGCATTACTTCAATTTATCGACGGCACTAGACCATTACTTATAGTGACATTAGGTGGCATTGCTTAATGCTTCATGTGATTTTACATTAACGGTAGCGATATGGGCGTAGGAACAGCAGGGGCATAAAGTGGTGAGGCAGATGTGGTTGCCGAGAGCGGCAAACACTCAGGCAGCATGTCTGCATTTGTCCCATTTTTATCTCCTCGGCGACATTTTCCTATGTGAGCACAGGAAATCTAGACCTGCTCATTCTCATTTGCGTTGTCCCCCAACACCTGTCACTTTCTTTCCTTTTTCAACCAAGAGATAGGTCCACTTCCCCCACCCTTCGCCATCCACCATGCTTTCTTCGTCTTTTCAACCAAGAGACCGGTTGGGTAGCCAGTATCTACTATTTGCCCCCATTTCCTCTTAGAACGAAGTCCTAGATTCATGCTATAGCTTTCCCACTTTCTTCCCTTTTTGAACAAACTCTTAGAGTCGACTGTATGAACTAGCTTCACCTCTAATAATAGTAAAAGTCTAGGTGGCTTTGGAACAGCAGACGGAAGTAGAAAAAGATCCACACGAAGCCAAGTGGGGAGCTGGGGCAGTAGAGCAAGGCAGGTTTCGAAGGAATATATACCTGAGGGTCGTCGGCATGTGGCAAAGACGGCGTTGGGAGGCCGCATCTTGGCCACAATACCGCAGGGAGGAAGAAGGGTCGGAGGCCCTCCGGAGCCGGCGCTCTCTCGGAGAGAACGGCACGGCCGCCGATCGGGACGTGCGGGCAGCCGTTGGTCTCCTCCCTCGCCGCCGACGACAGCGTGAATGATGCACCTACACCCCTGCCCGGTCGAGGTTGTCCGGCCGGATTTGTGACTAGCCGTGAGCTGAGAGAGAGTGTGGCCACCTATGTCTTCCTTAGATCTAGAGAGCATGAGAGAGTGAACGAGAGGAACCCTAGTAAAGAAAGCGCTAAGGCTCCTGCTTATATATATAGTGGAGTGATTTTGTTGTACCAGCTTCAAAAAAATGCGCTCCTACGTTTACCCGCGAGTGGGTGTGAGAGAACTAGTGCGTGCGTGCACCGCTTCTCTTCGTGAGAGTACAATATACTATGCCCAAAGAACGTTCGCCACAAGTGTAATAGTATAAGTGTGTGACGTGTGAGCTAAAATAAAATATGCGCGATGTCTTTTGTTTTTTAGAAGTTCTGAGGGTAGGGTGTGAAGAGCACATATGTGTGTGACGTCTACCTGCAGATAGATGGTGGGTGCGAGAGGACTCGGGAGGCTGCGTGTGCGTGAGAGAGAGAGGGGGGCATGTATCAATGCAATGCATGTGTCCGTAAATCATTATCCGACAAACGTTCGCCACAAGCCTTTTCCTGACGAATGCCGTAAGAACCGTTAGATCGGCATCAGACAGTGTCAGTTTTGCCATGTCATTTAACAGAACAGCCACTCCTCCTACACACAAATCTTCCACGTGAGTGGTAGCAACTTCCGTATGCTCCCTCCGTTCCAAAATGCAGTGCATATAGCTTTATTGAAAATTCGAACCTCGCAAACTTTTACCGAGTTTTCGTGTACCAAATTGCACATGTAGAATACCCTGTATATATCATTTCATTCATCTTCGAGAGGTAACTATAAAGATGGGGGAGGAGTCTACAAAGAAAGACCATCGTATCACCTGCAGCAATTTCAACCATCCCTTGGTGTGGAGGAATATCATAGGAACTCTATATGATATGATTTTTATAGGATTTTTTCCTTTAGAGCCAATTGGTTCATAGGAATAGATTCATATACTCCACATTTCAAAGGAAATAAACATGATATCATTTCTATAGCTTTAGAGCCACTTGGTTCATATGAATGGATTCCTATACTCCCATAATTTCAAAGGAAAATAAACATTAGTGTATATTCAATAGAAAAGTTCATATGATATGAAGCAAATTACATCTCTTTTCTAATCCCTCCTCATAGGAATTGAGATACATGTCATCTCTAGATTCAATAGAAAAGTTCCTATGATGTCAACCAAATGACATCTGTTTTCCAATCCCTACTCATAGGAATTGAGATACTCCATGTCATCTCTTTCCCTACAACTTCCATGTATACATCTTTTATTCCTAAATAGCTAGTACAACCCACTAGTAGCTTTTTTCCAAGACATGCAACTATGGCACAAGAACTATATAGTGTGCGAATAACTTGAAAGATGGTCGCTGGATGAAGCTAATCCGATAGTGCAGAGATGGCAAATCCGAGCACTACTGGCCGTTGGATATCATCAACATTCCACCAGATCTGCCACATGTACAATTTAGAAGACTCCATGGTTGAACTTAAGCATAATGCACAAACCTCAAAACACAAGCACTTCTCCTTTGTTCTAGAATCTTCCGTATCATAATTGATTTTTTTTCTAAATGAATTGCCATTATTTGTTTTTTACTTTATGCTTTACAATGCACAACCCCATGAATCTTAACATTTTTATAAAACTAATTGATTTTGAATGAGATGAACTATAAGAACTAAACGAACATCTACATCATGCATATATGACTCAAAGCTTTACATGCTATAGTGTGTATTTATTCATAATTTGGTTTCGAAATCTCAGGCGTTCAATGCATGTGTACCTTACTAGTTTTGAGTAGAGTAACAAATTTCACGCGGCCCCGGGTATATCAAAATGCAGGGCCCATGCATCCTTGCCTTTTGGTCGAACCTACGTCCACAATTTTTTGTACGTACTATATCTCCACTGGTCCTCAAACCCAAAATGCTGCCTCGTTCCCCTAAAACCAAGCGGCCCACACATATTTAAGGCGTCGACTTGAACTCAATCCCTCTCCCGTTTACTACGACGTGGCCCCGCACGCCCTAGTAGTACTCCTACAAACCCTACCGCCGCACGCATCATCGGTTTTCTTCAAGAGGACGAGGGAGAAGCCGATTTGTAGTGGAGGCGCTTTCAAAAAAATGATTTGTAGTGGAGACCTGTAAGTGCATCTAGTGCCCCTTAGTGATTTTGGTGTATTGAAGACTTATAGGTTAAGGGACTAATGCGTTTGTGAGTGTACACAGATCTATAAGTCTATGAGGAGTTTGATAATTACAGTGAAAGTCGACCCCTAAAAATGAAGTTCTTCGACTGAAGACTTTGGATTTCTGATGACTTTCTGAAGACTTTGAAAGTGAAGAAATTGGTGTGACCTTGAAGACTTGGTATTCATTTGAGGAATATGAAGCGTGAAGACTTTTGTTTTTGTAGTCTCATTTTCTCTTTCTTGAGTCATAGGAAACACCGTACTATTAAAGGGGGTCGAGGAAATACTATGGAAAAATTTCCATGTGATGCTCAACTCAAAATCCTACACCTACCAATCCCTTCGAGTGAAGCCATTGGAAATCTCATACAGTTCAGTCATATTCTTCAGTGATAGAGACGAAGTTCTTCTGGTCTCTGAGGAATTTGTTCTAACTGAGGAGTTAAGAATTCGCCAGTGCGGATTGCCTACACAGTGAGGAACATGATAACCCTGAGGAATTTGAACCTCAAATTTCCGACCGTTGTTGTGCTATGCGCCAGCTGTCCCAAAATATCTACCCACCTAACAGTCATATCATTGAAGGGCATTTATGTCTTATCATGCGGGCTGCTCCCTAGGCTATAAATAGCCGCCCCCTACAACCACTAGCTGGTTGGCTGCTCCGAGAGAAACTGACACTTGTCATTTGACAGCGTCCCATCCTCCGAGGACTTTGAGCAAAAATCATCAAGTGAGGAAAAACCCCAAACCCAAACACCTACAAACCCAAAGTGATTGAGCATCACTGAAGAGATTGATCCTGCGTGGATCCGATGCTTGTTACCTTTGAAGACTGTGCTTCTGCCAGACGGTTAGGCGTCATGGTCTAGAGCATCCAAGAGGAAATTGTGGATCGCCGAGTGACCGAGTTTGTGAAGGTTTGGAAGTCACCTGAAGACTTACCACGAGTGATTGGACGAGGTCTGTGTGACCTTAGTTCAAGGAGAATACGGTGAGGACTGGGTGTCCGGGACTGTGTGTCCTTAGGTTTAAATACCTAGCCGCTCCAACCAGATGTACAACTCAGACATCAGTTGGAATTGGTCTACCAAATCATTGTCTTCACCGAGCTTACTGGTTCCATTTCCTCAACTCTTTCATTTCCTCATTCCTGTGTTGTGCAATTGTTCATATCTGTGTTTGAAGACTTTGACTGAAGACTTTCTCAATTTCCTCAGTTCAATTTCCTCAATCTGTTTGTCTTCATCCTGTGTTATCCTGTGTTTACCATTTCTGTACTCTGTGCTTGTTTTCATTTCATCATGATGACTATGCTTGTGTTCTGCTATTCATACTTTTGAGTACTTATTCCGCTGCAAGTAGTTCTTCGCTAAGGAATTTCCTCACCCACAAATTCCTCAGTGAAGAATTTATAAAAATCGCCTATTCACCCCCCTCTAGTCGATATAACGCAATTTCAATTGGTATCAGAGCAAGGTACTCCCTTGTACTGCCTGGAGTTTTAGTTATGTTGACCACAGGTATGAAGAAAGTGACATGTCCCATCTTTGACGGTCATGATTATCCCAAGTGGAAGGCCATGATGAAGAAGCGCCTCATGGCGATGAACATCAAGCTGTGGACCGTCACTGAGATTGGTCTTACCGATCTGTGCAAGACGGTGGAAGCTGATGACATTCGCAAGTACACTCTTCTCAACCTCACGACAAAGGGCGTCATCTGCTCCTGTCTGTCTCAAAATCAGTTCAGGAACGTTATGCATCTCGATCAGGCGAAGCTTATCTGGGACTGTCTCCCTGATGTCTATGAAGGTCATCGAACCCATCATGATCCTTGGTTTGAGGACTTCAAGGAATCTCTCAAATCAATGACATTCGAACCAGAATCATCATCATCCTCACCATGCCTTATGGCAGATGGTGAAAAGCTAACTGAATGCTATCTGTTTGAATCTAGTGATGATGAATCTGATGATGAATTAGGACCCAGTTATGTCAAGCTTGTTTCCCTTGCTGCTAAACAACAAAGAGCTTTGGAAAAGGTTCAAAACATGCTTAGTAAGAGCGATGATATGTTGGGTGAAGAAATGGATTAGTCAAAAGCTTTGGCTGAAAGTCTTCAGAGACTTCATACTAAGTATGACACCCTTCAAGATCAACATAACACTCTCTTATCTGATCATGAGAAGCTTTCTTATGAATTTCTTCAAAGAAAGCAAGATCTTGAGAAGCTAAGAGTGAGTTGTGAAGATCTTCAGAAGGAGCGTGATTCATTACTTGCTCAACAAATCAGCGCTGCTCAGGAAGAATTTGTTCCTCCATGTTTGAAATGCATTGAACGTGAATCTGCTAATTCTTCACCTGAATGTTCAAATGCTTCTAATGCTACAAATTCTTCAACTGTCTCTGCTATCACTAATTCCTCATCTGAGGACATTGCTAGTATCACTGACGATGCAGGGCTGAAGGAATTGTACATGACAGGCATGTACAAAAGCCTCAAAGGGCATCAAACTCTTTGTGATGTGCTTAAAAGCAGATCCTCAACAGGAACCCTAGGAAAGAGGGTATTGCCTTTGAGAGGAAACTCAATGCTGATGGTACATATTGGAAGCCTGAGCAGTACCCCAAAACCTCATGGGTTGCTGCAAAGGGACCTCCAGTTGATCCATCTAATTTATCTGGCTTTACATGCGAATCTTCTCATTCTTCTGATGAGTCATTTGACTCCAACTACAAACTGTTTAAAAATCAGAATGGTGAAGTATTTGCTAGATATGTTGGCACTAACTGCAGGAACAATTTTCCTATGAAGAAAATCTGGGTTCCCAAAAGGTGCCTTGAAAGTCTTCAGGTGAATGTCCTCATGTAACCACCTGTGAAGAATAGGAACCCCAGATCAAATTCTTCATATCGATCCAAGTTCTCATACGGACCAAATTCCTCACGTGGATCAAATTCCTCAAAAGGATCAAAGTCCTCATATGATTATCATCGTGCTAACAACTCTGTTTCGCAGGGAAGAGCTAAGGGCTATGAATATGAGCATTATTCTTCTAATCATTATGTTCATAAGTACTCGAAGAATTTCTCTGCTTATTCATATGCTTACCCTAACTCCTCTTATGTGAAACGAAATGGATTGGCTTCTATGCCACCTTTCTCGTACGGAGCTCGCAGAGTGATGAACTCTTTGCCACCCCTTCAGATGTGGGTGGTGAATAAAAACAACTAATCTCTTATGCAGGGTCAGGTCTCCAGACGTGCGTGAACATCTGAAGAATTTGCTAGAGACCTGAAGTGTGCCTGAAAGGACGCACGCTAATCATGAAGAAATGAACTTTTATTTCTCACGTCCTCATACTGCTTTATCTGTTCTATTGCTTGATGAGATTGATCTAATGAATTGATGTCATATTCTTCACTGATGAAGTATATGAAGTTCGTAAGCTGCACTAATTCATCTGCAGGATGATCAACCCAAAGCCACTGAGTGGGTCCTCGATAGTGGATGTACAAATCACATGACTGATGACAAGAATCTATTGATTGATGCTCCCTTATCACCATCGCATCTAAAGCATATCATCTTCGCTGACAAAGGCAAAAGTCAGGTATTGGGTCTAGGTAAGGTTGCGATCACAAAGGATCAACACATGGACAAAGTCATGCTTGTCGAGTCCTTAGGATACAACCTCATGTCTGTCTCAATGCTTTGTGATCTTGATATGGTAGTTGTCTTTGGCAAGTATCGTTGTGTTGTGGTTATGGAAGCTGACAATTCCAAAGTCTTCGAAGGCTTTAGGAGAGGAGACTTGTATATTGTTGATTTCTCTACAGGACCGCAACCAACCGTGTGCCTACTTGCAAAAGCTTCAAAAGGATGGCTATGGCATCAACGACTTGGTCATGCAGGCATGAGGAATTTGCACACGCTTGCGAAGAAGAAGCATGTCATTGGCATTGAGAATGTCAAATTCCTCAACGATCACCTATGTGGAGCTTGTGAAGCTGGAAAGATGACCAAGGCTAAGCATCGAGCGAAGACTATTATGACCACTACTCGACCATTCGAATTGCTTCACATGGACCTCTTTGGTCCTAACCATTACTCAGCAGTCACAAATGACGCATCTCTCTATGGGCTTGTTATTGTTGACGATTACTCTCGTTACACATGGGTACACATTGTTACTTACAAACATGCAGTGCAGGAAGTCTTCAAACGATTTTCCTTGAGGGCTTCAACCAACTTTGGTGTGAAGATCAAGCACATCAGAAGTGACAATGGAACTGAGTTCAAGAATTCTGGTCTTGATGACTATCTTGATGAACTTGGTATTACTCATGAGTTATCTGATCCTTACACTCCTCAGCAAAATGGCGTCGTGGAGCGCAAGAACAGAACTCTTGTTGAGATGGCTTGCACTATGCTTGATGAGTACAAGACGCCTCGTCACTTCTGGATTGAGGCAATTTATACTGTGTGCCACATCATCAACAGGGTATATCTTCACAAATTCTTCAAGAAGACTGCCTATGAACTCCTCACTGACAAGAAAACCAATGTGAGTTATTTCAAAGTCTTTGGTGCTAAATGTTGGATTAGAGATCCTCATCACAATGCTAAATTTGCACCGAAAGCACATGAAGGTTTTATGCTTGGTTACGGAAAGGACTCGCACACCTACAGAGTCTTCAACACCGTTCTTCACAAGGTCGTTGAAACTGTAGATGTGCGGTTCAATGAAACTAATGGCTTGCAAAGAGAGCACCTACCCTCTGTGATAGATGAACCAGCACCTGAGGAAACTATCAAGTTCAAGGCTACTGAGGATGTCATTCCTACCGAAGAATCTGCTGAAGAATTCATTCCAGAACGTGAAGAATGTCGAGCTAATGCACCTGAAGAAATTGCTGAAGAAAATGGTGCTGAAGAAAATGCTGATCAAATTCCTCGACGACAACCTACTCATCCTTGCAAAAGAAGTGCAAGTTGAGAAGATCATCGATGACATTGAAGCACCAGGTCCTCTCACACGCTCAAAAGCTTCACATTTATCTAACTTTTGTGGGCACTATGCTTTTGTCTCTATCTCAGAGCCCACTAAGGTAGATGAAGCATTTCTGGAGCCTGAGTGGATTCAGGCCATGCAAGAAGAATTACATCAGTTCAAGCTCAACAATGTTTGGGAACTGGTCAATCGTCCAGATCCTCGCAAACACAATATCATTGGCACAAAGTGGATCTACCGCAACAAGCAAGATGAAAATGGCCTTGTGGTGAGGAATAAGGCACGGCTAGTAGCTCAAGGCTACACACAGGTTGAAGAATTGATTTCGATGAAACTTTTGCCCTGTTGCTAGACTTGAAGCTATTCGCATATTACTTGCTTATGCTAACCATCATGATATCACCTTATATCAAATGGATGTGAAAAGTGCATTCCTCAATGGTAAGCTTGAGGAAGAAGTATATGTTGCTCAACCGCTAGGTTTTGAAGATCCTAAGCATCCTGACAAAGTCTTCAGACTAAATAAGGCCCTCTATGGCCTCAAGCAGGCCCCTCGGGCGTGGTATGATACTTTGAAGGAATTCCTCATGAAGAAAGGCTTCAAACCCGGTTCACTCGACCCTACTCTTTTCACTAAATCATATGATGAAGAATTGTTTGTATGCCAAATATATGTTGATGACATCATTTTTGGCTGTACTGACCAACGTTATAGTGATGAATTTGCCTATATGATGAGTGAAGAATATCAAATGTCTATGATGGGAGAGTTGAAATTCTTCTTAGGTCTTCAAATTCTTCAACAGCGCAATGGCATATTCATATCTCAGGAGAAATACCTCAAGGATGTACTGAGGAAATTCAGCATGCAAGATTGCAAAGGCGTCCAAATTCCTATGCCCACAAATGGCCATCTGTGCACTGATGAAAATGGTATTGACTTCGATCAAAAGGTATACCGCTCCATGATTGGTTCTTTATTGTACTTATGTGCATCTAGGCCAGATATTATGCTTAGTGTTTGCATGTGTGCCCGATTTCAAGCTACACCGAAGGAATCACACCATAAGGCTGTGAAGCATATTCTTCGATATCTAGCTCACACACCAACACTAGGATTATGGTACCCCAAGGGCTCGGCTTTTGATCTCGTTGGATAATCTGACTCTGACTATGCTGGTGTTCGTGTGGATCGCAAGTCAACATCTGGTACATGTCATTTCCTCGGACGATCTTTGGTGTGTTGGTCCTCGAAGAAACAGAACTGCGTATCACTGTCTACTGCTGAAGCTGAGTACATTGCTGCTGGTTCTTGCTGTGCTCAATTGCTGTGGATGAAGCAAACTCTCAAGGACTACGGCGTCAATGTGAAGAATGTGCCTCTCTTCTGTGACAATGAGAGTGCCATCAAGATTGCTCACAACCCAGTTCAACACTCGAAGACAAAGCACATTCAGATTCGTCATCATTTTCTTCGCGATCATGTGTTGAAGGGCAACATTTCTATTGAGCATCTGAAGACTGAAGAACAGCTAGCCGATATCTTCACAAAGCCCTTGGATGAGAAGAGATTTAGCAAGTTGCGGTGTGAGCTAAATATCTTAGAATCTTCGAATGTTCTTTGAAAAGGACACTCATCCTAACACTTATGCAAAATTGATGACTTAGATGTGCAACACATGAAGAAACATTTTTATTCAAATCAATGAAGAATAACACTCTAAGTGTGAAGAAATTAATGAAGAATTTGATTCTCAAAACCCTACGACAATTGTACGCGGTGTCTAAAATCATCATTCTTATACGGTGATCACGCCACCACAAAAGTTGAAAATCTTCAATTTGAGTTTTTTTTACTTTTGAAATTCCTCACTTGTTCATATTATTCAACTTTGCAAAATCTTCACTGTTTCCGTCGTTTCTCTTCATTTGTTATATAAGTTTATGTCCTCTACAGCATTCACTTATTGCCATTTCTTCAAGTTGCTATTTCTGCTAAGTGAATGTGATCGGACCCTTCCCCCTCTATGCTATACTCAACCCAATCTATTCACAAATTCTTCATGTGCGTTCTATTTGAAACTTGTTCAAAATCTTCACTCTGTTCTTGTCAGCTGAAGAATTTGCAAACGAAACTTTTAACTTATCTTATCCAAATTTTTGGCTTTGCCGCTCAAACCGTTCCGCTTCCCACGATATACTTATCTATTCACCCACGATCTAACACGATCTCCACCTCTTAGTACGTGGGTGACACATGTCATGCGAATGAGAAGGGTCAGGGGCACGTTCGTCCAATTTCTTCGGGCGAACCATTTTTCACCGTGGCTATAAATACCCCCTCTCCCCTTCCTCACTTCTTTAACTCCGCTCGACCTCTCTCATAGCTCGAGCTTCTCAAAACCCTAGCGCCGCCGCTACATCATCGTCGCTGGTGAGGAAGAGCTTCACTGCCTCGACCTCGTCGCCGCCGTACTCACGCCGGCCGCGGAAATCTTCACCCCGCCGCCGCCGTAGCCGTCTTCCTCCGCCAAGTTAGGGCGTGGAAGATCTGCACAGACGAGCTTCACTTCTCCACATCCCAGTTTGTCGTGTTCTTCGTTCAGGGTAATTAAAAGTTACTTTTACTGCCCACTTTGATTCAAATGTTTACTACAAAATCTTCAAAGGTGTTTTTTTCCAATCCTGACACACTAAAAACCTCACATGTCATCTGCTCTTGATTCATTTCTCTAAGCATCACTTTTCTTCAAGATTCCTCAATTGTGTGGATCTTCGATCTATACAACTCTGGAACCTAAGACAAAGAACGCTTAGTGAAATTCTTCAAGACTCATTTGGTCAAATTCCTCAAACTTGTTCTTATTGAAAAACCTTCTGAGAACGCATATGACCTCTCCAAATTCCTCGCAACTGTACTCTTTTCACAGGTACTCATGTCCGCTGCTGAATCACTAGATTCTCGTCAACTTAACTCATTTGCAGCGTTCCTTGAAGAAAAGTTGCATACTTCTTCAGAGAGTTCAATTGTTCAAATTCCTCAACTGAAGAAAATGGCTAATGGAAAGAGGCCACAGAAAGGAGGAAAGAAGCCTGAGGTTAATACTGCCTTTGAAATCCCTGAGGACATTTATGCTGGGTACTGCACACCCCCTGAGGAAGATAAAAATCAGCGCAAGGTGCGCATTCAGAGGATAGAAAGGAGATGGGCAAAGGAGTGGAGGGAGTATAGGTATGTGACTCCAAAATACATGAAGAAATTCGCGGTTACTCCTCCATGCTCAAGACCTCCATTGGCACCTGGCCAAGAGGTAGATCCCACTAGCATCAAGCGTGGTGAGGATTTTCCTGAAGAATGGGCCAAGCGCCAAGCCAAGTTGTCCAAACAGGCAAAAGATGCAGTGAAGAAATTCAACGAAGATTCCACTGCTGCTGCTGATGAGGCCTCTGTACGGCCGAAGAAATCCATGGCAAGAAGCCTGCGCACAAGCCAAGTGCCTCTTCGTCAATGCCCTCGCGGCCAATTTCCTCAGCTCAGCCCTCACGGCCAATTCCTCAAGCTGCTCCTGCTCCTCCAAAGTCCTCAGCTGCTCCGACAAAATCCTCAGCACCTGTGCATCCCGCCACGTGCCAAAGGACTACAGGCATCTCTATTGCCTCAGGAGCTTCAGCTAGTTCCTCAGCTGCACCAAAGTCTTCAACATGACCCTCTCTGCTGAAGACAAAGACAACTGCTGGACGAGGCTCTCGCCCAAGTCCTCAGAAGAAGCAGGTCGCCTTCCAAGTTCCGTCTGATGAAGACGAAGCTGATGATGAAGAACTTGCTGAAATCATCAGAGACAGGCAAGTCAGGGCCGCTAGAGCCAAGGGCACAGAAGTGCCATTGCTTTTGGATCCAAAGCTGATCCTCGACTATATTGATCTCTGGCACAAGGACCCAAACACTCCTATGCCTGATTTCAAGTTGACACTTGGCCAAAGTCACATGCTGACCCATTTCATCAGTGAAGAAAAATGGAAATATGAGAAGGCCAGGCAACTCAAGAAAGCACAATACAGGAAGGAGAAGTTCCTGAAGAACAATGTTATCTCTATGACAACTGATGAACTTGTAAAGCTCTAGTCTGAAATCAAAGTCCTCAGCGATGATTTCAACGCTTACTATGTTGATTGGAAAGGAGCCAAGGTCAGGTTCGTCAATCTGACGAAGACACTCACTTCAAGTGTCGCTGCCCCTGTGCATATTGAAGTCACTCAGGCTGAAGCATCTGCTCAGCAAACTGAGGAACATGCCAGCACCGCTGATGACAATCAGGCTGCTGAAGATAATGTGAGTTCCAGGGCACCCCCTAACGGTGCGCGTGAAGAAAATGAAGAGGTCATTGCAACTGCATCAGTTGTGCCTGAAGAAACTGCAACAAATTCCTCTGCTCAACCTGCGCCTACTCCAACTCCAATCCTTCCATCTGCATCTGATATGAAGAAGACCAAGGCTGTAGAGCGTGCAGCTGTGAAGAAAAGGAAAGCATCAGCTTCTTCAGATTCTTCTGCTCCGAAGAAAATGAAGCCTATGACCAGCTCTTTCGCAAACCCAATTGATGCTATTCCAGTCTCAACCATGCCATCAAAGGATCTTGTTCCTTTTGATGAAGAATATGTGATCCCTAGCGGATCTGATGAAGAAACTCCTTCTCCTGCTACGTCAGAGCAGATGGATGAAGAAATTGAAGTGGATGAAATCCCATCAACCCCAGTTGTTTCCTCGCCTATGCCTCAGTTTACTGCTGAAGAGGCCGGTGTTGAAGAAATTGAAGATAAAGATGTGGACATTGGCTGTACCACACCTATGATGAATGATGACTTTTGGGAAAGTCAGCACCCCAATTCTCCACTCTTCACTCCACTGCAGCAAATTCCTTAGTCCCCAGTCACTACAGTTCAAATGGGCTATGATGAAGCTCATGAAGACATTCCAGCCGCTAGTGCTGAAGAAACTGAAAATGAAGAATTCAAGAACCAGGCTGCCACTGAAGAGGAAGCAGAAATTCCCCAGCCTGAAGAACCTGAGATTGTGATTCCTGAGGTTGTGATGCAACTCACTGACACTCCTCTGCCCAAACCAAAGGATCCCTTCTCCAGGAAGCAAAAATTCAAAACTGATGCCTTCTTTGGCGAGCATGTATTTTTCACTGATTACAACCCTTATGACTCTGCTCGCATAAGGAAGAGGCGTTTCTGGACTGCCAGCCAGGAAAATTTCTATTCCTCAGTGCTGTTCGACAAAGACAAAGTGTTCGATCATGAGCACATTCCTCACGTGGACATGGAATCTCTACCGTGCTTCGTGCAGTCCTTAATGTTCTTCACGATGCTGGACTGTTAAATTTCTGCACTGACATCTATGATTGGAATGAAGAACTTATTCTTCAATTCTATGCAACACTGCACATCACCGGCAACTCTGAAGATGTGAATTCATGGGTGCTGGACTGGACGTCTGAAAACACACACTACAAGGCACCAGCTACTGAATTGCTTCGTGCCTTACCTTTGAGTCCGCCCCCTGAAGGTGCTTGTTGGGTCTACAATGAACCTGAGCTAACCGATCACTACATGCAAGTGCTGATGAAGCCTTTGAACCCAGGTCAGACCTCAAGAACAAAATTCCTTGTGAAGGAATTGTTGTATGTGCCTCGGACTATCTATCGCATTCTGACGAAGACATTGAGTCCAATCAAGGGCCACGACTCAAATGAAGAAGAAGTCGTTGGCATCATGAAGAATCTACTTTTCAGTATCGTTCATGGCATTCCCATCAACTTCCATGATTTCTTCAGGAGGACTCTGGCTAATGTCGCCATGTCACCATTTGAGTTGAAGCCTTATGCACCTTGGATTATGAGATTCATCAGGACAAGGTATTCACTCAACTATAGAGCTGATACACTGAACCATTGCAGCTACTTGCCCCCAATTGAAGTCCTCAAAAGGACATTTTCCTCAGCTGATGAAAAGGGCAAGGCTACTACTGTAATTGATGAAGGCAGTCGTCCATTGGATGGACAATTTCGCAAGGCTGCATCCTACTCCACCAATGATGACTCTGCCACCCATGACTCTGCCGCCAACGCACCCAAGCAAAATCCTTAAGGCACAACACCCAGGGTGATGACTGACCGTGAGCTTCTCCTCAATCTTCACCAGAAGGTTGATCGCAATCATAAATGGGTCAAGCGTCAGTTTGGTTCAATTCTTCACAACATGGATGCTACCCACAATCAGTGAAGAAAAACCACTACTACCTTCATGAAATCCTCAACCGCACCTGGGCTGTTCTGTCTCAAGTCTATAGTGAAGAAGATCTGAAGACAATGGGTCTCAAGGATGATCTTGACTGGGCTGCACCTCCTCCAAAGAAGTAAAAGAAGGTCAAGGTTCCTTCCTTGGTGGCTAGCTCCTATTCTTCATCACGTGACACTAATGAAAATGAAGATTTGGACGACACTGCGGCAGGCCCTACTCCAACAACCAACCCCAACAACGCTGGCGCTCCTTCATCACCTTGATATTCTTCAGGGGCGTTAGTCCTCATTTTCGACCCTTTTGGTCATTTGATAACAAAGGGGGAGAAATTTGAGTTAGTCCTCAAGCGGGTCCATCTTATGGGCATTTTTTTCTAAAGTTACAACTCTCGTTCTTGATGGCCTGATACTTTTGCTGTTTCTTCTGCATGCTTATTCCTCATTAATGTTATTGCACGCATGCTGAATTACATCAGTCACCATATTTCATCATGCATTTCAAATTCTTCATATATTATGTCAAATGCGTGTATGAATTACAAGATATAGGGGGAGATCTCCATGATTCAACGCTTCAAGTGTGCATTGCTTCAAAAGCAAATTCCTGACTATGCACAGCTCAGGGGGAGTTCTTCTATATCTTGCAATCAAATTCCTCAATATTAGTATTTACACTTCATATGTTTATCCCTGTTGAAAACTTAACCTATATTGTCATCAATCGCCAAAAAGGGGGAGATTGTAAGTGCATCTAGTGCCCCTTAGTGATTTTGGTGTATTGAAGACTTATAGGTTAAGGGACTAATGCGTTTGTGAGTGTACACAGATCTATAAGTCTATGAGGAGTTTGATAATTACAGTGAAAGTCGACCCCTAAAAATGAAGTTCTTCGACTGAAGACTTTGGATTTCTAAAGACTTTCTGAGGACTTTGAAAGTGAAGAAATTGGTGTGACATTGAAGACTTGGTATTCATTTGAGGAATATGAAGCGTGAAGACTTTTGTTTTCGTAGTCTCATTTTCTCTTTCTCGAGTCATAGGAAACACCGTACTGTTAAAGGGGGTCGAGGAAATACTAAGGAAAAATTTCCATGTGATGCTCAACTCAAAATCCTACACCTACCAATCCCTTCGAGTGAAGCCATTGGAAATCTCATACAGTTAAGTCATATTCTTCAGTGATAGAGATGAAGTTCTTCTGGTCTCTGAGGAA